>NW_006408685.1:3737364-3739449 GCF_000296735.1 Chrysochloris asiatica | reverse complement strand
GATTCATCTATTTCTTTCTTCAAATATCTTAGAGTTTGTTTTATATATTTTGGAGCTCTTTCATTGGGAGCATAGATATTTAATATGGTTATTTCATCTTGTTCAATTGTCCCTTTAATCATCAGATAATGTCCATCTTTATCTATTATGCTGGTTTTTGCCTTAAAGTTTATTTTATTAGAGATTAGTACTGTCACTACTGTTCGCTTTTTATTGCAATTAGCTTGGTATATTTTTTCCCATTCTTTGACTTTTCATCTGTTTTTTTGACTGTGTGTGAGATGTGTCTCTTGCAGACAGCATATAGAAGGATCTTGTTTTCTTATCCATTCTGTCACCCTCCGTCCTTAACAGGTGCATTTAATCCATTTATGATCAGTGTAATTATCAATAGGTATTGATTAATTGCTGTCGTTATATTTGTTGTTTTGTGATGTTGCTGGTTCTTTGTTCTGTTTGTCTTCCTTTGTTGAGTTCATGATTTTTGTGTTCTTTCTTGTGAGTTTCCTCATAGTTTTAATGTTTTCATATTCTTCTTGGATTTTCATTCTCTTGGTATGTTGTGAAGTGTTAATTTTCTTTGAGGTTGCCTAATAGTCCATTAACTTTTCTGTCCATTCATTGCAGTCTATGTTATCCTGTAATCGACCTGACCTTCTCCCTATCTGGATCTCTTTTCCTACGTGTTTACCTTCTTTTACATTGTACTTGTTTTGGTCATAGACTGACCTCCCAGAGTCTCTGAGTTTGTTCTTATAGTTTTGTTTTGTTAATAATTCTTTCTTTTGACTTAATTCAGGGAAGTGCTGCCATGGATGTCAGTCTCTGGTTGTTGTCTGTTCTTGTTTTGGTTCTCAGTCCACAGAACCCTTTTAGGATGTTTTATAGTGCAGGGTTGGCTTTGGTATCATTTCTCTTTTATATTATCAAGTGTTAGCATCCTATCCTCTGGCTTTTCTAATTATCTCAAATTAGGAGAATTCTGGTTGTGGTGCTGTAAGATAAGCACTGGATAAGAACTGCAAATCCATCATCCACTACTTGGAGACCCTATATAGGGTCACTGTGAATTGAAACCGACTTCAGGATACAGAACATAACAACAAAGGAGAAACTTTTTGTGGTGGTGTAGGGTAAGTACTGGAATGCTAATTGCAAAGTCTGTGGTTTAAATCCACTAGCCACTTCTCATAAATCCTATACAGGGTTGTTATAAGTCGTAACAGAGCCAACAGCATTTAATATCAACAATGAAAGGAGAGTCAACATTTGTATATATTGAGTTTTTTAAAAAAACTTTTTATTGTGAATTGTTTTAAGGTTTGCAGAGCAAATCATTTTTTCATCCAACAATTCATACACATTTTGTTTCATATCATTGATTGCAATATCTCCACAACGTAATATCGATGTGTATGTTGAAATTTTGAAAAAATATACAAATGCAAATAATAATAGTTAAGAGGATTGTTGTTTTATTGTTTTGTGCCATTGAGTTGGTTCAGATTCATAGTGACTCTTTGCACAACAGAACGAAACACTGCCTGGTCCTGTATCATCCTCATGATTGTTGTTACGTTTGAGCCCATTGTTGATGCCACTGTGTCAATTCATCTTGCTTTGAGTCTTCATCATTTTCGATGACCATTCAATTTTCTAAGCATGATGGTCTTCTACAGGGATTGGCCTCTCCTGATAGCATGTCCAAAGTATGAGAGTTGAATTCTCACCCTACTGGCTTCCAAGGAACATTCTAGTTACACTTCTTCCAAGACAGCTTTGTTTGTTCTTCTGGAAATCGAATGTACTTTTAATATTCTTCTACAATGTTGTTGTTGTCAGGTGCCATCGAGTCAGAACCAACTCATAGTGACTCCATGCACAACAGAACGAAACAATGTCCGATCCTGGGCCAATCTCACTGCCACACTTGACGCCATCAATGATACCACCTGGCTGCTCCATCTCGTTGGGGGTCTTCCTCTTTTTCTCTGACCCTCCACCTTACCCAGCATGACATTCTTCTCCAGCGACTGTTCTCTCTGGACAATGTGTCCAAAGTAGGAGAGACGAAGCTTAGCCATC
>NW_006408685.1:3726175-3736298 GCF_000296735.1 Chrysochloris asiatica | reverse complement strand
TCTTCCAATCAGTCGGCCAGATAGTTGTCTTCCAAATTTCTTGGCAGAGATGAGTGAGTGCCTCTTGTGCCGCCTTACTTTCTGGAAAGATTTCAATTTTTATTCCATCAATTCCTGGTGCCTCGTTCTTTGCCAATTCTTTCAATGCACTTTGGACTTCCTCCCTGAGTATCATTGACTCTTGTTCATATGGTACCTCTGGAAATGGTTGAACATTAACCATTTCCTTTTGGTACAATGACTCTGTGTATTCCTTCCATCTTTTCTTGATATCCATGCATCATCAACCAACCAAAGGGTATACACTACAAGCCTGCACCCTTGTCGTCAGCACACAACCCTTTCATTTAATTTCTTGACTGCTGCCTCCATGAGCATAAACTGTGTATTCAAGCAAATTTGAGTCTTTGACAACTTCAATCTTTTCTCCATTTATCATGATGTTATTTATTGGTCCAGTTGTGATGATTTTTGTTTTCTTTACAATGAGGTGCAATTCATACTAAAAGCTGTAGTCTTTGGTCTTCTTTAGTAAGTATTTTAAGTTTTCTTTGCTTCCAGTAAGCAAGATTGCATTATCTGCACATCACACGTTTTAACACATGACTCTCTCCAATCCTGAAGTTATGTTCTTCTTCATATAATGAAGGTTTTTGGATTATTTGCTCAGCATACAGACTGAATAAGTATAGTGAATGAATACAACCCTGACACACACCTTTCCCTGATTTTATTTTCAGTATGACCTTGTTCTGTTTGAATGATTGCCTCTTAGTCTATGTACAGGTTCCTCACGATTAAGATTTATGGAATATCCATTCTCATTCTTCACAATATTATCCATAATTTGGTATGATAAACACATTGAAAGCCTTTGCACAGTCACTAAAGCACAAATAAATATCTTTCTGGTATTCTCTGCTTTCAGCCAGGATCCATCTGATTTGTTCCAAGGCCTTTTCTGAATTCATCCTGAATTTCTGAAAGTTCATTGATGTTTGTTGCAATGGTTTTTAAATATTCTTCAGCAAAATTTTAATTGCATATGATACTAATGGTGTTGTCTGATGATTGTTGTGTTCTGTTGGGTCACCTCTCTTTGGAATGGGCACAAATATGTATCTTTCAATTCTTTGGCCAGGTAACTAACTGTCTTTCAAATTTCTTGACATAGGTGAGTGAGTACCTCCAGTGCTGCATCAATTTGTTGATAGGTTTCAATTTGTATACCATCAATTCCTAGAGCCTTGTGTTTCATCAATGCACCTTGGACTTCTTCCTTCAGGACCATCAGTTCTTCATTCTTTTTTCTCTCTTTTTTTTTCTCTCAACTTTTTATTGTGAATTGAGTGAAGATTTCCAGAGCAGATCTTCAGTTTTACATTCAACAAATCCTATACGTTACTTCATTGTTGCATTGTTGTTAGGTGCTGTTGAGTCAATTCTGATTCATAGCGACTTTGCGCACAACAGAATGAAACACTGCCTGGTCCTGCACCATCCTCACAATCATTGTTAAGTTTGATTCCATTGCTGCTGCCACAGTGCCATTCCATCTCATTGAGGGTCTTCCTCATTTTCGCGGACCTTTCACTTTGCCTAGCATGATATCCATATTCAGGGGCTGGTCCCTCCTGACAATATGTCCCAAGTATGAGAGATGAAGTCTCACCATCTGGCTCCTAAGGAGCATTCAGAATGCTCCTTGCTTCATTACATGGTTGTAATACCCTCCATGTACCAACCAACAATATTTACCTGTATTCACTTTAACTATTGTATTCTTCCCTGTGTCTCCTACTACCATCATCTTTCCTCTGCTAACCTCACTCTTGTATATCGCCTGTCCTGTCACTCATCTTAACATGGGTCTACCTTTTAGCCTGTGAATATTTTTTTCTTTCCTCCAGGTCCATGAAAGCCTTTTTTAAAAAACTTTTTACAACATTTGTCTCATACAATATGTGTGCTTTTGTGATTGATGAATTTCCTTTAGCATGTCCTCCAGTGTCAATCATGTTGTGAGTTTCACAGATTAATCACTATTCTTCAACATTTTGTAGTATCCCATTGTATGTATGTATCAAAGTTTGTTTAATCATTCTTCTGTTGATGGGCATTTAGGTTGTCTCCATTTTTTGATATGTCTCTTGTAGATAACATATTGAAGGGTCCTGTTTTCTTATCCTTTCTGTTCTTTATATCTCTTGATTGATACATTTAATCCATTTGTATTCAGGATATTTATCAATAGGTATGAATTAATTGCTGTCATTTTTCTCTGTGTGTGTTTTTTCTTTTTGTGGTACTGCTGGATTCCTTGTTCCACATAATTTTCTGTGCTAATTTCATCTTGTTTGTGTATTTTCTTTTCATTTCCTTTTCAGTTGAGTTAATGCTTACTAAATCTTTCTTAGTTTCTTATATTGATGTGTAGGTGTATTCTTTTTCTTTGAGATTACTCTGTAGTTGATTATTTTTTTCCCTGCTTAAAACAGCCTTTTTAATCTTGAAGATTATTTGACTTCCTTGCCACTTGGAAGTTCTGAATCTATTCTACTTCTTATTTTGCTTTGTAGTTGATTCATTATACGTTGATATCTCTGGTTCCCTATTTTCAGTCTTGTTGATTTGTTTTACTATAAGCACTTTTATATCTGGATTATGTTCTGGGTGTTGTTGTCATGAATGGTAATCTCTGGTTGTTTTCTGCTGCTGTTGGTTCTCAGTCCAAAAAATACCCTTTAGTTGTTTGTTTTGTTTTGGTTTTTTTTTTGGTAAAAATTTGTCTGATCATTCATTACACATTTGTTTAATTTCTGTTGTTTAGGAAATGTTCTACTTTCACAGTCATATTTGAGGGACACCTTTGCTGGGTATATGATTCTTGGTTGGCAAATATTTTCTTTCAGAGTTTTCTATATGTCATCCCATTGCCCTCTTGCTTGTACGGGTTTTTTGTTGTTGTTTTGCTGAGAAATAAGTGCTTACTCTTATTGGTTCTTCTTTGTAGGTAGCTTTTCATTTTTCCCCAGCTGCTCTCAGCAAAGTTTGAATTTGGAAATTTTGGGATTTGTCTTTGAATTTGGAAAGTTTGATGATGATATGCCTTACTGATTTTCTTTTTGAGATCTCTCTTGCTTGGGATTCTTTTAGCTTCTTTTATGCTTATTTTCTTGTCTTTTATGAAGCTAGGGAAGTTTTCTTCCAACAAATGTTTGAAAATTATCTCTGCGCTTTTACTTGTCTCTTTCTATTCTGGAATTCCAACTAACCATAAGTTGTTTCTCTTCATTGTGTCCCACATAACTCTTAGGCTTTCTTCAGATTTTTTCATTATTTTTTCTGATTGTTCTTCAAGCATACTAAAATTGAAAGCTTTATATCCTAGTTCATTAATTCGGGCTTCCATTGCTTTGAATCTTTTCCTTTGTCTTTTCAATGTATTGCCTATTTCTGAGATCTTAGTATTAATCTTCTGGATTTCTAATCACAGGTTTTGTATTGTTTCAAAATTTGCATTTATTTTGTCTGTTCGTTTTTTTTTTTTCTTGTAGCATTTTCCTGAAATCTTCTAAAAAAAATTTTTTTTGTATTCTCCTTACTTTCCTTGATCATTCTGTTAATTTGTTGAAAGTGCCAAAATATCATTCTTTTGAATTCTTTTACAGTTAGTTCCATTATCTTTTTATTCCCCCTCAGAAATGTTTTCTGTCTCTGCATTTTGGTCATTTGTTTGAGACGTTCTCTCTTGTTTCTTCGTGTGAGCTAACCTTTTCTGTTGTCTCTGGGGCACTGTGGGGTTGTCATAACTGTGCAGTTTTTGTACTGCGGGGGGGGATAAATCTTTGGGGAGCTCCTGCAATTCAAAGATTCTATGAGGTGGTTGTGGAAGGGATGTGACAGCAGAGTCCCTCGCCCTAGATGGAGTTCCTATTGGCCTTACTGTTGCCTCTGTTCAGGGAACTCAGTCCAAAAGTTGTTGTTGGGGACCCTTGATGGGGCTGATTTCAGTGTGTGTTAGGTCCTCAAGGAAGCTGGGCACAGAGTGACTGGTAAAATGTTGGTCTGGTGGTTCTGTGGGTTTTACAGGTCTGGGGCCAAACCCACCTGAATCCAGGGGCCAAACCCACCTGAATCCAGGTATCAAAGCAGGACACCAAAGTGGCAAAGCCAGGCCCCAACTCACACTGGCATGGCTCCCAACCATATGAACCCAAACTCCTGGAAAGCACACTCTGTGCTGGGGGTGTATGAGGGTGGGACCTGGCCACACCTCTTTTCACTAGGGGTGCATGGGGAAAAAGAATAAATCTCACCTTTCCCACCACCCACATGAATCTTCTCTGCCAGACACAGACCTCCTTCCTCTGCTCACAGGATGGTCGAGTCATGTCTGGCCAGGTGTTCACCAATCAGTCTCCCTCTCTCACTGTCCCTTATAAGCCTATCCTCCCAGGAAGTAGTCCATCAATCTCTCTAACATTTCTTCTGAAGTTCAGGGTGCCAGATTTTTCACCTAGGTCTGTTTTATTTGGACTCTCATATCTTTGTTGCAGAGGGTTGGTGTAGTACGTCTACCTAGTTTGTCATCGTGCTGGAAGTCCTCCAGTTCTCCATTTTTGAAATGGTTGCACATCAACCATTGATTTTTTAAAAAAAGCTTTTATTATGAATTTAGTGATCGTTTATTGTAGAAAATTGGCTTTGCACTCAAATAATCATATTTTGTTTAATTTCAGTGATTACAATCCCTTCCATGCACCATACTTTAACATAGTTTAACCTCTATTCCCTCTTTTTTTTTTTTTTTTTTTTTTTTTTTATGTACACAAAAGCACACAGGAACCAAAGGGCACATTTTACAGGCCAGCTTCCTGCCCCTCATCACACCACCTTTCTGTTTCCATGGGTCTAGAGTCCTCAGGTGTTCTATCTCTCCATGGCATCACCTCTGCCTCCATCTCTGGTGTCACTGCTTCTCTGATTTGTATCCCACATTCTGCTCTTGCTTTTACCTCTTGATGGTCCTAGGATCCTCTGTTTCTGGAATGCAAGAGTAACTATTCCCCTCATTTTGTTATTCAGCTACTTCCTTTACAGTTGTGACCATCACAATTAGTCATGTTAACAATTACTCACTATTGAATAAAAAAAAATCATATCCCTATCTTATTTTACCTTCCATTCACTAAACTATAGTTTCAGGAAGTCCTGGTGTTGTGCAGTAGAATAAGCACTAGACCAAAATGTCAGTGTGAACTGCAAGTTTGGACCCTCAAACTCACCAGCCACTCCTTGGAAACCCTATACAGGGTCACTATGAGCCAGAACCAACTTGACAACACTTAACAACAACAATAACAATGCTAAAGTTTCAGAGTACCTTCTGACTTCAATTTTGGTCTTGTCTTTCTTTCTGTCTTTTTAATGAACTTTTGCTTTCTTCTTGTAAATGTTCTTGATACCATCTACCACTCTTCCAGTCTTTAATCTCTATTGTCTAATACATCAAATCTGTTCTTGTGATGCTCTCTAGATTCAGGTGGGATATAGTCAAGGTCATGTTTTGGCTCTTGTAGAATTGTTTTAGCTTTCTTCTACTTCAGGCTTAATTTGCATATGACTAATTGATGGTCTGTTCATGGCCTTGTTTTGCATGATGATATTGAGCTTCTCCATTGTCTCTTCTCACAGATATCATTAATTTGATTCATTACATCTGGTGAGGTCCAGATGTTAGTCATCTTTCATGTTGTTGAAAAAGATATTTGCATTGAATAAGTTGTTGGTGGTCCAAAATTCTATCATGAGATCTTCAGCATCATTTTTATCACCAAGGTCATATTTTCCAACTACTGATCCTTCCTCTTTATTTCCAACTTTTGCATCCCTATCACCAGTAATTATCAATACATCTTTATTGCATGTGTGATCAATTTCAGACTGAAGAACTTCGTAGAAATTCTTCAGTTTTATCATCACTAGCTTTATTGGTCCTGGTGTGGCACTGTAGGATAAGCACTGGACTGCAAACCTCAAGGTTGGTAGTTCAAACTCAGCAGCCATTCCTCAGACACCCAATCTAGGGTCGCTATCAGTCAGAAGGGCCTCCACAGCATTTAACAACAACAGATTTATTGGTTGGTTTATAAATTCGAATAGTAGTGGTATTAACTTGTCTTCCTTGTAGGTGTATGGCTATTCTTCTATCACAGACAACACTGTATTTCTTTCTTTTTTTCTGATACATGGATACATTTTTTTTCCATAGCAAAGGAAACACCAATATCCACTTACAGCTGCCTAATCTATATTTCCAAGGGTGAATTGACTATCCAATTTTTTTGTAGTAATAAAGACTAATCTTTATTAAATGAAGCCCCATGTATACAGAAATTTGGAGACTTTCAAATTTCTCCAATCGTAAGATGGAATTGACTATCCGTTTTTAAAAGGCTTCAGATAAAAATACCCAGGAACATGCATCAAGAATTCAGATTATAAAAATTTCCAGGCAATCATGATAATACTCAAACTACAGTTCAAAAAAACAGAAAATAATTTTCTTGACACTTCCCTGTAGTTTACTTGTTGTTGTTGTTAAGTGCTGTCGAGTTGGCTCAGACTCATAGCGACCCTGTATACGTTTTCCGAGGAGTGGCTGGTGAGCTTGAACCACCAAGCTTAAGGTTCAAATGAACTTTTCATTCCAACACATTATCCTGTAGCACTACACCAGGACTGCCGTTTACTAAAAAGTAGAAATAATCAACACCAAATTTGTATATCAAGTTGTAACTGGCAATTCTAAGCCAATGATATCAATCTGTTTCACTGATAAAAATTCATTTGAAGTTGCTAGCTGTCCACAAGTTCACATTATTCCTCCAGTTCTTTCAGAAGCTCCATGAAATCGGTGATATACCATTTGGAGTTGTCTTTAACTTGTTATTTTTACGGGATCAGAAAGCCTCATCTTCCTCCCGCAGAACAGCTGGTAGTTTCAAACTGCTGATCTTGATGTTAACAGCCTGATTCGTAAACACTACACTATCTGTATATTCACCATTAAAGTAGAAGTTCAACCTATTGGAAAATACATTGGCTATTTGGATACTGAACTCTCTGAAGTGACATGCTCCAGCGTGCTGCGAAAGCCGCTAGATATTAAGAAAACCTGAACGTTTCACTCATGCAGGTGATTTACCAGCTCCCTTATCCTGGGGGTCAGGTGTGAAGGGTGCTTTGCTAACAGCCTTTGAACGTGTTCCCTAGAGGGCCGGATCAGTTCTAGGTGTTCAATAAGGGCATCCTTAAAAGGCATCACCCCACCCATGGCCCTGCTGTGTAATTTTTGACACAGAGTTTAGCCAGTTCATCAATCCGTTACTTTCTGATAACAGTGCTGTTGTTGTCAAAACAGAGGGCATCAGTCGAACAGAAAAGGCTCCTGAGTTCTGAGTGGAACACCATCCTTGGAAGAACTTCCCTCTAGATCTCTGCTGCTCCAGCCTGGGTCATCACCTCCACATTTCCCTTAGCTATTATATTGTTTTTGATGATGAATGTGTTGCAATTCCTCTTCAATTTGACATTCTTGGCATAGTAAGCCATATGATCTTCTGATCCAAAAAGGCCAGTAAAAGTCCTTTTCAATTCACTAGTGCTTAGCATATGGATCTTTTTGGGTTCCATTTCATTTTTGACAACTACCAATTTTCTTAGATTCATACTTTGTACATTCCACATTTGATTATTAGTGGATGTTTGCAGCTGTTTCTTCTCATTTTGGGTTGTGCTTCTTCAGCAAATGAAGGTCCCAAAATCTTTGCTCAATTCATGTCATTATGGTCAACTCTACTTTGAGTAGGTAGTTCATACCCAGTCATTTTCTGAATGCCTTCAATTTGAGGAGTTCATCTTCTGGCACTGTATCTGATAATGACCCACTGCTATTCATAATGCTTTCAGCTTCTACTATACCTGATAATATTGTTTTGCTAATCATAAGGTTTTCAGTGGCTAAATGTTTAGAAGTAAACTTCCTCTCCTTCTTCCTAGTCCTTGTTAGTCAGGAAGCCCCACTGAAACCTGTCCACCATGGGTGACCCCGCTAGTATTTAAAATACCAGTGGCATAGCTTCCAATATTATAGCAACATGAAAGCCATCACAGTATGACAGACTGACAGTTAAGAATTGCATTTAACAGGAATAAATAGTACTTACTCTGTGAAAGTAAGAACTCCTTGTGTAGCACTGTAGGATAAGCACTGGACTACAAACTTTAAGTTGGGTGGTTGAAACTTATCAGCTGCTTCTCAGAAACCCTGTACAAGGTCACTATGAGTCAATGGCATTTAACAACAATAGCACTCTGTGAGAACCTTATTTTAAGTACTTTTCATGTATTATGTACATTAACTTTAATTATCTCACAACCACCTTTTGCAGTAGGTATTATCATTGGTGGTGGTGGTGGTTGTGTGCCATGAGTCAGTTCTGATTCATGGCAACTCTGTATATGGTTTCAGAAGCTGTAAATCTTTACTGAGCAGAAGCCTCATTGTTCTGCCATACAGCTATGAACTCTAACTGCTGACTTTGCTATTAGCTACCCGACTACCTTTTAGGTAAGTCTTGCTGTTGTTGCTGTGTGCTGTCAAGTCTGTTCCAACTCATAGAGACCTTGCATAGAGTTTCTAAATAGTGGCTAGTGTGTTTGAACCGCTGACCTTGCGGTTGGTAGTCCATTGCTTATCCTATAACACCAAACCAGGGCTCCTTAAGTAAGTCTTGTCGTTGTTGAGTGTTATCGAATGGTTGCCAACTCATAGCAACCCTATATAGGGTTTCCAAGGAGAGACTGGTGGGTTTCGACCACTGACCTTATGGCTGGTTGTTATTGTTAAGTGCTGTCTAGTCGAATCCGGATCAAAGCAACCCTGTATAGGGTTCCAAGGAGCAGCTGATGAGTTTGAACTGCCAACCTTGTAGCTCAAAACTTGTATCCACTGGCACCATGAAGAGAGAAGAGCAGAGAGTGGGACCCTACCCAGAGAAGCAGTGATGCCTGAGATGGAGGCAGAGAGGATGACATGGAGAGATGGAGTAGCTGGAGACTTTAAACCCAGAGAGGGAGAGGGGCTGTGTGCTGACGACCAGAGGTGGGTGAGGGGGATAGGGGAGAGCAGGCTTGTAGGATATACCCTTTGGTTGGTGGATGATGCATGGAGGGGATTGTAACCATGGCAATGAAACGATATATGATAGGATGAATGTAAAACTAATGTTCTCCCATGTAAACTATCACATAATTCACAATAAAACATTAAAAAAAAACTTGTGTCCAATGCTTTATCCTCTTATTGTCATTGTTGTTGTTAAGTGCCATTGAGTCAGTTCTGAATCAGCTATATCTTAGGGTTTCTAAGGCACACTGGTGGGTTTGAATAGCCAACCTTGCATTTAGCAATCTAGTGTTTATCCTGTAGTGCTACAGAAGAACTCTTGTGTTGTTGTTAGTGCTGTCTAGTTGACTCATAGTGACCCTGTGTAGGGTTTCTGAGGAACAGCTGGTGGGTTTGAACTTCCAACCTTGTGGTTCACCATCCAGGCTGAGCTTAAAGTGTCACACTCTACATGGTATTAATTTCTAGCAATAGTCCTCCCAGTCTGGATTTTTTATTGTTTGTTTGTATTTAAAGTTTGCTTTGTCCCCATTTCAGCAGCTGTGTACCATGCCATAGAGGATTGTCCAGAAGAGGATGTAGGTGAAGGTCTTCTTTCCAATAAGGTCTTCCAAACTTAAAAGACTTGTTCCACCTTCTTCCTGCTTTGAGAATTAGGAGCAAGGATGTTGTCAGGTGCCATCGAGTCAGAACGGACTCATAGCGACCCCATGCACAGCAGAATGAAACAATGTCCAATCCTGGGCCAACCTCACTACCGCCACCACACTTGATGCCATCAATGATGCCACCTGGCTGGTCCATCTCATTGGGGGGGTCTTCCTTTTTTTCTCTGACCCTCCACCTTACCCAGCATGACATCCTTCTCCAGCAACTATTCTCTCCGGACAATTTGTCCAAAGTAGGAGAGACGAAGCTTAGCCATCTTGG
>NW_006408685.1:3706512-3723350 GCF_000296735.1 Chrysochloris asiatica | reverse complement strand
TTATTTAAAATACCGGTGGCATAGCCCTCAGAATCACAGCAATTCAAACCACCACAGCACGAAAGACAGATGAGTGGTGGTTGTATGGTCGCTGTTAAAGAAGAATCTCCTTGCGCTATGGCCCTTAAATCCGGCTCAAAGGTGGTATTTCCGTCCTCGGATGTCGCGTCAGTCAAGAGGCAGAAGCGCAGCAGGGGCGACAGGGTTGTAATGAGACATTTTAGGCTGTGCTTGTGGGTCTCTAAGTAGGTCGAGCCCGCCTCAAAGCCACGACCCAATGGCTAGGCCGGGACGACACCCTCGAGTCCGGGGTAAATAGTACAGCCTGGCTGGCCACTGCAGTCTATTCCTGCTAGGCAGCATCCCCCCATCAACCTGGTCTCCAGACTCCTCTCTCTCCGCCGCTCCCTAGTCTGGGTTTCATTTAGCACCTCCACCAGGTCTGCGCAGTTCTCGCATATCGTTCAGCTGCGCCCCCTCCATTAGCGCGACCGTTAGATAGATAGAAAATACTAAAATAAAGATGAACAGAAATGGAGCAGATTGCTACATGGAGAGCTTGAGAGAAGACTGTTAGTGAGGGGGCTCAGAGTGATAAACATTTGAGCTGGGTGTTGAGCAAGGATAGCAGGACCTAAACAAACGGGTAGAAAATGAAGCCATAGAGGCAGGGGAAGCTGAGGATCCTGAGGATGCTGAGGATGCTGGCTGTGACCCCCTACAGTGCTGACACAGAGGTCCTGCAGTAATCCAGAATGGTGGCTTTGCCTTACACAGCTTCCTGCTTGGCTACCACAGTGGCCATCACATCTGTCAAGGTTTAGACTCTGCTTGCTCGAGGAAGAATACAGAGCTGGAACATGACTGTGGACATAAGTCACTTGGTGTTTCCTCAGACAGATAGAAGCACAGATCCCTATGTCTCCATCTTGAACTACTATCATTGTTATTGTTGTTGTTAGGTGCCGTCGAGTAGGTTCCGACTCATAGCGACTGTGCATAGGGTTTCCAAGGAGCAGCTGGTGAGTTTGAACCACCTACCTTGTGGTTCAAACTGCCCTTGCAATCTAGTGCTTCACCCACATGTCCACACCAGAACTCTACTACCATCGTTGTTATTATCATCAAGTGCTGTCAAGTTGGTTCCAATACATAACAACCCTGTATATAGGGTTTCCGAGGAGCAGCCGGTGGATTTGAACTGCTAACTTTGTGGTTCAAACCCACCTTGCAGTTGAGGGCTTATCCTATAGTGCCACACCAGGACTCCACTACTATCATTATTATCCCAATTTTACAGATCAGGGAATTGAGGCACAAAGAAATATTTTGCCAAAGATCATGTTATTGTTAAGTGCTGCCAGTTGATTCCAATTCTTAGAGACTGCTATAGGGTTTTCAGAGACTGGCTGGTGGTTTTGAGCCATAGACCTTGCGGTTGCAGTCCAATGCTTATCCTACAGTGTCACACCAGAACTCTATGGAAGCTGTTAAATTGTAGAGCCAAAATTTGGACCTAGGAAGTCTGGATACATATTCTTCATCTGTAACCACTTTGCTAGACTAAAATTTTACCTGAAAGGACCTTTATTATAGAAAGCCTACTGTACTGTATTGTTGTTTTGTGCCATCGAGTTGGTTGACCAGTATAGTGTTTCTTAGGAGTGACTGGTAAGCAGTAAGCAGTGTACTACATGAGTCTAAGTTAGGTAGCAATTACTGAATAAAGCAGTGAAGTGTGTATTCATTTTTCTTTATAACACAAGTGTGAGTCCTTAGGACATAGCCACAGAGGGCTAGATCTGAGAGTGAAGCATCCAGCTGATATAAAGTGAGGGGAGACACACAAGAACATCCAAACTTGCAGATAGTACCCATTTGACCTAGCCTCGATGACTTGACTTGACAATCAGAACTCAACTAGAGGAAGATAAAAAAAGAAAACAATTTTTGATAAAGGAAGTGAGGGTAAATTGCTACAATTTGATGAACTTGACCTATACTCATGTATGCAGTAGCTCAAAATAACAACAGAGAGGGAAGGAGTCTTCACATCAAGTATCAATGTTATCCCTTTTGTACACAGGGTAGATAAGGACGGGCAACTTAGACATTGACTACTTAAAATGAGGGGGGTGATAAAGGCAAGAAGTGACTGGCTTACAAGGTTTCAAGAGGGAGTTTAGTTTAAGAGGGTCTGTGGGAAGATAGAGTCCCACTGAATAGTTTTCATTTTGTCTAGATGGGTCTGGTGAAAGAGATGGGTATAAGTCTTAGGATTCAATAGTGAGCGATTGTTATCATGACTGGTTGTGAATGTCACAATTTTGGAGGTAAAAGTTTTGTAACAAAAATGGTGGAGTAGTTAATCTTATAGTCCAGAAATAGAGGACCCTAGGACCATCAAGGGAGAAGAGAACAAGCAGAATGCGAGACCTTATCCAAAGAAGCAGTGACACCAAAGATGGAGGCAGAGATGGGGACATGGAGAAAGGGAGCAGCTGAGGACTCTAGATTCATGGAAAGAGAGAGACTGAGAGCTGGAAGCAGGAGGTAGACTTGCAGAATGTGCCCTTTGGTGGTGTAAATTATTATATATGCCTGAGTGTTAGAAAAAATAAAAAATACAAAAAAGCTAAAATGAATACAGAGAAATATTGTCAACTGATGGTACATGGAAGGGATTATAATCATTGTAATGAAACAAAGTATATGATTTGTTGAATGTAAAACTGATGATCTGCCCTGTAAACTTTCACTCAATTCACAATAAATTTTTTTAAAAAAAGTAATGGTAATGGGAGTCTGATCTCTCTGGGTTCCTGATCTTAAAAGGAATAAATGCATCTATTGTTTTCCCTTTAAATGCCATGACTGTAGTAGGATTCTACTAATCAACTTGCTTACTAAGAATTTTTATTATAAAAAAACAAAAACTGTTGACCAAGCTAACTTAAAAAAAAAAAAAAAAAAAGTGTGAGTTCCGCTCAAACTGCAATAGGACTCTACATTGACTGAGTGTAAAGCAAGCTTCGACCATGTGAAAGCTTGTTGGTATTTTGGAACAGGTTGACATTTTTTGTTGTACCATTTTATCTTTACCTCCAAATTTAAGGATTACAGTTGTAAGTTCTAAAAGTTGTTTTATTAGCATTTCATAATGCTTAAACTTACAATTTATAGTTTGTACTACCACATGGCTTAAAATCCAACATAAAGTCTGGATACATATTCTGCATCTGTAACCACTTTGCTAGACTAAAATTTTACCTGAAAGGACCTTTATTATAGAAAGCCTACTGTACTATACTGTACTTTGTCTTATATTCAGATGGAGTACTTTTTTTAAGGCTACAATCCTATTAGATGTGTTGTCTATCTATTTATTAAAGATAGAATTTCATATTTAAAACTTCTGAAAAGTAAAAAATAAAAACAGTTTAAAAATGTAGTATAGTGCAATCTTTTTGAGAAATTAAAGTGCTTAAGAGTTGGGATTCGAGAGTCCAGTCTGGATTTTAGTTCCAGCTCAGTTACTTTCTAACTGTGGTATTTTGGACAAGTTAATGATTGTAAATCTCAATTTCTTCACCTGAGAAATGATAATAGTAGTAGAATTTCAGAGACATAATATGAAAATTAAATATAATTTTATATAGAATGTTTTAGCACAAAATCTGTACAAGTATGCATTTCACAAATATTAGTTAACATAAATTGCAGCAAGTCACTTTATTATGAATATTTTATAGTTTTGCACCGGTCATCGAACTTTCAGGTTGTACGTATATGTATATTACTAGGAATTGGATGTCAATTTTTGTTCTTTTTTTTTTTTTTTTTTTAACAAAGTGTCTGGAGATGTTATCTATATGAATTCAACTAAAAATGGTGCAGTCATTCTGTCTGGAGTATGACAGAAAAACTCAGGGAGGCTGTCTCTATTTTGCAATGGCACAACTGCTAAGGTTCTTCTTTCTTTGCTCATTATTTGCAGAAGGAAAAAAGATAACAAGAGGCAATAATTGCCTAGTGTTCTGATGCTGCTAATAGTAGAAACACCCTGATTTTCATATTTTCCCAATCAGAAAGATGTACCTACTTCCTTCTTGCTCTGTTTCTATCTCTTTCCCTCCCTTCTTCCCTCAAGTCAGAAGTGGTTATTTTGTGTATAATAGCAAATTAGCTGTGTGTAGTTTTAACATCGGAGTCTTGGTGTGGCACTGTGGGTTAATGCACCAGACTGCAAAGCCATTTGAACTGCAAGGTCGGCAGTTCAAGCTCACCAGCTGCTCCTCGGAAAACCTATACAGGGTTGCTGTGGGTCGGAACCGACTCAATGGCACTTCACAACAACAACAGTTTTAACATCACCCAACAATGATTTGAAATTTATCTCAATGACATATTTTCTGAGTTAAATTAATTTTTGTATAAAAGAAAACATGTAGAATATACAATGTAATAAAGTTTCAAGCAGACATTTAAATATTACATTGAAATTTTATAATATATTCATTTCAAACATATGACAAATTCCTTAGAGTTCATACGAGCAAGCATAATACAATATAAATATGAAGGGGCTTCAAAAAAGGTTGTGGAAGAATGCCCAAACTTGTAGACAGTACCCATTTGACCTACTTTCGATGCCTTGATGATCACAACTTGACTAGAGGAAGATTAAAAAAAATTTTTTTTTTTTGATAAAGGAAACAAGTGTAAATTGCTACAATTGATGAACTTGACCTATACTTATGGATGTAGTCATTCAAAATACCAACTCATAGGGAAGGAGTCTTCACATCTAGTATCAATCCTATATACCCTCTGTATACAGGGTTGATAGGGACGGGCAACTTAGACATTTGCTACCAAAAATGGGGGGTGGGCAGTTAAAGGCACAAAGTGACCGGCTTACAAATTTTCAAGAGGGAGTTTAGTTTCAGAGTGTGCACAGTAGGGGTGGGAGGCAGGCAGGTAGAATCCCCACTGAATAGCTTTCATCTTGTCTAGACGGGTCTGGTGAAAGGAGATGGAGATAAGATTCTTATGATTCAATAGTGAATAATTATCATGACTAACTGTGACTGTCACAACTGTAAAGCTATAAGTTTTGTAACATAAAGGGGGGAGTAGTTAATCATACAGTCCAGGAACAAATGACCCTAGGACCATCAAAGGAGTAGAGCACAAGCGGAATGTGGGACCCTATCCAAAGAAGCAGAAACACCAGAGATGGAGGCAGAGATGAAGACATGGAGAGATAGAGCAGCTGAGGACTCTAGACTCATGGAAAGAGAAAGGCTATGTGCTGACAGCCTGAAGGCAGGCTCGCAGAATGTGCCCTTTAGTTGTTTAAATAATTATATATTCCTGAGTGTTTCTGTGTACATCCGAAAACACACACACACACACACACACACAAAGAGAGGGAATAGAAGCAAATACTGTTGAATGATGCATGGGGATTGTAATCATTGCATTGAAATGATGAGTGTATAACTGAGGTGTGGTGCTGTGGGTTAATGCGCCAGACTGCAAAGCCATTTGAACTGCAAGGTCAGTGGTTCAAGCTCACCAGCTGCTCCTGGGAAACCCTATACAGGGTTGCTATGTGTTGGAACCAACTCGACGGCACTTAACAACAACAACAACATGTAAACTGTTATTCAACTCACAATAAAAACTTTAAAAAAATTTGTGGAAGTTTTTTTGTCTTTTAATATTAATTTTCTATGAACTTTTTGAAGCTCTTATTGAATCACTAAGAATAAACTTTTCTGGAGAAATTAGTATTTAGATAAAAATTTAAGTAATTCTGAAGTAATCTGAGAATCCAAGCACTCTTAAAAATATACAAAAACAACTAATAAGCAAAAACACCAATTTTATAACAAAACACAAATGCTTAATGCATGCTTACCTATTAGTTTCTGCTTCAAGATAAGTAAAAATGAGCATTTACAGAGCTTCATATCTTATAGATCACTTTCACATATTCATTTATTTAACTAAAAATAATTCTATGAGTCAGGCACAGTGTTTGGCACCAGGAATATCATATTTGGATAACTTGGCTTTTGTGATAGAAATTATGCTGGAGATCACATGATAGAATTTTGCAAAACCAATGACTTGTTCATTGCAAATACCTTTTTAAAATAACATAAAAGATGACTATACATGTGGACCTATCCATACGGAATACACAGAAATCAAATTGACCACATTTGTGGAAAGACAAAGTGGAAAAGCTCGATGTCATCAGGGGAAGACTGTGTAACTACATCAACTGCTCATAGGCTTGTTCAGGCTGAAGCTGAAGAAAATTAAAACAAGTCCACATGAGTCAAAATATGATCTTGAACACATCCCACCTGAATTTAGAGATCATCTGTAGAACAGATTTGATACATTAAACACTAAAGACTGAAGACCGGAAGACTTGTGTGATGATATCAAGAACATAAAACAGGAAGAAAGCAAAAGGTAATTAAGAAGACAAGAAAGAAGGAAAATGTCAGAAGAGACTCTGAAAATTGCTCTCCAGCATATAGATACTACAGCAAATGGAAGAAATAAGGAGATGAAAGAGCTGAATAGAAAATTTCAAAGGGCAGTTTGAGAAGACAAAGTCAAACATTTTAACAAAATGTGCAAAGACCTGGAATCAGAAAACCAAAAGGGAAGAACAAGCTCAGCATTTCTCAAGCTGAGAGAACTAAAGAAAAAATTCAAGATTCAACTTGAAATATTGAAGGACTGGTGTGGTGCTGTGGGTTAATGAGCTGGAGTGCAAAGTCAATTTGAACCACAAGGTTGGTGGTTCAACCTCACCAGCCTTTCCTTGGAAACCCTATACAGGGTCGCTATGGGTCAGAACTGACTCAACACTACTTAACAACAACAACATGGGCAAAATATTAAATGGTTTGGAAAATATCAAAAGAAGATGGAAGGGATACACAGAGTTACTGTACCAAAAAAAAATGGTTGATGTTTAACCATTTCAAGAAGTAGCATATGCTCAAGAGCCAAAGATACTAAAGGAAGAAGTCCCGAGTTCATTGATGGCATTGGCAAATAACAAGGCACAGGGAATATATGGAATACAAATTTAAATCTTTCAACCAACAAAGGAATCACTGGAAGACAACTACCTGGCCAACTGACTGGAAAAGATCCATATTTGTGCCCATTCCTAACAAAGGTGACCCAAAAGAATGCAGAAATCATTGGACAGTATCATTAATGTTCCATGCTAGTAAAGTTTTTCTGAATAGAATACAAAAATGGCTGCAACCTTGCATTGAAAGAGAATTTCCAGAAGTTCTATTCAGATTCAGAAGAGGACATGAAATGAAGGCTATCATTGCTGGCATCTGATGGATCTTGGCAGAAAGCAGAGAATACCAGAAAGATGTTTACCTGTGCCTTATTGACTACAAATGGGCTTTTGATTGTGTGGATGTTTACCTGTGCCTTATTGACTACAAATGGACTTTTGATTGTGTAGATTATAACAAAATATGGACAACATTGTAGAGGATGAGTATTCTGGAACACTTAATTGTACTCATGAGGAACCTGTACATAGTCCAAGAGGCAGTTGTTCGAGCAGAACAAGGGGACACTGAATGATTAAAAATCAGGAGAGGTGTGTACCATGGTTATATTCTTTCATCATACTTATTCAATCGGTATGCTTAGCAAATAATTTGAAATGCTGAATTATATGAATAAACATAATAAATGTGGCATCTGGATTGGAGGAAGACTCATTAACAACCTGTGATATGCAAATGATACAACCTTGTTTGCTGAAAGAAAACAGGACTTAAAACAATCATTGATGAAGCTCAATGACCATAGCTTTCTGTATGGGTTGCACCTCAATGTAAAGAAAACAAACACCCTCACCAATGGACTAATAAACAATATCCATATAAATGGAGAAAAGATTGAAGTTGCCAAAGACTTCATTTTGCTTGGTTCAACCATCAACACTATGGAAGCAGCAGTTAAGTAATTTGCTTTAGGCAAATATGCTGCTCAAGTCTTCTTTAAAGTGTTGAGGAGCAAAGATGTCAGCTTGAAGGCTAAGTTGAGCCTGACACAAGCCATGGTATCTTCAATAACCTTATATGCATGTAAAAATTGGACAGTGAATAAGGAAGAGCATAGAAAAATTGATGTATTTGAGTTATGGTGTTGGAGGAGAATATTATAAGTACCATAGACTGCCCAAAGAACAAATATATCTGTGTTGGAAGAAGTATAGCCAGAATGCTCCTTGGAAGCTCCTTGGCCAGACTTCCTCTCT
Source organism: Chrysochloris asiatica (assembly GCF_000296735.1). Lineage (NCBI taxonomy): Eukaryota > Metazoa > Chordata > Mammalia > Afrosoricida > Chrysochloridae > Chrysochloris > Chrysochloris asiatica. The sequence continues at coordinate 3,715,024 of NW_006408685.1, read as the reverse complement.
CACACTTTGGACTTATTTTCAGGAGGCATCTGTACCTGGAGAAGGATATCATGTTTGGTAAAGTGGCGGGTCATAGAAAAGAGGACCCCCACCCCCAACGTGATGGATTGGCACAGTGGCAGCAGCGATGGGCTCAAATTAATTTTAGCAAGAAAACCAATTTTTTAAAAAACTTTTTACATCATTGGTCTCATACAATGTTTGTCCTTTTGTAATTGACTAATTTCACTCATTATAATGTCCTCCAGGTTCAACCATGTTGTGAGATCTTTTATAGGTTCATCATTTTCTTAAATGTTTTGGGCTGAAGAAGGCATGGGTATGACTGGGCTGTTTGGGCATGGCTGCTGTTATCCATCAGGTGGGACACAAAAGAACAACAACAAGCAAATAATAATGATAAAAAACAGTGAAAATAAAATAATAAAGAAAAAACAAACAGTGTGGAAAATGGGTAACAACAGCAAGGAAAAAAAAACAATGCAATAACTTAAAAAAAAGGAAAATAAAATAAACATATGAAAAGAGAAAAATACAATGAGCAAAACTAGGGAGAGGAAAAGAAAAAAAAGAATAGTAAGAGTGAAAATAAGAGAAAATATTAAAAATCTAAAGAAGAAGGGAAAGAAGAAAAAAGAAGAGCAAAGAAAGAAAAGATATTAAAAAATAATCAAGGGAACAGAAAGAAAAGAAAAGCAAGGAAATAAGAAAGGAGAAAAGTGGGGCAGGGACATGATCCAGAGAAGAGAAAACTTTGGGGGGCAGAGTACTCAATATGAATATACATCCGCTGTCAACCAAGAAGCTCCTGGGGTATTGGGAGGTGGGGACTTCCTATGGTCTAAATATTGTTTGGAGTCAGGGTACCTGATCTGGAGGAAGAAGTTTGTGCCAGCTCACAAATTTCCAAGAAAAAACATGCTTTTTCTTGGAAGGAAATCTTCTGGAGGCCCAAGACAGCTGGGGACAGGCAGCTAGTTATGGAAAGAGTTCTTGGCCTCCCAGGGGTGACTAGGACCCCAAATTTCTTATTCTGCTTGACTGATGAGGCAGAGTTCAGGCTCCTCCAGACTCAGGGGACATTTAATTAGCTCCTGATCTCAGCAACAGCAATGTGTAGGTAAGAGTGGAGACTAGCCATGATTGTAGTTACCAGGAGGATATGGAAAACAGGGGAAGATCCAATCTTTTTCATTACAGCCTCAGGAATGTGTTAAGTTACTGTCTCCAAGGAAAGCTGTTTGTAAAAGTTCAAAATGGCTGCATCATGCCAGACCAGCTGTCTGCCTCATATCTTGTCACTTTTGTTCATCTTTTTCTCCTAGTTCATATATTATCAATTTCTCTCTTTTTCTCTGAAACTTAAGAGCTCCAGTTTTAGCATTCATATCTGTTTTATTTGATCTCTTGTTTCTTGGTTGTATAGGGTCTGTGAAGTGTGTCTGCCTTCTGCTATTTTACTGGAAGTCAGGCATACTGAGTTTAAAATAGAGCATCCAAGTAGGGATGTCTAGCTCTACAGAAGAATTTATGTGGTGCTAGGATATGTACTTGACTGCAAGGTCAGTTTGAACCATAAGGTCGGCGGTTCAGACCCACCAGTTACTCCTTGGAAACCCTATACAGGGTCTCTATAGTTGGAACTGACTCGAGGACACTTCACAACAAAAACACAGATAAGATTTTAGGTGCTCTGTAGAGTGGTTTATTGAAACTGCAGAAAGATGATGAAATTGCAAGAATTAGGAATCTTACCATTTCAGGGTCACAAACAGTGATGTGTAAAAGATAAGGAGTGTAGGAAAGCAGAGAAACAGATTATTGACGACTCATGAAAACCAAGAGATAAGTGTTCAGGAAGGATGCCAACACTGTAAAAAACTGCAGAATAGAGAATGAGGATTTAGATAATGACCTTGGATTTTGCATCTAAGAGATCAATAAATGCCTTTCTTTGAGTAGTTTCAGTCAAGCGTTAAGGCAGAAATCAAATTGTAAGAGGTTAAGGCACAAAATGATGATATAGAAAAAGTGAAACAAGTTTAGATTTTCCAAACATTTGTGAAAGGATGATAACTCCAGGATATGTGGCTTTCATACATTCACCTGCATTAGAATAACCTGAAGGGCTTGTTAAAAAGCAGATTGCTGAAACCCTTCTCTGATTCAGAATAATTTTTATTTTTATAAAATTCCCAGATAATACTGATACTAATGGTTCAGATTGAGGAAAGCTTTTGTTTAAGATTATTGTTGTAAGTACCCTCAAGTAGGTTAAGACTCATAGCTACCCTGTATAGGGTTTCCAAGGAGTGACTGGTGGTTTTGAATCGTTGACCTTGTGATTTATTCTATAGTGGTAGATCATTTTCTATAATGAGAGGGGAAAGAGCAAGTTGAGAGGGAGAGATTCAAGGTACCAAAGAGAGTGATGGTAATAAAATGGTGCTTGGAGGAGATGAAAGAGATCAACAGCATCAATAAAAGGAGTGGAGTGACTGTTTTCTGAGTCATGGGGGTAATAGAACATAGAGAAAATATGGAGAAAAAACCCTTTAGGAGTAGAGAAGGGACTTTAGGTTAGTTACCGTAGTGGTAAAATAAGAGTAGGAGGCAGTAGCTGATGAGAGTAAAGGGGAGGGTGATTTGCAAAGAGTAGAAAAGAATGGAAGCAGCTGCTTCCAGGAATTCAATAGGAAGTCAACAACAAGAATAAAAGGATACTAAGTAGCAGTGAAGAGTACTTAAAATATTTACTGGTGAAGATCAAAGACCACAGCCTTTGGTATGGATTGTATCTCAATGTCAAGAAAACAAAAATCCTCACCACTGGACCAATAAACAACATTCTTATCAATGGAGAAAAGATTGGAGTTGTCAAGGACTTCATTTCTTCTTGGATGAACTATCAACGCTCAAGGAAGCAGCAGTCAAGAAAACAAACAACATTGCATTAGGCAAATCTGCTGCACAAGACCTTTTTAAAGTGTTGAAAAGCAAAGATGTCAGATTGAGGACTAAGGTGCGCCTGACCCAAGCCATGGTATTTTCAATAACCTCATATGCATGTGAAAGTTGGACAGTGAATAAGGAAGACCATAGAAGAATTGATGCTTTTGAGTTGTGGTGTTGGAGGAGAATATTGAAAGTGCCATGGCTTGCCCATAGAACCAACAGATCTGTGTTCGAAGAAGTGCAGCCAGAGTGCTCCTTGGAGGCCAAGATGGCCAAACTTCGTCTCTCACACTTATCAGGAGGGACCAGTCTCTGGAGAAGGATATCATGTTTGGTAAGGTGGAGGGTCAGAGAAAAAGAGGAAGACCCCCAGCGAGATGGATTGGCCAAGTGGCAGCATCAATGGGGTCAAGCATGACAACAATAGTGAGGTTGGCCCAGGATCGGGCAGTGTTTCATTCTGCTGTGCATAAGGTTGGCACTGACTTAATGGCACCTAACAACAACCAGTAGAAGTGGGAGTCCAGCTGAAATTAGAATGGCTTGAATTTGAGTAGTTGAAAGTCTAAAATTTAAAAAAGAACAATATATTGAGAAACAAGTATGGAATTTTAAAAAGACACATCTCCCCCAGGACAGTACACTTTGGGGCATAATATGATAAATCTTGGTATAGAGCTTACCCTTTATGGAGTATTTTGAACATTTACATTTTTTTTTGTATTTCACTTAGAAAATGTTCTTTTTTCATTCGGGCATCTGATTTTAACTGTGTTTTGACCAATTCGTTTCTCTTTCCAGTGGTCTCTCTTACCCACCTTTGTCTCCCTTGGAATTCATCTTTAATTTAACAATGTAACTGAATGAGAAAAAACAATTTATGTTATGAAAATCACTTTAAAACCAGTTTCTTAGGGAAAATATATTCCATTGAGTGGGATATATACCTATATTTTGCACTGTTGTTGTTAAATGCTGTTGAGTCGGTTTCAACTCATAGCGACTCTGTATAGGGTTCCTGGGACTGGGTTTGAACCATCAACCTTGTGATCAGCAGTCCAGTGTTTATCGTACAGTGCCACACCAGGATTTGAAGTTGCAATTCCAGCTATATGAATGTTTTAATTTCATATTTATTGCCTCACCAAATTAATTTCCTTTTGGTGTTTGCCTAAAATGAACATTAGAGGGCTCCTGAGAAGTTCCCATTAGAGGTTATGTTAGAGGTTGCAACTTCAGTTGACCAAGGGTGTCAAATAATGCCATTGATTATGTTGGGTTTTATTTGAATGCGTAATCTGAATTCCAGATCCTTCAAATGTTCTTGATATTTTAAAGGCCTAAATATGATTGCCACTTTAAAATATTATAATAGTACCTGTTTCACTAACTGTTAATTTCAAGCAAAATGGACTACTTTGCCTGAAGTTTGGAGCACTTTTCACTCTAAACTAAGTAAGAATTAGAATAAAGTGATAAATTGCTAACTAAATCTGGAAAGTTTACACAATTTTCATGTATAAGGAGCTACACTAGGAATTCATTCCACTGGAATAGTAACATCTAGGAGATATGGTAGCTGAATGTACTAATTTAGTTCTCATTTGCTGGGGCTATTGTTTGGGATTAATTCCCAAACTTTGAGCATTTTCTTTGAGTGCAGTGCCTTTCTACCTAGAGAGTCATTTTCCAAGGGTTTTTAACTGCGGACTTTATGATTTTATGCTACTTCATATGGCAATGTAGGATAAGCACTAGACTGCTAACCTCAAGGTTGGTGGTTCAAACCCACTAACTGTTCCTCTGAAACACTATCCTCTATGAGTCTGAACAGACTGGGCTTCTCTTAACAACAACATGAAATTTCAACCTACAGGTGATAAGAATTGAAGGACCCTGCTCTCTGATCAAAGGAATGGCATAGCAACTACCCCCAACTGGCACTGAATGAGGTCCTGCTTTAGCTTCTGGTCTCCGGAAAGCTTGGGTCTTTGTTACACCTGGAGACCCTCCCCCCTGGTAATTCCAGGTTTCAGGAAAATCTCCATACCCCTGCCCAAATCTCCATACCCCTTCCCATTGTAAACTTGCCAGAACTGTATCCAGGCCACACCACCTTAAATACCCCAGTCTGTAAGAGAACAGACAGGTTCTTGGTCTCTTTTGGTGACTAAGAGTACACCATCCCAGGTTTACTCTCAATAAACCTGCCTGATGTTGAAGCCAAGACTCTCTCCTTTGTCTCTTTGTTTCTTTTCCTTACATTTTGGCGCCCAACATGGGGCCCGGGAGAGTAAGCCGAAGCTCCCCGGCTGATTCTGGGTTGCCTTCGCCTTGTTCCCCCACACCATCTTCTCTTCCTATCCTCATGATCTAAGGCCCACATCTCGGAGTTGTGAGCAAACCAAGTCCAATTGAGGAAGCTTCCCAACCTTCCAAGAGGATTGCAAGGCGAGGTCAGGGCACCCCAACCGCTCACTTCTTTTACCTGGCTCCAGATCTCAGAGGCCATTCTGCCAAATCTTTCCTCATCCAACACCAGTCACAAATTCCTGGGTCTAGATAAGTCAGCGCCCGGCACTCTCTCCTGAGGATCCCAGGAGAGTCTGCCTCTTCTCCTGATCCTTGGAGGATCACTTGGACTCCCCTGACAGAGGGCGCAGGGAAGCCCATAACCCTCTCCAGACCATCTGGTCCAACAGTCGGACATCCAGCATCTCCCTTCTCACCTGTGGGAAGGTAGACACCGCCTTTGGCAGTGACTCCTTGACCCACCCAAAATGGGAGCTGGGGTTTTGCAAACCACCCCCTCCCCTCTAGGCTGTCTTCTGAATAACCTAAAGAAATTACATCTAATAGAAATCAATCTGAAAAATAATTAATTGATTTTTGCAATATAGCCTGGTTGCAATTAGTCAGTGGCCAGAAAACAGCAATTTTGACTTCCAAATGTTCAGACACATTGACAACTTCTATTGAGAAATGGCAAAACAGCAGATTCCCCACTTCCAAGCCTTTTTCTCCCTCTACCTCCCTTGCTCTGCTCACCAAATTAACCTGAATCCACCTGAATCTCCCTTTGATCCTGCAAATGAACATCCCCACCCTTTGAACCAGCCTTTGCACCTCCCCCTCCTCCACCACCCATTTTCCCTTCCTAAGATTTTCCTCCCTTGCCACCAGTCACCCAATCCTTGTACAGCACCAACTATCCTCCCCTGAAGGGAAGTAGCTGGGGTCAATGGCCCCACCCTAGTGCATGTTCCTTTTTTTATGTCCAGTCTTTCCCAGATCCAAGAATGCTTAGGATCCTTTTCTGAAAACCCGGTCAATTTCCACAGGAGTTCCTTTGGACAACCCAGTCTTTTAGTTTAACTTGGCATGATATTTACATCTTGACTGCAGAGGAAAAGGAACTCATATGGAGAGCAGTAGAAGTCCATGCTAATGCCTTCCATGAGCAGGCCCCCACCCTTCACCCTGTAGCGGCAGATGCCCTCCCTCTGCAGAGAGCCTAAGTGGAATTATCAACATGGAAGTGAAAGCACCCAACAAAGGGATTGCATGATTACTTATTTTATAGTGTTGTTGTTGTTAAGTGCCGTGGAGTCGGTTCCAACTCATAGCGACCCTGCACAGGGTTTCCGAGGCTGTAAATCTTTACGGGAGCAGAACGCCTCATCTTTCTTCCGCGGAACCGCTGGTAGTTTTGAACTGCTGACGTTGCGGTTCACAGCCCGATTCGTAACCACTACGCTACCAGAGCTCCTTATAGTGTAATGAATAAAAATGCCTATAAGGCTGTCAATTATGATAAATTATGTGAGGTCACACAAGGCCCCAATGAAAAACCTGCCCTTTTCTTTCCCACGTTTCAGAGGTCATGATAAAGTATATCAACATGAACCTAGAATCAAGAGAAGGCCAAACTTTCCTTCATTTGCAATTTATTTACCAGTCAGCACCCAATATAAGAAGGAAATTGCAAAAGTTAGAGGAAGGTCCTCAAACCCACAATGAAATCTTCTAAAAACTTTCTTAAATGTTTTTTAACAACCGAGACGAGGAATAGAGGAACCAAAAAGTAAAAACTCCACATTCAATATCAGATGCTAGTGTCTGCCACCTCACACTCACACCAGCCCACAGCAGGAAAAAGCACAACAGTCCCTGGAACGTGCTCTCAATGTGGGCAGGCTGGACGCTGGGCAAAAGTATTTCCTAGCCCGAGGTCACTGACCAAGCCATACCAAAATAGTGGTCAATTGGGCTACTGGAAGATGGACTGCCCCAGCCAGGGATGCCCTCCCAGGTCAGGTTCAGTCCAATCTTCAACCCCCAACCACCGGTGAAAAACCCTTCATCCTTACTAGCTCTCGTTCTAGTTCCTCCAATGGCTGGCATTCTCTGCCCCCACAGAAAATATGTCTTCAGAACTCAGGGTAGTAGGGATAGTATCCAGTAAGACCATCTCTTTCTTACTGGATACTGGGGCGAATCTTTCAGTTCTAACAGAAATTAGCAGTGCACTCTTCTCTTCCTCAGTCTCAGTAATCAGAATGAAAGGCATACATGCCACTCCCAAACAAACACCACCCCTCAGTTGTTCCTATGGAGATTTAACTCATTCTTTTTCAGTAATGCCCCAATGACCCATTCCTCTTTTAGGTGTGATAGCTTACACAAATTAGGAGCAGTAATAAATTTTGAATTTCTAAAAGACAGTCACCCTGACCTTCTATTAGCACAGACACCTGATTCCTGTGTAAGTCTCCTTGAAACTTCACCAGATAATCCAATAATTTGGAATACTGACATCCCTGTCATCTCCCATCACCACACTCCTATAAAATTTCATTAAAGGATCCTATGTGTCAAATTGCTGTCCCTCAGTACCTCCTTAGTCCTGAGAATCTCTATGACCTCCAACCCATTGTTTCTCAATTACTTGAAGCCCACATCCTCATACCTATCCATTCTCAACACAACACTCCTATTCTCCCACTACCAAAACCCGATGGGACATATAGAGTCAGGACATATAGAGTCGTCCAAGACCTCTGTCAGATTAATCAAGCTGTGTGTCCTATTTTCTAGTAATCCCAAACCCCTATCCTATACCCTTCTGTCATGCAGTTATTCCTCCACCACCCAAATCTCCTTCTCATTCTCTTTACTCTTCATCCTGTTCTAACCAACCCTCACCCATCACCAATTCAGCATTTAATAAACCTATCAGCTTCTCTGCTATACCAAGCTCTACCACAACACATAAATGATACACACTGAATCATTTTTTTCAGCCACTTTTTTCAGCCACTCCAGCCCCCTTATGAACATGGCTTTCTCAAACCCCCAAACGATCCAATAGTTTCCTCTGTCTGTCGTGCTGTGGTGGCTTGAGTTGCTGTGATTCTGAGGGCTATGCCACTGGTATTTTAAATAACCAGCAGGGTCACCCTTGGTGGACAGGTTTCAGATGAACTTCCAGACAAAGACAGATTAGGAAGAAAGAGTGACGAACTACTTCCGAATTGTTAGTCACTGAAAACTCTAT
>NW_006408685.1:3674624-3703402 GCF_000296735.1 Chrysochloris asiatica | reverse complement strand
CAAACATGCCAGAAGAAGCTGAAAACATCTTACAGGAAATCCAAACATTCATCCAACCCCCCTGGTACCCTACAATACCCACTACAGGACCAATAGGAAAGGCCCAAGATCTAACATCCCACCCTGTGTTGTGTATTACCTGACCCAGTTTTTCATTAGAATCTCCTGTAGGAACTTTCAAAACCCCTTGCACACAAACCCTAAAACTCCCACCACCCACATATATAAACTCCTATAGCGCCACAAGAGAAGCCCCCAAAGTTTGTAGCCTCAAACAATCCCTCTTCAACGGCTTCCCTTCAATCACTCCCTAAGATTTTCTCACCCCTCTCATATTACACCACCAGTAGGATCTACAACAACTTAACAATACTGTGACTCCAGATACCCCACATCCACTGATTACCCACTATTCAACATGTACCTCAAGGCAATAGGCCCCCAAGCCAGGAGAGACTGTCACATGTTACCCATTGATAACACTCGACTGTTTCTGCATACTCAAACCCACAAGTTAGCACTAGAATCAAGCCACAACTCCAGTCTTCCCAACTCCATCCTCCTACAACCTTTAGGAGCAGCGCACTTAGCAACTTCCCTGTCAGCATGGGAAAGATCAGCACATGCGGACAGGCTCCAACATTTCTTAACTTTCCAAATCCAAAGATATATTATCCCTCACCAAAGAGTATTTTTCAAATGCAGAAAAAACCTTTACATTTGCCTACCTACTAATTGGACTGGTACAAGAACCCTAGCATACATATCACCACATGTAACCTATTTTTTTTTTTTTTTTGAAGATCAACCTATATTAGTCCCAACAAACACCCCCTTGAGCTGAAACACACATGCCTTGCAACTTATCTCCCTACTTGTCAGCCTAGGAATACCAGCAGGCATAGGAACTGGAGCAGCAGGAATTTCAGTCTCTATCCTCTTCCCTAGGAGAAAGTTTGTATGAAATATCTCTACAACTATCCCAAATTCAAGATCAGATTGACACCCTAGCAGAAGCAGTTCTCAAATTGAAGAGCACTAGGACTTACTTATAGCCAAAAAAGGAGGAAGCTGCATATTTATCAATGAGGAATACTGTTTGTTTGTTTTTTGGTGAACAAATCAGACCTAGTCCGAGATAGTATAAAGAGATTCAAAGAAAAAAGCAGCAAGGCTGAATTCCAGTAATTCTCCAAGCTCGTGGCTCACCCAAAATATCCTCCCTTGGTTATTACGCTTTGTAGGACCACTACTCCTCCTTTGTCTAGTAGCTGTATTCTTGCCTTGTATAATAAATTCTTTCCAAAGATTTCTTGCAGGCGACTCATTGCTATTGCATAAGATCAGGTGGCAACCACTCTTCTGTTGCAGACTTACCCCAGCTATGCCCCATAAATCAGCAGGAAGCACTCAAAGAGACATGTCTGCTCTTATTCCCCTAACACTAAGAGTCTGGAATGAAGGACTCTGTGCCTGATCAACGGAATGGCACAGCAACTACCCCTAATTGACACTGAATGAGGTCCTGCTTGAGATTCCGGTCCCTGGAAAGCTTGGGTCTTTGTTACACCTGGAGACACCCCTCCATAATTTCAGGTTTCAGGAAAATCTCCATACCCCTGCCCATTGTAAACTTTCCAGAACCGTATCCAGACCACACTGCCTTAAATACCCCAGTCTGTAAGAGAACAGATGGGCTCTTGGACTCTTTTGGTGACTAAGAGTACCCCCTCCCAGGTTTACTCTCAATAAACCTGCCTGTTGTTGAAGCCAAGACTCTCTCCTTCAGTCTTTCTTCCTTTTCCTTACAAGAATGAACTATGTAGAATTTTTAGCGTGAGGCTAGATTGAGGATAGTGTAGAAATGCAACGAGGATCTCTGTCAGCAATAACACAGAATACCATACAAAGCAGGTTCAGGGGATTGGCCCAGAATTCTGAACAACATATAAAGGAATATTTAGAAAATTTGAAGGCTTACAGCCAATGGAATTTGAAGTAGAAGCAAGAAATCTAGTGCTTTAGAATCCTCCAGGCTCAGCGGCTCCCAGAGTGGACATCTTGGGCGAGACAGAGTGGGGGAAGGATCAGAGCAGACATGGACTAACGCCTGTTCATTGGTCTCTCGCTGTCTGTGCACGTCCATTCTGGTGACTAGAGGGGGTACCTGAGCAAGTGGACACCCCACCCATTCATAGAGGGTTCTACTATGCATGTGCACAAATCTGCTCAGAATTTAAAGGGAAAGGTCCCGTTTAAAACCAAACAGCAGTGCAAAACATATAAATGGCTACAGCCACCCCTGAACTGCTATCACTAGGTAAAAGGCCTGAACAGGGATTGTGGAGTGAGAGAGACACAGACTAAAAAGGAAACAGGCTGAAAATTAAATAATTAATTATGTCATAAAGACCAAGAGTGGCATCTTGAAATTTCTTAGGCAGCCTTGAAAGCAAGAAGCTGAAAGATGACAATAAAGTCATACTCATATTAGGCTACAGATTTCTTTTTTCTTCTTCTTTTCTCTTTTCTGTGATTATAGACTACAGTAGCCAATCTGTCTTTTTTGCTGTTTCTGTTTTGTTTTTTTGTCCCCTCTTTACATTTAGAGGGCTCTTTCTCTCCCTACATTACCCAAGAAGAAATAGCAATTGCTGTCATATGGTCAAACTACATTCACACCCTATAAAATTCCACAATCCACACAAGAACAAATACCAGCTGGTATACACCAGGTAGGTGAAAAAACCTGAAACAGTTACTCTGAGACGAGTAATAAGAAGTGTGAAAGGGAAGCCCAACTCCTGACCACATCTACCTGGAGGCAACAAGAAAGCATAAAAAACACCAACAAAACAAAACAAAACAAAATCCCACAAAAAACAAACCAATCATCATGCCCAAGAAACAGAAACAAGCAAGTTGTTTGCTGGGAAGCTATCAAATTCCTTCTGGACGAACCTCCCTCTGAGACTGAAACTCAAAGGGAACACATGAGCAGGCATGTAAGCTTGCTGATGACCACTCTGGTCTACTGGTGTTTGGAAGAGGAAAAGAGGCAGCAATGAAGAAATGGTCTGAGTTCAATCATGTTCCATGGACTCCCATTGACCAGGAGATGAGAGCGAGAAGAGGAAGGGTTGGTTGCTTCAAAGTGTGGTGAGACCTGAGGACACCTGAGCCCATGGAAAAGGACATAGCCACAAAGGGCTGAGAGAGAAGCATCCAGTTGATATGAAGTGAGGGGAGATGCACAAGAACACCTAAACTTGCAGTTAGTAACCATTTGACCTAGCCTCGATGGCTTGATATTCAGAACTCAACTACAGGAAGATAAAAAACAAACAAAGAAACAAACAAAAACCAATTTTTGATAAAGGAAACAAAGGTAAATTGCTACAATTTGATGAACTTGACTTATACTCATAGAGGTAGTAACTCTAAATACTTACAGATAGAGAAGGAGTCTTCACATCAAGTATCAATGCTATCCCCTCTGTACACAGAGTAGGTAGGGATGAGCAACTTAGACACTGGCTACCTAAAATGAGAGAGTGATAAAGACCCGATGTGACTGGCTTACAAGATTTCAAGAGGGATTTTAGTGTAAGAATGTGTGGGGGAAGAAAGAGTCCCCACTGAATAGTTTTCATCTTGTCTAGATGGGTCTGGTTAAAAGAGATGGGTATAAGATTCTTATAATTCAATAGTGAGAATTGTTATCATGACTAATTGTGACTGTCACAAAAATAGCTAAAGTGAATATAGAGAAATACTGTTATCTGATGGTCCATGGAGGAGATTATAAGCATTGTAATGAAACAAGGTGTATGATTTGTTGAATGTAAAACTGATGATCTGCCCTGTAAACTTTCACTCAATTCATATTAAAAACTTTTAAAAAAAGAAAGAAAGAATGAACTATGTAGAACTTGATTACCTCGTTAATCTCAAATCATGGATAACAATACTATAGAAATAGCAGCAATAATAATAGAGTAATTGAAATATTAAGAAAATCTAAGTGGACAACACTTGACCTCTTAGATATAAATAATTAAATCCTTAAATTATAAGTATCACTTAAGAATATTACCACAACCAAGTTTACTTTCCAGAAGATTGCAATGGGAAGGAATTCAAATAATGAAGCCTAGGGCATTTTGTGTATTGAAAACTTCCAAAGGACTTCAACATGTAATATTCAATGAATAATTTTAGTCTTAGTATTTCTAGTAAAATTTGAATCTTAATCTACTGGTGTAATTTAAATATTACTATAAATCTGCTAGGTCACATTAAACATGCCAGATATAGCTAGCTTTGGTCTCTTCTAAAGTTGTCAAAATACATTTGTTTTTCAAAATTACAAATAATCATTTTGGTTTTAATACTCTGCCTATTTGCTTTATATTTCAAAGTTTCTTAATTAAATCATCAAAGAGTTTGTGTAATTAATGTTCTACCGCTAAAACCCCAAATGACTCTAGGATTAAAAGAGCCTAGACAAAATGGGTGCAGTAACTTGGCTTTAGGATTACTAACACAATAAAAGTCATTTTGAAAGAAAACGTTCCTTTACAGTCAAACTTATTCACTTGGAATTTTCAACACATTAAGTGATCAAATGGCAAGTTACTTCTGTCAGAACACCTGCTGAACATAATTTGGGATTTATCTTCCAATTCTTGGTAACAAACATTTCTGTAAGTGCTGTTGTATTCTTTTTTGAAAACCTCTACTTTTTTTTTTTTTTTAAAGTTTTTATTGTGAATTGAGTGATAGTTTAAATGGGGGAACATCAGTTTTACATTCATCATTTCATTGCAATGATTACAATCATCACTCAACAGTATTTGCTTCTATTCCCTCTGTTTGATTTGGGTGGAGGATATACACAAAAACACTCTGGAATATACAATCATTTAAACAACCAAAGGGCACATTCTGTGAGACTGCCTCCTGGCCACCAGCACCTGGCCTCCAGTACACAGCCTTTCTCTTTCCATAAATCTAGCTCTGTAGCTCCATACCTTCATCTCTGTCTCTATCTCTGGTGTCACTGCTTCTCTGGATAGGGTCCCACATTGCACTTGTACTTTTCTCCCTTGATGGTCATAGGGTCCTCTGTTTCTGGACTATAAGATTAACTACTCTCCTTTTTTTGTTACAAAACTTCTACTTTTATAGTTGTGACAGTTGCAATTATTCATGATAACAGTTATTCACTATTGAATCATAAGAATCTTATTCCCGTCTCTTCACGAAATCCATCTAGACAAGATGAATACTATTCAGTGGGGATTCTGCCTTCCTCCTCACACTCTTAAATTAAACTCCTCTTGAAAACTTGTAAGCCAGTCACTTTGTGCCTTTATAGCCCCTCTCATTTTAGGTAGCGAATATCTAAGTTGCCCATCCCTATCAACCCTATATACAGAAGGGATAGGAATGATCCTTGATGTGAAGACTCCTTCACTCTCAGTTGGTATGTTGAGCTACTACACCCACAAGTATAGGCCAAGTTCATCAAATTGTAGCAATTTACACTTTTTTCCTTTATCAAAAAATTAAAAAAAATCTTCCTCTAGTCGAGTTCTGATCATCAAGCCATCAAAGATAATTTGAATGAATACTATCTACAAGTTTGGGCATTCTTGTGCATCTCCCCTCACTTCATATCTTCTGGGCGTTTCACTCTCAGTTCTAGCGCTCTGTGGCTATGTCCTTGTCCATGGGCTTAGGAGACCCCAAGTCAGACCAACCAGCCCTTCCTCTTCTTTCTTTCATCTCCAGGTCAATGGGAGTCTATGGAATGTGGTTGAACTCAGCCCATTTCTTCATTTGCTGCCTTTCTCCCTCTTCCACTTACCAGTAGACCAAAGTGTTTGCCAGCAAGCTTACATGCCTATTCATGTGCTCCCTTTGAGTTTAAGTCTTGGAGGGGCATTTGTCCTGAAGGTACTTGATTGCTTGCCTCGATGGCTCCCCAGCAAACAACTTGTTTGCTCTTGTAGTAGCCAATCTGACTGCCATTTTTGTTTTAGGTTTTTCCTCTGGTCTTTCTTTCAAGAAGAATCTTCTGTTTCTCTAGTGGTTCCAGGTTGGTTTGCTTGTCCTTTCAAGTGGGAATGTCCCACCTCAGGAGTTCTGGATGGGGCTCAGGGTTCCACCTAAGATCCTATAGACTGCAAAGGCTCCACAGGAAGTCTATTTCACTGGGCAAGTTCTGGAACACCTTTTAGGTATTACAATCAGTTATAGGCTGAAGGCGGGCTTATAAGCTTTCTGTAATCATATTTCCTGATATTCCTTTCTATCCCACTGAAGTGTCTGCTTTACAGTTGTAGGCAAGGGAAATCAATATACATAAGACAGACAAATATTTTAACATTATTTCCTCTCTTACTGATTCAGACTATGTTTCAATCCCTGTATCACAGAGTCCTGTTGTTTCAAGGAAAATCTCTTGTTTTTTGTTGAATCTTTTCCTGTCTCTGCCATCTCCTCTTAACTGTCCTTAACTTTTTTTGCTCCTTCTTCCCACAGCAGTATCAAACTAGCAAAACCAATTTAAAATAGCAAAAACAATTTAAAATATTTTGTTAATGCATATAGTCCATTCTATTATGTTACACTCTTCACAGTACCCCGAAAGCAAATATCACCACTGTTTTTTTTTTTTTTTTTAGCATTTTGACTCGAGGAGAGTCAAATACCTTGTATTTCAGAAAATCAAAAGCTTGACAAGGAATCTGAAAATAATTTTGCCTAGGTGGGCTAACCACTATATGCTGTGTGAAAAAAACCATGCCTCTTCCCTGGAATGTATCCTGCTCAGACATTTTGCTCATAATGAACTCCTGTACTGTGTTTTGGGGCCCTTGACAAGTGGAGCAAGAAGACTTGAAGGACTCATTCATTAACCACGCACATTCCTACTTTGCGCTCAGTGGCAGGAGTATAATAAATTTACTTTTTATCCCATAGGTGAAGGAGTAAGGATACATTATAGAGAGCAAACCTTGGTTCTTTCCTCATTTTCTGTAAGGACTGCTTTGAGTCATAAAGGAACCTTTCCTACCAATTTTAGTGGGGGGACACAGAAAACACAATCTCTTCCAGGACAGTTGCGGAAGTACTGTAGAATGGGTAGTCAGTCTGCCATCCACAAACCAAATCTTTATGCTGGTTTTTCAAAGTGTTGGAAGAGTATCCCAAGTGTTTCTAAATGTCAGTGCGTAGGAGAAGATTGGCAACAAGCAACTCTGATTTAAGTGTTAACTCTGACGCTTGTTCCTTTGTGTTCTGGGTTGGAGAACTTGCACCAAATGCACAAGGTGGGCTGGAGGAGATCTAAGCTGCTTACTTCTGAACTCATTAGAATCTTTTCCACGGAAGCTGGACGAAACCGGCTATTAGCACCCTGTAGAGTTTGAAAGCAATTCGCAAGTGGAATTAGAGCTATCACCTTCCTGTCCTTTATGGAACTGTGGTGCTGGGAGAGGGGAGGTGCTTTCTGGAGTTCCGCTTTGTGTTCTTACTCCGACACTTGGGAGGCGCTGAGAGGAGGGGTTAGTTGATTCTGCCACTTTGACAGCTCTACGTGATAGGTGGACGTTCTTCTTTCTGAATGTAAGCTAGAAGAGCAGAGGCACCACACTGCCCCCTGCTAAATCTCGATCCCAATTCACCTGCTAGCCTTAGTCGGCCGCCTCAGGTAATCGGAGGTCAGAGCAGGGAGTCTCCACCCCTTCGCCAGCGGCAGCCATTGGGCGCATTCTGGCGCCGAGGCGGTGGGGCTCATTGGCTGGGGGACGCTGCCAGTCTCGGGAGGGGGTGTGGCGGGGGTGGGGTCTGGGGCCGCGGCGGGTCTAGGCGGCTCACAGTTTGCTCCGTGGTGGGTGAGCTACAGCGGGTAAGTGAGCCTGACTGTTGGTCTTGCGAACTGTTCTGAACGAGCAAGAGCGAATCAGAGTGGGTGGGAGAGTGAAAGAGTGAGTGAGAGGGTACTTAGAGGAGTGAGAACAAGACAGCGAGGACTGGAGGACATAGGATTAAAACTGAATGACTATGTCTGTCTCAGCACCTCCGGCGATCTCTACAACTTCCAGCGGCGCAGGCGTCCGGGGGGATTTATTTCGGGCAGAACCCCTGTACTCGACTCCAGGAGAGCCCCCTTGTCTCACTCCCAGTATGATCAACAGTTTCTTGGTCAGTAATCACAGCGGCAACGCGGGGAGTGGCGTGGTTGGTAGTGGCAGCAGCAACAGCGTAAACACCACCGCTAATGAATGCCGAATGGTCGACATGCATGGGGTGAAGGTGGCTTCGTTTCTGATGGACGGCCAGGAGCTGATCTGCCTGCCTCAAGTCTTTGATCTGTTCCTTAAGCACCTAGTGGGAGGGCTGCACACCGTGTACACCAAGTTGAAGAGACTGGACATAACCCCTGTGGTGTGTACTGTAGAGCAGGTTCGGATCCTCCGCGGACTGGGGGCCATCCAGCCAGGGGTGAACCGCTGCAAACTTATCACCAGGAAAGACTTCGAAACTTTGTTCACTGATTGCACCAATGCCAGGTGAGGCACTCTTTTTTAATTTGGCTTCTCTACCTGTCTCCCTTTGCCCCCTTCTGCATGTCTCACCCCCCTCATTCAAATTTCCCTGTCTGTAAGGGGTCTTAACTAGCTTGCCTTTACTCCTCCCGCTGTAATCCGAGGAGCAAGAGGACTTGAAGGACTCATTCATTAACCACGCACATTCCTACTTTGCGCTCAGTGGCAGGAGTATAATAAAGTCCCGCACAAACTTCAGTTTGCACTCTTCTGAAACTTTCCAGCCCTTAGCCCCTATCTTGCATGGCTTCTTGGCTGTTTGTGGTTATTTGTTTATTTCTCTATTTGGCTTTCTTTCTTGCTCTTTTTTGGCCATAAGGGTCGGATAGATTTTCTCCTGAACACTGACACCTAGGGCTTTCTTGGAGAAGGGGGTGGGGGCTGGCTGAGCTGTAAATTGGGTTCCTAAGCTGGCAAAGGAGCTCTGGTAGCGTTGTTGTTGTTGTTGTTAAGTGCCGTCGAGTCGGTTCCGACCCATAGCGACCCTGTACAGGGTTTCCGAGGGTGTAAATCTTTACGGGAGTAGAAAGCCTCATCTTTCTCCCGCGGAGCGGCTGGTAGTTTCGAACCGCTGACCTTAAGGTTCGCAGCCCGATTCGTAACCACTACGCTACCAGAATCGGGCTGCGAACCTTAAGGTCAGCGGTTCGAAACTCAGCCGCTCCGCGGGAGAAAGATGAGGCTTTCTACTCCCGTAAGGATTTACACCCTCGGAAACCCTGTACAGGGTCGCTATGGGTCGGAACCGACTCGACGGCACTTAACAACAACAACAACAAGCTGGCAAAGGGGAACACAGCATTTGGGGATGTAGGGGGTCTGAAGTCTAAAATCCATCCCGGAGGGTGAATTGATCCCCGTCCTGTGTGCTTGTTTTGAGAGAGAGCTCATGGTGTATGTGCTGCTGGTGTGTGTATTTGTAGTTGCGGGTGTGCGCGCAGTTGTATGTGTGTGCATGCACACAAATGAGTGTGAGGACATGCACTCTTTCTTGATTAAAAAAGCTTCCCAATACACGATACAGGAAAGTAGATGCGTATTTAAAAAAAACAAAAAACAAAACGATGACTGTTGTCACTTTTCTGGGATTATCCCTTTGGGGCCATCTGCAAGGAGGGCAATGTGGGGTATGAACACCAGCTGGGTTGGGAGTTGGAGTAGACGTTGGTAGGTTTTCTAGAAAGGATGCTGTCAGACATCCCAACCATACAAACAATTGGAAGAATCCCACTCCCCAAAGAGAGGATTCCCTTAACAATGATGATTAGTCTTATTGGTTGTAAATGCACCTCTTTCAGCACAGTTTAGAGGTACATTATAAAACACATGTCCATTTGCATATGAGAAGCAAATTGTGTTAAATGTTTCTGAGTTAAAAATAAAAAAAAGAAAGAAAACTATATTCAAGATGATTTGATTTTTAAACACTGGTTAATTAGTGTTTTTATTCCATTTCTAATCTGGTAATGTCACAGTTAGAAAAATAAGCGTTTGACAGATATGATTGGCATGTAAACCAAGAAATCACCATTCACCCTGTTAAAGGAGCAAAAGAATGTGTTGATTATTTTGCCAGAAACACTTTCTGACAATGAAATTTAAAATCATAAGATCTCTGGGCCTATGAATTAAAACTGTAACCTTGTCACATATGTTGTACAATCCAAATTGTTATAGATAGTTGAAGTAAACTGACAACATGTAGACAAACTGTTGCTTACTGCCATATTATCTTAATATAAAACTTACAAGGAAACCTTTTTTTTTTTTTTTTTTCTTGAGTAATGTTCCTCTGGACTCAAGTAATTAAACAGAAACCTGTTCATATGAAAACTCTTGCCTGGTTGATATCTAGGGCTTATGAACCTAATTTATTACATCAGATTTTCTTAAGGAAGATAGATGGGCTTAAAACACAAAGGCTAACTGATCCCTTAATAAAATAAGCAATTATGGATTAGAATAGTAGAAAAGAAATTTTATTTTGACCACAAAGCACTTTGTTATTACGCATGCTCATGGGGCTATAAGAGACTTGGAATGGAGGCTATCTGGTTCATTTGTTGCCATTCAGAAAGACTTAACATGTAAACAATTGCAGACATGAGAATCTGTCCTCTTATTAGCTATCTCTCCTCTCCCTCCCTTTCTATTTCTCACTCACATACAGATGCCCATTTTTAAAGTGGAACAGTTCATACCCTTAGGAAATTATTTTTTCCTTAATATTAAATTATATATATATATTTTCAAAATCAGACTTCATTAAAAAAAACAACAAACAGATTAGTATTTTAATGTGATTTTCATGTTTTTCTCTGTAAACAGAAACTTTTCTCTTTTTTTTAGAGCTTCTTACTAAAGGGAAAATGATAACTTATTCTGTATCCAGAGGCAGGTATATTTTAAAAATTTTTGTTTTTTCTATTTTTGGACCCTATAACATAATTTGTTTCTACTCTATTCTTTTAATGCAGTCAAGTTTTATATACTTCATATCATAGCATTTACATTACTAATTTTTCTTTTGCTTGAATCAAATTGTATTTGTTTATGTATATGTGTGTTTACAAAGGTGATACAGAAATATTTAATATGTAGGAAAAATCACATTTGAGATATTATGCATGTATCTCCTCTTTATTTTTTTATTTATGGACATTTTATTTATTACACACAATTTTTAGAATCATATCACAAGTATTATAACATAACATTGTGAAAATTATGAAATATAGTCTGTGAATACAATCCAAGGTTGAAGATGTGGAAAACTATTGGAAACACATCTACATTGCAATTTCAAGAAAGGAAAAAAAAAAAAACAAAAAAAAAAACCACAGTTTCTCGCAAAAAACTCATTAATGGTAAAATAAGCAAATTTTGCCACTGCAAAATGGTCCTCATAATATTGTTGAAAATTGTGAAATATGATAATGATTATAATATATACTTTCTAACTTAAGATAATGTTATTTGCATAAATGTATATATACCTCAAATCATTAAAAAATATTCAGGGTCTTTTTAGAAATTGTGAAGTTAGTGCTTAGGTTAACATTATTTTATGACTTTTCTATTCAATGGAAAGAAAGATGAGGGATGTAAATAGTAATGAAGCCCAAGAGAAGCATAAGAAGAGACAAAAGGCTTGGAAGAAAGAAAAGATATAGGCATAAAAGCAGACTGATGCCATGACAAGCAATGAAAGATGGAGCAGAAGAACTTAGAGAGATGCCCAGAGAAGATGATCAATGTACCAATAGAGGTCTGACTAGATGAAATTGTCATTCACGACTATGTCTTCTTAGCACTACTAGATATGGGAAAAAAGTGCAAGTAAAAAGTACATTTTCAGTGAGTGGATACTGTAATATTCTTATTTGAAAGAAGAGGTTCATCTTCATGTTTTAATAGATGAATTTCCATAATGTGTTTTTGAATGGAAGTCTTATTTGTAATGGTGTCATTGGCAAATTTTTTTACCCCTACATAATTGATATAAACCCTGTACCAAATATTTGGGAAAGAATATAAATCCTGACTTAGGCTATTTTACTTTGGAGTTCTCTCTACACTACTCCAGAACATACAATATAAATCCTTCTCAAATTCATCCTTTTCAAGGACCTTACCATATTTCTACTAAGTGACACTTTGATGCAGGGAAAATTTTTATTAATGTGCACTGAAAAAAATGATTAAGTAAAATAGACACATGATTATTTCTTTGATAATACTGACAGTCATAACAAGAACTATACTAGTGCCCCATTTAACTATTTTGTTTTTAGCCAATTATCAAAATATACAGTTATCTTCCTGGAAAAGAAGTTGGTGAAACATACTTGCCTCAGCTACCAGAGAATTGTTAAGACTAAAACTTTTGGGCATTTGGTTGTTCGTTAAATAACTAAAGCTTTAAGCCACTGTAATTTCAAAGAGCTACATAGAATTTTCCCTTTATGCCCCTTAACTTTAGAAATTAATTGTAAGGTGGTTATTTGGAGGATTATTTTTAAAGTGTGAATAATAGACCCCCCCCAATGGAAAAATTATTCTGCTTTAGGTATTTTTCTTTGTAGGTCACTACGCCTTTTATTTTTTCCCCCTTCTTTTTTCGTTTCTTTTAGAAAATAAAAAATAATTTGAAGTTTTTAATGTCAGAGAAATGTGGTGACAGATAGGGAAAGCAAGGTCTCACTCATATGCAATGTATTTTCTATGTTCTTCAAAGTTTAGTGTAACAGTAAATTATTAAATTAAAAATTGGTATTCACTAAATTTGAAAACCAATGCATTTTAGTGTGACTTTAAAAAAAATCTACCTATTAATATATAAAAATAACATTGTCAGATTTTATGATTGGTATTTAATTTCATTTGAAGAATACAATTTAATGGTACTTCATCATTAAATTACACTTGTAGTTAAATGTATGCTTCAAGAAACAAGAATTTTATGATTAAGAGAGAATATTTTCATAATACATTTGGAAACATGATTCAACATATATTCAAATGAATAAAATTATTTTTTTAAATTAATATTTGAAATGGCCCAATTGCAGTTTATTGGTATTTTGGCAGTATGTAATAGAGCATAAGTATGATTTGATATTAGATAGTCACAATACTCTTTTATTAGAAGCATGATATTATAATTAAAGAAATCTAGTCATGTGCCACTGCACAGAATTTCCATGCTTACATTCATTTTAAATATGCATTTTTACATAACCAACATTTTTTATTTATCTAAATCTGCAGATGATACAATATATGCTCTAAACATTCATTTATTAGGTAATAGATACTACATTGAAGAAATGATCCATAATATGATAGAGTACATCTTTGGATATTTATATGTGATATTATATCCCATGTATAGCACATGAATACCAATAATAATTAGGATGCAATGATCTTCAGATATTAATAGCTTATATGGTTTTACAAAGGAAGTATCTAATAGCTGTAGAAGATACTTTCTGAATTATTTGATGCCTTCTTAAGTAGTCTTATTTTGTCTTAATGAAATGTCTAGATATTCTAAAAATGTGTCCAACAGGCAAATATAATTGTGGAAAATCTTAATTACTATATATTATATTTTCAATTAGCGATCTAAGATCTCCAGTGCCTTTTCATTTTGTGCCTTTAAAGATGCAAATTATTTAGTTTTATCCTTTCTATAAATTTCAACTATGCATTAAATTGATCTAATTAATCCAAAACTGAAAATATTATGTTTTTGGAGAAAGGACATTGAACCTTTCCCCCAAAGCAAAACAATTAGGTATTAATGATATTCTTGTTGCATATTTAAAAGGTCTTTGGTAGCATTTTTTCTCTCCTTTTCTTCTATTTCAACACTCAACCTGCAAAACTCTTCACTGTCATTTCAGATCACACAGTTCTAAAAATATAAAACAACATTTAAACACATTTGCTTTGGAAGGGAAATTGAGCATTTGTACCCAATAAGCCTGATTGTGGAACTGCTTGCAAATTGTGTTTTGATTTATCTCTTTTGCACTTTTTTCCATTTGAATTGATCTTGCATTAATTTTGCCAAGCAGCTCTGTGAGGCTGCAGATGTTGCCCTGTGTTTAATAAATCAATGAGACAGATCTGAATGAATCACTTCAGATGGATTCTCTTCTCGGTTTGATGTCTAGATGTTATTCTTAGCTTGTTATCATGACAGATGCATTAATGTTCCTACACACTGCCAGCAATGTCAAAGAGATTGAAGCTTTTAAAGTGACAGCATCCTTTTTTCCATCTTCTGCTAGAACAACTAAATTTATTTTATTTTATTTAAGAATTAGAAAAAAAATCTACTAATCATAAAATTCTTCATGAGAAAGAGTTAATTTTCATGCTTTGTTTTGAATTATTCCAAAATGGTGGAAATCAATATATTAAAACCTAAATATAATATAGCTGTTTAATAGTGCCTCCACATTAATATTTAATCATAGTAGCAAAAATGAGAATAAGTAATGTATGATAGGGACACATTGAAATTATAGAATAACACTATATCCAAGTTGATTACAGAAGGGCATTAGTTTCGTAATCCTTACTAATAAGCTTCTTGTTGACTTGATGCAGTTGTAATATACTCTTACCAAGGGATTTAGAACTTCTTCAGGATTTAATGTTCCTTTTTCAGTAGTGAGGGGCAGCCTATTACTAGTATATTCATCATTTCCTCATTTTGCAGTGATAAAAATCTTAAAAGTATTGATTTTATTTTACTATTTCCTGTATTCATATTCCAGATAATTATTGGTAAATCATAAATCACACAGTAATAATAAATGCTATTTTTGTTATCTTATTCTTAGGCTAGTTTGTGCAAATCAAAAGGAACTTTAATTTGTTACTTACCTGCATTAAATATCATAACTACCATATTTCATTTTGTTTAACCCATGGCTTCAGTGCCTTGGTTCTAAGAGAGAAACAATACTATCAATTTTGTGACATATTTTGAATTTAGTATTCTAGGAAATAAAACTTTTTAAAGTCTGATACTTGAAAATGCAGATTTAAGAAAGCAGATCCAATTTTTCTCATGTTCAACTTTGAAGATATGTATATCTATATTTACAAGTATATAAATTGATTTAGATATAGATATGGGCACACGCACACATACATAAATCAGCTTTTATAAATAGTTTCTCTTTGTAGGCTTTAATGGATTTTAAGGTAGGTTTGAACTGCAAGGTTGGCAGTTCAAATCAATCAGCTACTCCTTGGAAACCCAGGGTCACTATGAGTCAGAGCTGACTCGACAGCACTTACAATAACAACACAGTAAATTTTCAAAAACATTTTATTTTTATGTTTATTGGAATAGGAAATTGAGAAATACTGTTAACTGATACTGTTGAGGTCTTAAACTATTCAGTCAAAAATTAATCTCCAGTATTAGGCTGATCTTGGAAGTTTAGGACACATGCAATATTCTATTTTAAAGAAATTTTATAATAAACTTCAATAAATTTATGGACAACCACACCTTTTTAACAGATTTGTTTAAATCATCAGAATGTCTTCAAGGCGAGATCTCACTATATATATCCTTATTTTAAGTTAAATTTATATGTTATAATGGGTGAAATGGTTTTGTATTGTGACTGTGAATGTAACATGTAATAAAGTAGCTTTATGCAAAATTAAATATAATATAGCTAGAGAGCAAGTTGAAATCTTTATCAGTACCTATCCTGATATCCTTAAAAGAGAACTGAATTTGTTACATAAAACAAGAGCCTTAGACTTGTAAGAATAATTTTTTGAGGAGTCGTTTTTAACTTTAGGAACACTCATTGCAGAATTTTCATTAACCCTAATGTTATGTAAGCAATAGGCTCCTAATTCATATGTGTTGAATACGATGTACTTTTCTTACCATAATTCTTTGCACTAATTGCTGTTATTTAAAAATGCTAAGTAGAAATAGTTACATGAAGAATGCAGTTATTAAAAAGACACTAATTCTGAAATTTCAATGCCATTGTAAAATGTCATCATGCCATAAACCTCCCACAAATGCACTTGTAAGGGTATCAAAATGTAATATTTGAAATTAGAATATTTGAACTGAATATATTTTTCAAGAAAGTGTGACTCCTTTCCTTTTAGTGAAAACCTAGAGAAGATGTTATAGTATTATGAATAGTTGAGATTTAAGAATAAAATAATTCTATTTCCATAAAATGATTCTTAGTGATTTTGATTTATACTACTTGGTATCATCACTCCCTCTTGTGGCAATTGACTTCTGATTCATCTTTCCAAAAATAAATGCATGTTTATCCAAAATGATTTGGTAGGAAAGGGTTTTTCCTCCTTTCTTTCTAGAGCTTGTGATTAGAAATACAAATATTTATGAAGAAGGATTATTTACTTTTTTTCTGAATAATCTTAAAACCCAAACACAATTAAAATTTAAATTAACATGCAGTATGCTTCCCCTCCCCCACAACATTTACAAGAATAACTCTTAATTCTTTCTGGTGCAATTAATTTTATAGAACAAAATTCTGTTTCATCTAGGAATGCTAAGGTTGAAAATACTGGTATATGTACTCTTTGACCCATTACAATGATTTAATTTAGTAGAAACTCTTAATTCTTTCTGGTGCAATTAATTTTATAGAACAAAATTCTGTTTCATCTAGGAATGCTAAGGTTGAAAATACTGGTATATGTACTCTTTGACCCATTACAATGATTTAATTCACTACAAGAATCTTAAGAAAAAATATTAATGAACCACAGCATTTTTATTGCTATAAAATCTTCTCTCATTTTAAAAAAGCAAGTTGACTGTTTAATAGTGTATAATGTAGTGTGTATGTTAAGGTATAAAACATTCAATTACTATTGTGTCCAATGATCTTATCATGTTGCTGGCAACTGCTAGTTGCCAACAGCATTTATGCTACATTTAGTCTATCTGTTGTGTGATAGGATAAAAAGAAAAATAAGTAATATTGATCTGCTTCTGGATTAAAGTTTGAAATGGGCAACAGCCTAAACACAAAAGGCCTTTTTTAATTTTTTTTTTTTTAATGATTTCTCAGCTTGCCATTGATCTGCTAGTTTTATTGCATTCATTATTTATTAAAAGATTTTGCAAGCTAAACGTAATGTTAAGCTAGTTTGCACACAGGGACCGCACTTAGGAAATTGAATGGAAATTGCATTAGAGATGAACATCTGTGCTATTTTTCCACTCATGTGTTTATGGGTTTGTATAAAAGGTGTATTGGGTTGACAGTTATAACCATTATAGCCTACAGCAATGTGTTAGATTCTGAGCTTCTAGAAGCAGTCTGTCTCTCACTTGTTTGTCTAAAAATCATAATAAAGCCACAACAAACAATAATTATATCAGTTTATTTTTTTATTATTATATTTGTTAAAGCACTATTTACATTTTATAGCAAATGCTGCTGTATTAAATTAAACACATAAGAACAATATATAGTTAATTACCACATAATACGATCCTATCTGTTGATGGCTCTTGGTAGTGAGGTGTTATTGTTTACTGCTAAGTGCCTTTGAGTCAGTTCTGACTTTTAGCAATGTTGTATAGGGTTTCCCTGGAGCAACTGGTGAGCTTGAATTGCTGACCTTGCAGTTCAAACCTACGTTGTAGTACAATGCATTAAGCCACAGTGCCACAACATGGGTGCAAATTATACAATACCTATTTTTAGCATATCAAATTTAAATGCCTTATTAAAACATATTAAATTCATAGAAATTATATAAAAACTTTAATATGACCATTCATAAAAGGTTATCATATATGAATTTTAGACCTTGATCCTTCTGAAAGGGTAATAAGCACAGACACTGAACACTTGTTTATATAGGTATGGTGCTATAGATAAGCAGTGGACTGCTAACCATAAAGTTGGTGGTTCAAACCCACCAGCCACTCCTCAGAAACCCTATACAGGGTTGATATCAGTTGGAACCAACTCGATGGCACTTAACAACCGCAACAACATCTGAAGATACAGAGGAATTTTTATGATATAGCTTACATTTTGAGCTCAGTCTGAGGAAGTTTAATTACAAAAATCCCCAAAGAACCTTATCTGGAATAGTTCCCTTGAGATTGTAAATTAGTTCCCAGTGACTATCTTTATTGTAACATTTAATCTGTAGACATTTGGAAGACTCATTCCTATCCACTTATTTTCTGGGATTTAATTTAAATAAACAAACAGATTTCCACAATCATTTTGATCTCTCATGATCAGATTTGCCATGATAGCATATATTTTATTATGTAGTTATTTAAACATAACTTATTGAAGGCATACTGTGTATCAGGAAATTTTCTGGGTGCTGTGAACAGCAACAACAATGAGCAGAGTGAACAAAACGGTCCCTTTTTTTATGGAGTTTATATTCTAGAGTCATGTTGACTTTAACTTAGGGTATATAAACCATATATTCCCCTATTTTGGTTACTAAATTATGAAATATTTGATGAGGTTATACATTTTTGCCATATTAATTATTAATTTCCCTTAAATTTTCTTTCTTACACTTGCCTCATGTGTTACATCAATAAACATTGGCTTCTTCCCCTCACTCCCCCCAAAATTTAGAATGGTACCAGAAAGGTCTAACTGTACATAGGGTTAAGATATAAACATGATATTTGATGAATGCATAGAATGTTGTTGTTGTTAAGTGCCGTTGAGTCAGTTCCAACTCATAGAGACCCTGTATAGGGTTTCTGAGGAGTGGCTGGTGAATTTGAACTGCTGACTTTGCAGTCCAGTGCACTATCCCACTGTGCCACACCAGGACCCTAGTTAATTGACCTTAGTATTTCTTCTCTGATGCATATTTTTTGCAGGGGCTATTAGTCCTATAGTTTGTAAGTCAAATTAGTTCTTCAGTGGGACATGTTTTTGAAATAAAATGATGCCTCTGTAGATTAACAATCTTTCATGTTAAAAAGCTTGTTTTCATTTGTGTTGTAATATTAAACTAGTCATGTCTTCAAATTTAGAGTTTGATTTGCTTTGCATGTGGTCTTATACAATATTATATTTTAAAAACCAAAAGAGATGAAAAAGTTTTGGGTTTTCAATTTGTTTGCAACACATTGATCTTTAAATGTTTTATATTTAAAGTTAAGTTATTTTGGAAAACAAGGTTATTTGAATGCATGTTTAATTAAATGTTTAAGAAGAATATTTGGAATTAATTAAGGTTTGTTTGGCTTATTGCATTGAAAATAGCATGTGAACTATGAGTTGGAACCAAGTCACCAGCGCTTAACAACAATATTAATTTTTACTTACATTATGAGCATACACTGTTGTCATGAGGAGTTAGCCTAGAAGCATGTTAAGATTGAGTTAAGTCTGAAATTAAATGAGTCGTGTAGAAAATATCCAAAGACATACAACATATACATTATAGTGAAGAGCAATGTACATGTTTAGTGATTACTAAATTCATGTTTTTGTCTGGACTTACTCTTCTGCTATCTATGGAAAGATTTATATGCATGATGGATAGAGTACTTATGACAGGCTGTTAGCAGATCAAAGCTTGGCAAACTTCATGATGCCGGTTGTTGACTTTAATACATCTTCCTGTGCTTAAACCAAACTAAACCCATTGCTGTCAAGATGATTTCAACTCAAAGCAACCATATAGGACAGAGAAGAACTGCCCCATAGAATCCCAAGGTTATAAGTCTTCAGTGAAGTAAACTGCCATATCTTTCTCCTATGGAACACTGGCTGACCTTGCAGTTAGCAGTGGAGTACTTTAATTGCTGTACCACCATAGCTCCTGATCCTGTGCTTAAGACCCCTAAATAATCATTTTTATAAATTAAATAAACATTTGTTGGCACCAGAGAAATCATAATTTTGGGTTAAAACACACTGAAGAGTATAGAACTAAATTAGATTTCCATGAAATATTACTACTCTGTGATGAAATAATTAATATTTTCTAACTTGTAATGAAAAAAAGAAACATTATAGCTTTGATGCTGATCATATCCTGCAAGAGTACCATTTTGATGATGGACATATGTTGCTTATGATAGCCTCTGAAGTAGTAGTAACTGCCAGAGTTTAATTGGTACAGATGTGTTTAGTATAGCTACTTTTATACATTTAGGAATGGAAAAGGAATGAAGTGGAGAAAACTTGATGAGAAAATATTTCTTTCTCATGGACATGGAGAATGGACCATGAACTGGCTGTTAGTTGGGAGACAGTGTAGAGAGGACTGATGAATACATTTCTATAGAGTTGTTGAAGGGATTATTTCTTCTAATTGATTTGTTTTATTTTGTGGTTAGGTTAAACAGATTCATAAACAGGAATAGAAGTCATTAAAAATATGCTTAATAGTGAATAAAAATACTAAAGGCAAAATGGAGTCCTGGTATGGTAATGTAGGACAAGCACTGGATTGTTAACCACAAGCTGGTGGTTCAAACCCATCAGCAGCTCCTTGGAAATCCTAAATGGGGTTGCTATGAGTTGGAACCTACTCCACGGCACTTAACAACAACAACAGAAAGTAAAATGTGGAAATGTTATTTCATTTGAAGTGAGCTGGTAACAATAGAAATCAGAACATGCTGTCACTAAAATATCATTCCTTTACAACACTAGCACATATTATTTTAAATTTAAAAAATTAGGATGGTCTCTACTTATATATATATTTTTGTTTCCTTTGTATTACTGGTCTGTCAGCTTGATTTTAGCTCTCCATGGCACATTTTTGTAATACATGTTAGATATGAATTTTTTAAAAGGGTTAAGTTTTGCCTTTGCATATGTGTGCAGTTTTTATTGTATTCAATTATAGATAAATTTGTATTTTAGGGAGTAATTTGAAATACTGCATTCAAGATTTTTAAAATAAACATTAAATTTTGAATCAAAGAACAAAATGAACATTTTTTGTCATTTTTATAGTTAATAAATCCAGTAACATTTAAATATTTCCTAAATTCCTTCTATCTGAAAATGTATCTTAAAGTTTAAAATTACTTGCAAGGCATGTAAAACTTTGTAATAATGTAAAAATGTTTACATTTATATATACTGATTTATCAGAAAAGATGTGTGTTAGGATTGTCATTTCACCATACTTATTCAAAGTGTATGCTGAGCAAATACTCTGAGAAGCTAGGCTATATAAAGAAGAATTTGGCATCAAGATTAGAAGAAAACTCATTAACAACCTGTGATATGCAGATGATATAACGTTGATTGCTGAAAATAAGACTTAAAGTACTTACTGATGAAGATCAAAGACTATAACCTTCAGTATTGATTATATACTTTGACATAAAGTAACCAACAATTCTTACAACTGGACCAATAAACAATTCTTACAACTGGACC
Source organism: Chrysochloris asiatica (assembly GCF_000296735.1). Taxonomy (NCBI): domain Eukaryota; kingdom Metazoa; phylum Chordata; class Mammalia; order Afrosoricida; family Chrysochloridae; genus Chrysochloris; species Chrysochloris asiatica. Next base: position 3,681,843 of record NW_006408685.1, on the reverse strand, counting down.
AATAAACAACATCATGATAAACATCATGGGGCAAATATTGAAGTTGTCAAGGAAGTCAACTTCATGGAAGTCAACACTCATGGAAGCAGTAGTCAAGAAATCAAATGTATTGGATTGGAAAAATCTGCTACAAAAGACCTCTTCAAAGTGTTAAAAAGCAAAGGTGTCAATTTCAGGACTAAGGTGCACCTGACTCCAGAGGCTTGATATTTTCAACCACCTCATAGGCATGGGAAAGCTTAGGCATGGGAAAGCTGCATAAGGACGAATTAAGAAAATTTGATGCCTTTGAAGTATGGTGTTGGTGGAGACTAATGAATATACCATGGATTACCAGAGGAAAGAACAGGTCTATTTTGGAAGTAGAATAGCCAGAATACTCCTTAGATGCAAAGGTGATAAGACTTCGTCTTACATGCTTTGGACATATCATCAGGCATGATCAGTCCTGGTTGGCATCTTAGACTGGGTTCTCTAGGGGAGAAAGACCACTGAAGCTTTTATATAGATACAGATATAGAGAATGATACATAAATATAAGAAGACAGATTATAGAGGTGGTCAGTCCGAAGTCCGTGGGTTAGATATCAGTCTTCTGACTCAGGTAGCTGCAGGACTGATGAACCAAGATTGGCAGGCCAGATAGCAGACAAACAGTTCCAGCAGATAAGAAGGTGGACTGCTGACAACTCCCAGGATCAGGAAATAATAAGAGTAGGCCACTGGCTGAAATCCAAAGAACCAGTGGTCAGAGAACGCACCAGATGCAAGATCTAGATCCAGCAGAGAGCAAACAGGTGTTGCCTGAGTGTCCCATGCCCAGAGGAAACTTTCTTGAAATTGATTGACTGCATATAGCTGACTTCAACATTGAATTGATTACATTATATTGATCTATCATAGAGGATAGCTACATCGGAACTGCCAAGCCACTAACAATCCTCGCCCAGTCAAATTTACATAAAACCTTAACTATCACACTTGAAAGCATAGTGGTTACGAATCGGGCTGCTAATCTCACGGTCAGCAGTTAGAAACTACCAGCTGTTCCGCAGGAGAAAGATGAGGCTTATAAAACCTTAACTATCACACTTGGTAGTGTAGTGGTTACGAATCAGGCTGCTAACCTCACGGTCAGCAGTTCGAAACCACCAGCTGTTTCGCAGGAGAAAGATGAGGCTTTATGCTCCCATAAAGATTTACAGCCTCAGAAACCCTGTACAGGGTCGTTATGAGTCAGAACTGACGTCACGGCACATAACAACAACAACATCACACTTGGTAAAGTAGAGGGTCAGTAAAAAATAGGAAGACCTTCAATGAGATGGATTGATAAAGTGGCTTGCAACAATGAACTCAAAAATAGCAATGATTGTAAGATTGGCACAGACAGTATTTAATTCTGTTGTACTTAAGTTCCTTATGAATTGAAATCAACTTGATGGCACCTAACAATAACACTGGTTTATAGTTTATATATGAGGAGATTTCAAACACTTTGTGGAAAAATGAAATTAAAAGATAATGAAATTTTCCCATGAGTATTTTGAAACCCCTTTGTAGTGCTTTCTCATTGAATCTGATAATTAGTTGAGTATATTTTTATAATTTCATTGTTAAATTTCTAAATTTTAATAAGTAGATGGTTAATCACTTCACCACATGGTACTTTTGGGTATCACTTGATCTCAGACTTTAAAAAAATCAATACTACATCAACATCAGTCATAGTTATAATGAAGCTTCTAGAATATAATAGCACCTTATTTTTATACAGAAGTTCACAGATTTTTAAAAACTTGCCACACACTATCTGAGTTTTATCTTCATAACAATTCCGTGAGGCTACCATCTGATCTCAAATATAGGTTGATAAAATGGAAACGTAAGCAGCCTACTATATATAGAGGTACCCCTGTGGTACCTCTTCCCATATACTATGCTCTCCATGTTGTCTATGAAGTTATAATTCTGGAAAGACTGACTTTAGCACACAAGTTGTTAGGTGGTGGATTGTTTCAGATAGTCAGGGAATCATGGAAAGTCTAGTGGTAGGAAATAGATATAAACTAGAAGGACAGAGAAACACCACATAGGATGCTAACTATAATAAATGTTCTGACAGGAAATATTGCCATCTAATAATGATGTCTTCAGAAATACAATAACTAAACTCCCTTCAATGTGGACTCATTTCCATATGCTTGTACAGAAAGGCTTTGTTCTTGTTGTATAAGGTTCTGTATAAGGAGCAGCTGGTGAGTTTGAACCACCAACCTTGCAGTTCAAACTGATCTTGCAGTCCAGTGTTTATCCTACAGCACCATATCAGGACTCCACAGAAAGGCTTTAGGAACTAACAAAATGTGAACATCTTGATTGTAATAGTGAGGATAATAGTAATTCAAGAGAGTGTGTAGAGATGGCAACCAATGATCAATCAATAATATTGAAATATTTTATGAAACTGGGGACTATAGTTACTAAAAAAAAAAAAAAAGATTATCTCATGTTGAAAATACTATGCTACAATCTGTGGGTGCATTTAGGGAGCTTTATATTGTAGAAATAAGACTATGCACACAAAACTATTACTCTTCATTAACTTTTCCTATAGTTATTGGGGGTCTGTTCTGTGTCAGGAACTCTTCTAGGTGCTTGCAATATATCAATTGGGAAAAAGCAAACAACAAACAGAGATCTGTACCCTTGAAGATTATATTCTATGGCAGTATAGGGTGGATGAGGTTGGATAATAAACAATGTGATAATAAAAAAATAAATTATATTGCATCTTAGAAAGTGATAAGTGCTATGGAACAAAACAAAAATTGGTAAGAACATGCAGGGATTGGAGTTGGTTCAATTTTAGTCATTGTAAACCTCATTGAGAAGGTCAGCTTTGTTCACAGACTTAAAGGGGTGGTGTGTTATCTACTGCTGTTATAACAGAAATACTACAAGTATTTATTGCTGTAGTTTTAACAAACAAATTTATTCTCTCATAGTTTAGGAAACTAGAAGTCAGAATTCAGAGCACCAGCTCAGAGGACAGGTTTTCTCTCTCTGGTAGCACTAGGAAAAAGGTCTTTGTCTCCTTTCAATATCTGTGGGTGTGGTGTTCCTTTGAGATCACCATGTTTCTTGGCACAAATCTTCTCCTGGGCTTAGGGAGTTCTTAGTGTAGGGATGCAAAGTCGTTTGAACTGCAAGGTCAGTGGTTCAAGCTCACTGGCTGCTCCTTGGAAACCCTATACAGGGTTGCTATGGGTCGGAATCAACTCAACGGCACTTAACAACAAAAAGTGTAGGGATGCAGATAAAAAAGGATGCATTCTACTCCCAGCTCTTCTTTGTTGGTGATAGGTCCCTTTTTCTCTGCTCATTTGTTTACTCTTTTAGATCTCAAAAGAGATTGACACAAGATGCAACCAAATCCTGAATATTGCATCATTTCTGCCTCATAACATCTTATAGGTTAGAATTTAAACACATAGGATAATTATATCAGGTGACAAAATGGAAAGTAATTACATCAAATTACAAAATGGAAGATACATAAAACTGAGAATTATGGCATAACCAATCTGACACATATTTTGAGGAGATACAAATACCTACCGGAGGAGAGTTAGCCAAATGGAATCTGAAGAAAGAGTATGTCTGGCACAGAAAACAACTTGACCAAAGGCTCAAATATAGGAATGTGCTTGACATAACTGAGGAAAAATAAAGAAAGTTGGAGTCATGGTGTGGTTTTGTAGGATAAGCACTGAACTGTTAACCAAAAGATCATTGGTTTAAATCCACCAGCCATTTCCTGGAAACCCTATACAGGGTTGCTATGAGTTGGAACTGACTCTTTGATACTTAAAAACAACAAAAACAAGGAGATTATTGTGTATGGAGTGGAGTGAGTGAGGGACATAGTAGTAGGAAAGTGGTCATAATGATGAAAATAAGAGTCATGTTGGACTCTATAAGTTATTTTGAGGACATTGGCATTTACTGTGAATAAAATGGGGAATCATTGCAGAATTTTGAGCAAATGGTATAATTGCATCTGACTTAGGTTTTAAAAGGGATCACACTGACTTTTAGGTTGAGAATAGGCTTTAGTTGGGCAGATGTAGAGGCAATTAGGATGCTATTGTAGTGATACAGGAGAAAGATAGTGGTGACTTAGACCATAGTGGTAGAGTAGCAATAGTAAGAATAGGTCAGATTTTGGGTAAGTTTTAGAGGTAGAACTCAAAGACCTTTCTGATGGATTAGAAATTGGGTGTGAGACAAAGAAAAACATCATGAATAACTCTTAAGATTTTGACATGAGAAATTGAGAGGATGGAGTTTCCATAAATTGAAAAGGGGAAGGCTGTGGATGGTTTTGAGGGTAGGTCAGGAATTCAGCTTTGCATATGCTAGGTTTTAGAACTCATTTAGACTTTTAAACAGAGATGTAGAGTAGGTACTAGATATGCAAGTCTGATGTTTGTGAAAGTAGCCTGGACCAAAGATATACATTTAGGGCAGGAGGGACTGTAAATAGAAAAGAGGAGGGATTCAAGGAATGAGTCCTGGGCCACACCAATATAAAGAGGTCAGGGGGAAGAAGAGCAAGCAACAAAACCTAAAATGTATCAATAAGGAGGACACAATCAATTGCTCTGAATGCTGCTAATAAGCCAAATACGAAGACACCATTGCGAAATATGAGTATTCTGGAACACTTAATTGTGCTCATGAGGAATCTGTATGTGGACCAAGAATTAGTTGTTCGAACAGAATATGGGAACACTGAATGGTTTAAAATTAAGAAAGGTGTGTGACAGGGTTGTATTTTTTCACCATACTTATTCTACCATACTTATTCAACCTGTAAGGAGCTCTGGTAGCATAGTAGTTATGAATCGGGCTGCTGCTCTCACGGTCAGCAGTTCAAAACTACCAGCTGTTCAGCGGGAGAAAGATGAGGCTTTCTGCTCCCATAAAGATTTATAGCCTCGGAAACCCTGTACAGGGTCGTTATGAGTCGTAACCGACTCCACGGTACATAACAACAACAATATTCAACCTGTATGCTGAGCAAATAATCTGAGAAGCTGGGTTCTATGAAGAAAAACGTGGCATCAGAATTGGAGGAAGACTCATTAACAACCTGCGATATGCAGATGATAGAACCTTGTTTGCTGAAAGTGAAGAGGACTTAAAACATTTACTGATGAAGATCCAAGAGCACAGCCTTCAGTATGGATTACATCTCAATGTAAAGACCACAAAAATCCTCACCACTGGACCAATAAACAACATTATTATCAATGGAGAAAAGATTGAAGTTGTCAAGGACTTCATTCTTCTTGGATCAACTATCAACACTCATGGAAGCAGCAGTCAAGAAATCAAAGATGTATTGCATTAGGCAAATCTGCTGCACAAGATTTTTATAAAAGTGTTGAAGAGCAAAGATGTCAGCTTGAGGACTGAGGTGCACCATGGTATTTTCAATAACCTCATATGCATGCAAAAGCTGGACAGTGAATAAGCAAGACCATAGAAGAATTGATGTGTTTGACTTATGGTGTTGGAGGAGAATATTGAAAGTGCCATGGGCTGCCAAAAGAACCAATAGATCCATTTTGGAAGAAGTGCAACCAGAGTGCTCCTTGGAGGCCAAGATGGCCAAACTTCATCTCTCATATTTCAGACATATTGTCAGGAGGCACCAGTTGCTGGACAAGGATATCATGTTTGGTAAGGTGGAGGGTCGCAGAAAAAGAGGAAGACCTCAAACGAGATGGATTGGCCAAATGGCAGCATTGATGGACTCAAGCGTGGCAACAGTAATGAGGTTGGCCTAGGATTGGGCAGTGTTTCATTCTATTGTGCATAAGGTCTCTATGAGTCCGTACTGACTTGATGGCACCTAACAACAACAACAAGGTTAATCCAAATTCCTGGTGTGGCACTGTGGGTTAATGCACCAGACTGCAAAGCCGTTTGAATTGCTAGGTCGTCGCTTCAAGCTCACCAGCTGCTCCTCGGAAATGCTGTACAGGGTCACTATGGGTCGGCACAGACTCCTGTGACACTAACAACAATAACAACAACAAGGCTATTGTTAATTGGGGGAAGGCTGAGCATGTGGGTGGAGATTATGGTTGATATGATAATGGATTCTATAGAAATCCTCTTTTAATTGCTTTCTCAGTGAATTGGGAGACCAGGTTGTGAGTGAGGGTGACAAAAGAGACAGTGTGTGAAATAGACATCTACATGATATAGAAGGAAGTTTTAGTCTGATGACCTGGCAATGCTAAATGTCAATTGACATTTCTGGTCATAAATTCAAAATGATCAATGTAGTTGTATGTTTTAATTGTAACATGTAATATTGCATTCGTACTGGTAAAAAAGAGGCAGATTTAATTAGAATTGGCGACTTTGCTAAGTGGTATGAATATAAACAAAGAAAAAAGGGGTGAGAGAGTTGAGGGTTTCTGAAAAGAAATGATTGTAATGATTGAAATGCATAATGTTAAACTGATAAAGAGGGATGAAAATATCAAGGAGGTGAAATACCGAAAAGTTGATTGTTGTCGTTAGATGCTGTGGAGTCTGTTCAAATCATAGTACCTCCATGCACAACAGAACGAAAACTACTGGACCCTGAGCCATCTTCTCAATTGTTGTATTTGAACCCATTGTTGCTGTTACTATGTCAGTTCATTTCACTGGGGGTCTTCCTCTTTTTTGCTGATCTTCTACTTTGCCAAGCTTGATGTCTTCTCCTAGGGAATGGTCCTTCCTGAAAACATATCCAATGTATAAGAGATGAAGTGTAGTAATCCTTACTTCTATGGAGCATTCTGACTGTACTTCCTACAAGACAGATTTGTTTATTTTTCTGGCAGTCCATGGTACATTCCATATTCTTCACCAACACCATAATAGAAATGGGTAAATTCTTCCGCTGTATTCTTTATTCATTGTCCACCTTTCACATGCATATGAGGCAATTGAAAATACCATGGCTTGGATCAGGCTCACCTCAGTCCTCAAAGTGACAGGTTTGCTCTTTAATACATCATAGAGGTCTTTTGCAGCAGATTTGCCTAATGCAATGATTTTTTCCCCCTTAAATGTTTTATTGTGAATTATGTGATAGTTTACATGGGAGAACATTAGTTTTACATTCATTCTATCGTATATTGTCTCATTG
>NW_006408685.1:3672732-3673178 GCF_000296735.1 Chrysochloris asiatica | reverse complement strand
TGTTGTTCTCAAGTTGTGCATATATCTGTCTCACTTAGCCCGTTGAGACCTGTCTAATTGTTCTCCCATCTGCTTTGTTCCTCAATTACCCTTTCCCTACTTGTATAATGCCCCATCCCTAGCACCCAAACTATCCTGTGTGTAATCCCTGTCCTGTGCTCCACCTTCCCCTCACCCACCCCCAACATCCCATTAATCAACAAAAAGATCCCCCCTAACCCCCCTTTAGTATGGGTTCTTTCCCTTACTCTTTTTTTTTTTATAGCCCTTTCAAACATGCCCAGTTATTCTCCCATCTGTCCCGTTTCTCCACTTCCCTCTCCCTCCCTGTATATTGCCCCCCCACCCTAGCACCCAAGCTCTCCTGTGTCCAATCCCCACCCTGCGCTCCACTCTCCCCCCTTCCCTCCCCCCATCACCAACTTCCCAACAACCAACGAAGACTT
>NW_006408685.1:3667807-3668386 GCF_000296735.1 Chrysochloris asiatica | reverse complement strand
ACATCCCCTCCAGCATTTATTGTCTTCAACTTTTTTGATCTTTGCTGTTATTACTGGTGTGAGATGATATCTCACTGTTGTTTTGATTTGCATATCTCTAATGGCTAGTAATCGTGAACATTTCTTCATATTTTTGTTGGCTGCCTGGATCTCCTCCCTAGTGAAGTGTCTGTTCATATCCTGTGCCCATTTTTTGATTGGGTTGTCTTGTTTCTGTAGATGTGTAGTAATTTCCTATATATTTTAGAAATGAGTTCCTTATCTGATATGTTGTTGCAGAAGATTTTTTCCCAGTCTGTGGGTTCCCTTTTTTTACTCTCTTGGTAAAGTGTTTTGATGCACAAAAGTTTTTAATTTTTAGTATGTCCCACTCATCTATTTTGTCTATTTTTGTTTGTGTATTTTTTCAAAATGTGTGGCAGTCTGTATATTCCCTGAATTAGCGCCCTCACATTCGTCCCAATTTTTTCATTGATGATCTTCATAATTTTAGGTTTCACATTTAGATCTTTAATCCATATTGAGTTCATTTTTGTATAGGGTGTGAGGCAAAGGTCTTGTTTCAGTCTTTTACATATC
>NW_006408685.1:3655969-3667158 GCF_000296735.1 Chrysochloris asiatica | reverse complement strand
TGTTGCTATAGAGAAATCCAATTGATTTTTTATGTTAATCTTATACCCTGCCACTTTGCTGAATCTTTTGATGATGTCTAGTAGTTATTTTACTGAGTCTTTGGGGGTTTCTATGTATAGGATCATATCGTCTGCAAATGAGAGTTTTACTACCTCTTTGCCAATTTGGATGCCTTTCATTTCTTTATCATGCCGTATAGCTCTAGCTAAAACTTCCAGCACAATATTGAATAGGAACGGTGATAAAGGGTATTCTTGTCTGGTTTCTGTTCACAGGGGGAAGGATTTCAGTTTCTCTCCATTGATTGTGATGTAGGCTCTTAATTTTGAATATATGCTCTTGATTATGTTGAGGAATTTTCCTTCAATTGTTACTTTGTTGAGGGTTTTTATCAGGAATGGATGTTGGATTTTGTCCAATGCCTTTTCTGCATTAATTGACATGATCATATGGTTCTTTTCTTTTTTCTTATTTATATGGCAGATGACGTTGATCGTTTTTCTAATGTTGAACCAACCTTGCATCCCTTTTATGAAATCAGCTTGGTCATGATGTATTATTTTTTGATGTGCTGTTGGATTCTGTTGGCTAGGATTTTGTTGAGGATTTTTGCATCTATGTTCATGAGGGATATTGGTCTGTAATTTTCTTTCTTAGTGATGTCCTTTCCTGGTTTTGGTATGAGGGTTATGCTTTCTTCATAGAAAGTATTAGGGAATTTTCCATCTTCTTCTATGTTCTGGAATAATTTGAGTAGAATTGGTGACAGTTCCTCTCTGAATGTTTGGTTGAACTCCGCCGTAAATCCATCTGGGCCTGGGCTTTTGTTGGTTGGGAGTTTTTTGATGACCTGGTTAATTTTCTTCTTTTGTTATGGGTTTGTTCAAATTTTCTACTTCAGTCTGAGTAAGTTTATGTAGGTCGTGTTTTTCTAGAAATGTATCCATCTTGTCCAAATTTTCAAATTTTTGGAGTACAGCTTTTTGTGGTACTCTGTTATTATCTTTTTTATTTCATTTAGTTCTGTTGTGACTTCCCCTGTGTGGTTTCTAATGCAATTTATTTGTGTCCTCTCTCTCTTTTCTTTAGTTAGTTTTGCCAATGGTTTGTCAATTTTATTATTCCTTTCAAAGAACCAGCTTCTTGATTATTTCTATAGTTTTTTGGTTTTCCATCTCATTTTTTTCTGCTCTTATCTTTATTATTTCCCTTCTTTTGGTGACTGTAGGTTCCCTCTGCTGGTCTGCTTCTAATTGTTGAAGATGCTGTGTTAATGTGTTGATTTTGGCTCTTTCCTCTTTTTGGATGTGTGCATTTATCACAATAAATTGTCCTCTCAGGACTGCTTTTGCCGTGTCCCAAAGATTTTGATATGTTGTGTTTTCCTTCTCATTTGTTTCCAGACCTTTGTGAATTCACGTTTAATTTCTTCTTTTACCCAGTCGCTTTTCAGCAGTGTGTTGTTCAGTTACCATATCTTCGATTTTATTGATTTGGCCTTCTTATTGTTGATTTCTAGTTTTATGGCATTGTGGTCTGAGAAGATACTTTGTAGAATTTTGATGGTTGTGAATTTATGAAGGCTTGCTTTGTGACCTAACACGTGGTTAATTCTGGAAAATGTTCCATGCACACTAGAAAAGAATGTGTATTGTGCCGTTGTTGGATAGAATGCTCTGCATACATCTGTGAGGTCAAGTTGGTTGATTGTGTTATTAAGTTCCTCTGTAGCATTGTCGAGTTTCTTTCTGGTTGTTCTATCCATTTTCGAGAGTGGTGTGTTGAAATCTCCCACTATAATTGTGGATTTATCTATTTCTTTCTTCAATTCCATTAAGGTTTGCTTCATGTATCTTGGTGTTCTTTCGTTGGGAGCGTATATGTTTATCATAGTTATGTCTTCTTGCTCGATTGACACTTTGATCATGATATAGTGTCCTTCTTTGTCGCTTATGCTGGTTCTCATCTTAAAATTTACTTTGACGGAGATTAGTATAGCAACTCATGCTTGTCTATTGTTACAGTTGGCTTGGTAATTTTTTTTTCCATCCTTTAACTTTTAGTCTGCTTTTGTCTTTGTATGTAAGGTGTGTCTCTTGCAGGCAGCATATTGATGGATCTTGTTTTTGTATCCATTCTGCCACTCTTTGTCTCTTAACTGGTGCATTCAATCCATTGATATTCAATGTAATTATCGATAAGTATGAATTGATTGCTGTCATTATGTTATTTTTTGGTGGTGCTGATTGTTCTTTGGTTCTGCTTTCTTTCTTGTGTTGGCTTTATTTCCTTTGAATTGTTTCTGGTTGGTTGTCTCCTAGTTTCTCTGTTTGCTTGTTCTGCTTGGAAGTTCGTTTTTATGGTATATTGTGGAGTGTTAACTTTCTTTGGGGTTACCTTGTAGTCTACTAACTTTTCTCTGCATTTAGGATACTCCATTGTAACCTGTAATTTACCTGGCATCCTTACCACCTGGGCTTCCATTGCTGTGTTTGTCCCTTCTTTGACTTTGATATTTTTTGGCCTTCAGTTGGTCTCCCCGTTCTTTTGATTTTGTCATTGTAGTCTCGTTCTGTTCTGGACTCCGCTATCTGTTGGCTGTGTTCCAGGTGGTGTTGCCGTACTTGTCAATCTCTGTTTGTTGTCTGTTCTTCTTGGTTCTCTGTCCACAGAACTCCCTTTAGGATGTTTTGAATTTCTGTGTTGGTTTTGATAAAATCTCTCAAATTCTGTTTATCCTGGAATGTTTTTATCGAACTCTCATGTTTGATTGATAGTTTTGCTGGATAGACGATTCTTGGTTGACAGTTTTTTTCTTGCAGATCTTTGCATAACTCTCCCCATTGCCTTCTCACCTGCATGGTTTGTTCTGAATAGTTAGAGCTTAATCTTATTTGCTTGCCTTTATAGGTTATATTTCTCTTCTCCCTGGCTGCTTTTAATATTCTTTCCTTGTCTTCATTTTTGAGAGCTTGATTATTATATGTCTTGGAGATTTTCTTTTTGGGTCTATCCTTCCTGGGGTTCAGTGGGCTTCTTGAATGTTTATCTTCTCGTCTTTCAAGATGTTAGGGAAATTTTTTCCCAGAAGCTGTTCAACAATCTCTTCTCTGGATTTCTCTGTTTCTTCTTGTTCCAGAATGCCAATAATTCTTACATTATTCCTCTTCCTGTTATCCAGCATGAATCTTAGACTCTCTTCAGATTGTTTTATCCTTTTAGCTGCTTGCTCTTCTACCTTGGCAGTATTGAGAGATTTGTCTTCCAGATCGCTAGTTTTGGCTTCCATGTCTTCTAGTCTGTTCCTTTCCCCTTTCAGCCTATTGTCTATTTCTGATATCTTATTATTGGTCACCTGGACATCTTTTTGCAGGTTTTGAATTGTTTCCAATGCTGTGTCAATCCTATTTGATTGTTCCTGCCGTATTTTCCTTACTTCTTCCTTATTTTCCTCAACCTGTTTTTGTATTATTTGAATTTGTTTCTATATCATTCTTCTGAATTCCCTCTCAGGCATATCCTAAACTGGCTCCTCCTCCTCTATAAAGCCTCTGTTTGTCTCCAGTTCTTTGCGTCAGCTCCTCTCTTCTGTTTTTGGATATGTTTTGATAAAGTTGATTGTTTCTTATTGGTCAGGGTTATTGTTTTATTATTATTATTATTATTATTAATATGATCAGGAGATGGGCTTCCCTTTTCATCAGTAATGCATAGCAGATGTTGTTGGGTCTTGTCTTAATGGTGGAGTATTATGTTCTAGCTTGGCTATATGGCCACAATTGCTGCTTCTTCTTATGGGACGTAGGGAGGATAAGTTCCCACCTCCAGGAGGGATGTGTGCTCAAAAGGACTAAAAGCTGAAGTAATATAAACGTGTGGACAGAAATCACCACATTGGAGCAGATATGTGGCTTTGGTTAACTTTTTCTGTTCCTTGTCCCTCCAGAATCGCTGCTGGAAGATCCCCACTTCTAGCTAGGAGTGGGGGCAGGGAGCTTAGATGCAGTGACGGATGGGGGATGATGGATGGCGTCAAAAAGCTGCTGCCGGCTTTCTCCCATTCTCTGTGCATGGGTGAGCTGCACCTGGCTAATTTTTATTGGGATCTCATGCCAGGGCAGGGAGATTTTTTTTGGGGGGTAGCTATGTCGCTTCTTGTGGCTTCTTTGTCCAGAGACCCCCCTTTTTTCCCCATCCTCCTGCTGGAAACACGCTTTCCAAATGGGCTGGCCTTGTCCACGCCTTCTAAACTCTGCAGTCGCAGGAGCAACCCGAGGTCCTGCAGGCAAGAGTCCCAAAACGTGCGCCTTTCATTATCCTTAGTAGCGCGTTTTCTCAAAAATGTGAGTTCAGGAGACTTTATGATAGTTTAAAAGCCATGGGACGGGTATATGAATGTTTCCTTTGTGATATCCCACTTCTTTTTCACCGGAGCCCGCCCCTACCTGACTTTCCTGTCTGTCCTGCAGTACCGGAAGCCAAACAACATATTTTGATCCCAATACTTTATAGTTTGTATGGTCAAGACATGATTAATCTAAAATGCAAGCTTCAGTTTTCTTTTTCATTTCAAATGGGAATAATATTAGTGCATAACTCATAGCATTGTTAAAAGAATTAATTGAGATGAATGAAAAACCCAAACCACTGCTATTGAGTCGATTCTGACTCATAGCAATCCTACAGAGGGTTTCTGATACTGACAATCTTTATGGCAGCAGACAGTTTCATATTTCACCTGCAGAGCAACTGGTTTGAACCACTGACCATGGTGCACATAAAGTACTTGACACATAATATTTGTTATTGTTAATTGCCACTGAATCAGTTCCAACTCATAGTAACCCTATATACTACAGAACGGAACACTATCCAGAACCATGCCATCCTCACAGCTATATTTTAGTGTATTTTTGAGCCACTGTGTCAATTCATTTCTTTTTCCCTGATCCTCTACCCAGCATGCTGTTTTTCTTTACTGTCTGGTCTTCCCTGATAACATGTCCAAAGTAAGTGAGATGAAGTTTATCATCCACCCCATCCTTATTTCTATGGAGCAGTCTGGCTGCACTTATTCCAAGACATCAACATAATGAGTCAAATTTAAATCTACAAGTATAAATAGCCCTGGAAAATAGAGTTCTAAACCAATTTTGACACACTATTTGCTATTGTTAGGTGCTGTAGCATCAGTTCCAACTCATAGCAATCCTAAGTACAAGAAAATAAACCCTCAGTCTTTGCTATGCTTGAGCCCATTGCTACAACCGCTGTATCAATTCATAATAAGATATCAGTAAATGTTAGCTTTGATCATTGCTAAAAGTGGTGCTCACAACAATATGCATACATACACTGAGAATACAAGAAAACACACACACATTTCAGAATAAAATGAACCTGTGTTTAGGAATTTTTGCTATCAATAATAAATTAACTGGGTAACATCAAGCCATTGCATGCACTTGATTTTCTAGGAAATTCTTGTGTGTTGATTTTCCAGGTTGATATAGCAGCTGTTAGGACATTTATTACTAGTTCTATTTTGGTGGAAAATTCAGCCTGTGTGTCATTTAGAGTTTGTGACACATGTACCTTCCCAGGGCTTAATGAGTTGTCTGCAGATGGGCTGTTATTTATTACAGTCATGTAGAATAAAATTGATTGTCTTCTAAAATTAATTTTTCATTTGCCTCCAGCCTTGCTTTAATAGAGGACACACAGGTGCCTGTTTGCAGAAATACTGTTTAATCACATTAATATCTCAGCCCCCAAGGCTGACGAAGATAATTGTACAAAAGAACAGCAAAATCTGTATCTTTAACTTCTTTTTATGATTCAATTATGCAAATGACTTATCTCCTGCCCTTCAAAGCACTAATCATATAATTAGGAATGATATGTTAAAGGCATGGTTTTGAATCCAGCAAGGGACAAATGCAGGAAGCATAAAATGGGAGATGACAATGAAACCACTGAAGATATAGTATACTAGTTGAATCTATGTATTTGGTAGAATAGATGGAAAAGCTCATATATCCATAGTTCTGATATGTGTCATCTTTTGGCAGAAAATACAACTCTTTATCTTTGCTGACATGTTTTTTGACATTAACTTCAAATTCCTCATAATGCAAGTATTAACGTTCCTTTTGTTTATAATTAACCACTCAAGGAAACTAGCTTGTTTTATTATTTTACTTAGTGGGCTTGCTTTTCTAATGTGTTGTTCTTTTAATCCATGTAGGATAATAAGTAGCAAAAGAAATACGAGTGCACCTTGATCATGAACATACATGAGACTTTTTTCCCACAGACTAATCCTTTAACAAAAGCAATCCTTAGCTATTTGAATAATTAAGCAAAGTCAAGGCATGTAAAACAAGAACAAACATAGGAGTCATGGTGTGGTGCTGCAGGATATACACTGGACTTCTAACTGAAAGCTTGGTGCTTCAAACCCACCAAATACTCCTCAGAAACCTATAGAACAGGGTTGAGAAACCTCTGGCCTGCTGGCCTAATATGGCAGCAAAATCATTTGGTCTGGTCCTGCCAAGGCAACCACAAGGGACTTGAAATTCAATAAATCTAGAAGCTTTTCTCATAGCAACATAAATTTATACTAAATGATGTGACAAATATCCAGTGGCCCTTGGCAGAAAGAAAGGTTCCCTACCCCTACTATACAGGGCCTCTGTGATTTGGAACTGATTTGATGGCACTTAACTGGGGAACTCAGGTTTAAATTCCAAGGAGCATTTCAGATATGTATATTGCATGATCTTACCTGTGTTTTGACGTCCTGGTGTGGTGTTGCAGGTTAATGCGCTGGACAACAAGGTTGGTTTGAACTGCAAGGTTGGCAGTTCAAGCTCACCAGCCACTCCTCGGAAACCCTATAGAGGGTTACTATGAATCAGAATCAACTCAATGGCACTTCACAACAACAACATGAGTTTTATGTTTCTGCCTCTATAAATTGATGTGAAGAGTTTTAACCCAATGGTGTTGTTGTTGTTAACTGCCGTCAAGTAGATTCTGACCCATAGTGACCCTGCATAGGGTTTTTGAGGAGCAGCTGGTGAGCTTGAACCACCAACCTTGCAGTTTCCAGGACTCCTTTAATCCAATAATTCTACTTAATTGTGAACATATTTATTCTGTTGAGTATTGTTGTTGTTAAGTGCCGTGGAGTTGGTTCCGACCCATAGCGACCCTGTACAGGGTTTCCGAGGGTGTAAATCCTTACGGGAGTAGAAAGCCTTATCTTTCTCCCGCGGAGTGGCTGGTAGTTTCGAACCGCTGACCTTAAGGTTCGCAGCCCGATTCGTAACCACTACGCTACCAGAGCTCCTTTGAGTATAGATATTCTATATTAATGATTAATCATTATACGAGGGTGAGTCAAAAATTATCCACACTCTGGTTGGGGAATTTATTTTAACCAACTTTTAGAAAAGACAAAATACATAATTTTTTTACACAATCTCCTTTGTTTTCAATATACTTTGTCCATCTGTCAACAAACTTTTGTATTTCCTTCCTGAAAAATATTTTAGGCTGAGCTGCCAGTCACAAATGCACTACTGTCTTCACTTCTTCATCTGAGATGAATCTTCATCCTTGAAGGGCTGTTTTCAGGGGAACAAACAGGTGAAAGTCTGATGGAACAAGATCAGGAGGTTATTTTAACACCTCAAAATGAATTTTTTGCAGTGTCAACAGTGTGGGCAAAGGTATGGGGATGTGCATTGTCATGCAAGATAACAATACCCTTGTTAGGTAACAAAATATCCTCAATCACCACCTAAGAAAAAGTTTGAAAGTCAGCCATCAGCTGGGAAATTGATGCTGTCTTGCTATATGATGTTCATGATGTCATCCATAGCTCTGCTGGTCTTCAGTCATTAGTGTTGACTGCATGAAATCTGTTCTTGAAATGATCTCTAAGTTTAGGTGGCATAGGTTCAAGGTCATACTTTGACTATCATAGACTTTTCATTTTCTTCCACTTTAGCCTAAATTTTCATATGACCAATTGATGGTCTTTTCCACGGTCTACCCCTGGCCTTGTTTTGACTGGTGATACAGAGTTTCTCCATGGTCTCTTCTCACAGATGTAGCCAATTTGATTTCTGTGTATTCCATCAGATGAGATCTATGTGTGTAGTCATCTTTTGTCATTGCTACTGTTGTTGCACACTGTCAAGTCAATTTCAACTCATAGAGACCCTATTGGGTTTGAACTGCTGACCTGTAGTTAGCAGTTCAGTATTCATCCTGCAGCACAACACCAGGAGTCATTTATGTGTTTTAGAAAGGTATTTGCAATGAATAATTAATTGGTCTTAGAAAATTCTATCATGTGATTTCCATCATCGTTTCTATCAACAAAGCCATATTTTCAATCTACTGATTGTTCTTCATTGTTTACAACCTTTACATTCCAATGATCAGGAATTAACAATACATCTTGATTGCATGTTTGATCAAATTCAGCCTAAAGAACTTGGTAGAATTCTTCAATTTCAGCTTCACTGGTTTTAGTGGTTGGTGGGTAAATTTGAATAATAGTGGTATTAAATGGTCTTCCTCATAGGCATATGGCTATAAATCTATCAGACAGCATTATACTTCAAGACAGATCTTGTAATATTATTTTTGATGATAACTGCCACACCATTCCTCTTCAATTTGTCATTCTTGGCATAATAAACCATGTGATTGTCAGATTCAAAATGGCCAATACCAATCCAATTCAGCTTACTAATGCATAGGATATCAATCTTTACATGTCTCCATTTCATTTTTGACAACTTCCAAGTTTCTTAGATTCATACTTTGAACATTCTGTATTTCAATTATTAATGGATGTTTATAGTTGTTTCTTCTTGTTTTGAGTTATGCCCTGGGAGCAAATGAAGGCCCTGAAAGCATTGCTACATTTACGTCATCAGAGCAAACTCCACTTTGAGGAGGCAGCTCTTCCTCAGTCATATTTTGAGTGCCTTCCAATCTAAGGGACTCATTTTCTGGCACTGTATCTTTCAATATTCTGGTGCTATTCACAATGTTTCAATATTCAATATTTTGGCACTATCTGACAGTGTTCCACTGCTACTTATTAGGTTTTCAGTGGCTAAACATTCAGAAGTAGCCCGTCTATCCTTGTTCCTAATCTTAGTGTTTAAGTCCAACTGAAACCTGTCCACCATGTGTGACCCTGTTGGTATTTAAAATACCATTGGCATAGCTTCCAGCATCGCAGCAATATGCAATATGTAAGACAAACTGACAGGCAAGTGGTGGAACCCTTGTATACAAGTTCTTATTTAAAAATTAAAATTTTTTGTAACCCAGGCCCATGTAGCTTTATTTTACTCAGTAGAACAAAACATAATGTGCCTTTATATGGAGAAATCCAATTACCCTTCCATGTAAAAAGTAGATTAAGCTCTTTGTGTTTATTGAGAGACAGTTTTGTAAATTGCTACTTTTACATTTCTTAAATAGAAAGAATTTCTAATGTTTATACTTCAGTGGATTAAAACAAAGTCAAGGATACTATTGTTCACAGACTAAAACATGAAAAGTAAAAATTGGGATGCATTGGTTTTTTCCTTATTTAAACCACGACTTACCTTAACCCTTTATTTATAGCCCATGTACTTAAATAGGTGAAATATTTTTTTCCATGGGTCATAACTGGAAGCTAACTTGTATTTGCAATGTTTGTTTTATCTTAAATTTTTTTTAACAGTGTAGTAGCAAGTCTTGTAGAATAGCTGCTTTAGATTGATTAATTTTAAGATTTTTGAATATTTATATCAATAGACTTATGACTTCATACCAACTCTTGATTTTTTCCCAAGTATCAAATCAAACCTCACCAAAACAAAAACAAATAACAAAAAAGCCTATCTTAAAAAATAGCAGTAATTGTCCTTACCAAAGTTGTTTTGCCCAGGTCTTAACAACTCCTTAAGATCAGTCAGTAGAGAATTAACTTCAGGTTCCATCTGCCATTTGCTTTCTTTAGAGACCTGTGAAAATTGTATTATAAGCATATTAATATTTCTAGTTTTTTTTTTAAGTGGACATAAGTCAAAATGAATATATTGTGAATTCTGCTAAATATTCATAAGTCAACCTTGCTGTTCACATCAGTGTGGTCTTCCTGTCCCACTAGTAGACTCTATGCATATTGCTTGAAACTCCTTTCCAAACTGACAGATTGATAACATTGTTTAGAATTCTGTATGACATAGAAAGAATGAGACTGCTACAATTCAGCTGATTTGACTGAGGGAGACTAATTAGCAGCAAGTTTTTTTTAGTGACCGATGTGGTATATTATTGGTATGGTGGGTCAAATGTAGAAGTACATTAACTGTGGTTCATGACTAACAATTAGTTTATGGTAGTGGTGATGTAACATGGAGTCGGTTCTGACTTATAACGACCCTGTATAGGGCTTCTGAGACTGTAAATCTTTATGGGAGAAGAAAGCCTCATTTTTCTCCTGTGGAACAGCTGGTAGTTTCTAACTGTTGACCTTGAGGTTAGCAGCCTGACTTGTAACCACTACATTACCAGAGCTCTTCTAGCTGTCACAAAAATGGCCGCTAATAGGACAGAGTATGACAAAGGCAGACTTTTTGAATCAGTTTCAGCAAAAGGACAAAGGAACTGAGAAGAAGGTCTTGGAAACAATAGCCTGACTCATATGTAACTTTCTTCAAGGGCCACCACTGGGGCAGGTACAAGTTGTTCCCTCAACATGTACCTAGGCTGACAGCTACCACTGCAGTCCAGCATTTTATTTAGACACAAAATACAGGTGGGGGGGAATACAATTTGGGGGCATGAATAATATTGGTATCTTTTTATAAATTATCTTTTTCAAATAAGTTTTTTTTATTGTGAAGGTTTACTGAGCAGATAATCAGTTTCACATTCAGTAAACCATTTATTTTGCTTCAGTACATGGTTGCAATTCCCTCCATGTGCCAACATTTAACAGCATTTTCCTCTACTCACTTTAACAATTGCATTCCTCCCTGTGTCTCCTGCTATCTTCATCTTTCCTCTGTTAAACTCACTCTTGTATATTGCCTGCCCTGTAACCCTTGTTAACATGTGTCTGCCCTCTAGCCCATGAATAATTTCCCCTTCCCCCATAATC
>NW_006408685.1:3653344-3655869 GCF_000296735.1 Chrysochloris asiatica | reverse complement strand
GCCAGTGAATAATTTTCCCTCTCCCCCATAGCCATCATAGATTGTTTCTTTTATCAAAAAACATCTTTTTTAAAAAAAATATGTTTACAACACTGGTCTCATAAAATGTTTGTCCTTTAGTGATTGATTAATTCTACATAATGTCCTCCAGTTTCAACCATGTTATGGGGTATTTATTTCACAGATTCATCATAATTCTTCAATAATTTGTAGTATTTGGTATGTTTATACCAAAGTTTGTTTAACCATTTTTCTGTTGATGAGCATATATGCTGTCTCCATCTTTTTAATATGCCTCTTTTAGACAGCATGTTAGAGGATCCTATTTTCTTATCCATTCTGCTTTTTATATCTCTTGACTGGTGCATTTAATCCAGTTGCATTCAGTGTAATTATAAGTAGGTATGCATTGATTGTTGTTGTCATTTTTATGTGTAATTTTTTGTGGTGCTGCTGAATGCTTTGTTTCACATAATTTTCTGTGCTGAGTTCATTTTGTTTGTGGGGTTTCTTTTCATTTTCATTTCTGTTGTGTTAATGTTTACTAAGTCTTTCTGATTTTCCTCCTCTTTTTAAATTTTGATGTGCAGGTATTTTATTTTTTTCTGAGTTTACCTGTAATTTATTGATATTTTCCCTGCTTAAACCAGTATGTTTTATCTTGAAATCTACTTGACTTCCTTGTCATTTGGAAGTTCTGTATCTACACTATTCCCTCCTTTTGCTTTGTAGTTGCCTTCATTCTACATTGATATCTCCATTCTCTATTTTCAGACCTGTAGGTTTGCTTTGCTTTAAATCTATATCATTCTCTATTTTCAGACCTGTAGGTTTGTTTTACTTTAAATTCTGGTGTGGTGATGTAAGATCAACACTGGACTGTGAACCACAAGGTGGAAAGTTCAAACCTACCAGCTACTCCTTGGAAACCCTTTATACAATTGCTATGAGTCGGAAAACTTGAAGGCACTTAATAATAACAACAACAATATCTGGATTGAGTTCTGGGTGGTGATATCATGAATGGTAATCTCAGGTTGTTGTCGCTTCTCAGTCCAAAGAACAACCTTCAGCATTTTTTGCAAAGTTGGTCTGGTCACTACAAATTCCTTTATTTTCTGTGTATCAGGAAATGTCCTAATTTCATCATCATATTTGAGGAACAGCTTTGCTGGTTCTTGGTTGATTCTTAGTTGGCAGTTTTTGTTTTTTTTTTTCTTTCAGAGTTTTGTCTTTCCATTACCTTCTTGCCTCATGGATTCTGCTGAGAAATCCCTGAAACCTTATTGGTTCTCCTTTGTAGGTAACTTTTCAATTTCCCCAAAGTGTTCTCATGATTCATTTCTTGTCTTTGATTTTTTTTTTAATGTTTTATTGTGAATTATATGATAGTTTACATGGGGGAACTTTAGTTTTACATTCATTCCATCATATATCATCTCATTGCCATGGTTCCAATCCCCTCCATACATCATCAACCACCCAAAGGGTATATCCCAGAAACCCGCCCCCTATACTTCCCCTTCCTTCCCCCAGTTTTAGGCCCACAGTCCCTTTCCCTCTGTGGGTCCAAAGTCCCCAGTCGCTTCATCACTCCATGTCATCATTGCTGTCTCCATCTCAGGCATCTCTGTTTCTCTGGGCAGGGTCCCGCCCTCGGCTCTTCTCCGTTGATGTCCCCAGAGGCCTCCGCTTCTATCTTGGAGAATTAATCACTCCCTTCCTTGTTACAAAACTTCTACCTTTGCATTTGCAACCCTCATAGCCCATCTTGATAAGCATTATTCACTACAGTATCATGAGTTACCCATCTGTATCTCTTTTCATCAGCTCCGCCCAGACAGATTGAATAGTACCTACTGGAGATTCTGCCTTCCGCCATGCTCCCTAGCACTAGGTTCCTTATTGAAAGCTTGTAAGCCAGTCACTTCTTGCCTTTGTAGTCCCCCCCCTCCCCATCTGAGTATCCAATGTCCAAGCTGCCCTTCTCTGTCCACTCTGTGTGTGTGGGTCTGTGTGAATGTTTCTTGCTTTGAGGATTTGTTCCCTCTTTTGAGTCGCTACTCCATAGGTATAGGTCAAGTTCATCAGACTGTATTAGCTCACTCTTTTTTTTTTTTTTTCTTTCCCTCTTCTTTCCTTCTTTCCTCTCCTGGTTGAGCTTCGATCATCCAGTCATCTGGTCCAGGTCACGTGGGTATCATTTGCAAGTGTGGGCGCTCCTGTGTATATGTCCTCTCTTCCTGTTAGCTGGTAGCTCCACTCTCCTCTTGAGTCCTCCGTGGCCACGCCACTGCCTCTGGGCCCAAGAGTCCCCAGGCCTCTTCACACTGCTTGCCAACCGGGTCCCCAACTGGGTCCACAGAAGTCCATTGAGCATTGTAGGGCTTAGCTTGACACTTCATTGCTGCTTTTACCCCACTTCCCCCCATCGGTGATGTGTGTGGTCACCAATCAGAGCGTGCATTTCCGTTGAGTCTTAGTCTTGGAAGGGGGTCTGCGTTGAGAGGACCTGGCCCCTTGCC
>NW_006408685.1:3638446-3646830 GCF_000296735.1 Chrysochloris asiatica | reverse complement strand
AGAAAAATCTGTAGCTTAATATAAGTATGTTTTTAAAGTAGTAACTCTCTTTTAGTCACTTCTGTCCCCCTCTCCTTGGAGTTAGGTGCTGTCTATTCAATTCTGACCTGTAGCAACCCTGTATAGGTGCTCCAAGGAGTGGCTGGCGGGCACAAACCACCGACCCTGCAGCTCAAAAGGCCTTCCAGTGCGTCACCTCAGCCCACAGCGCTGTGCTGGACTCCTCTCAAACCAGTGAAAGTAAAAAAGCAGACCACATATGACACACCTCCACGTCCCCCATACAGGGCCTCTGAGGAGCAGCCTGTGAGCTTGAACCACTGACCCCGCATACCAAAAGGCCCTGCAGTGGTACCCCAATCCACAGCACTACAATGGGATGCCTCTCAAACCAGTGAATGTAAGTTAACCAAATAGTACACACATCCGCGTCTCCTGTGTAAGGTTTTCGATGAGTGGCTGGTGAGCATGAACTACCGGCCCTGTCCCACCGGCCTTGTCGTTCAAAAGAATTTGCAGTGCAGCATCTCAACCCATAGCACTACGCTGGGCTCCCTCTCAAACTAGTGAAGAAAGGCAGACCAAACCCGCGTCTCAGCCTGGCCAGGGTGCGTAAGCTACTGGCAGAGGAAAGTGCCAGCGGTGGGGGCGGGTCCCGGCCATTTGGCTTAGCCCCCACCTCCACTCACCCAGATGTATGTGGGCAAACCGTGAGTGCACCCACTCCCAACACCAAAGAAAAAAAACAAGATCGGAGCCACCCAAAATCAGCAAAGCACACCATGCCACTTTTTTTTTCCCCCCCTTTTTTCCCCTAAATGTTCCTGTGGAGCATTTCCGTGGTGTCTCTGCTGCCCCTATTTAGTCCAGCCGCTCTGTCTAGGCCAGGATGTTGGTCCAGGAGCCTGGCTGGCGGACTCAAGGGTGCATGACCTCCCGCCTCCGCTCCAAATTCCACAGGCTACAAGCCTCCAAGGCTCCAAACCACTCCTATATCTGTTGGTCTGAATCCCGGAGCTCTGTCTTGCCTCCTTTCTGCCTGGAATTCCGTGCCACTTTTGACGGCGACCTTCACTATGCCTTCACCCTAGCTGCCAGCAAGCCCTGCCCTCCCTGCTTCTGCAGTTAGTCTGTAGTGTTCTTACTCTGTTTCAGGCCCCTCTGAGTTTTGCTACTTGTTGAAATGCTGTGGTGTGGATTCTGATCCACAGCTACCCTGTATAGGGTTTCAAATAACAGCTGTTGAGCTGGAACCACAGTTGCTGCAATTCTAAAGGCTTTGTGGTCTGGTGGATTAAACCACAGCAGGGGTGCTTTGTTACTGGTATTAAGCTGCTACTCAGCTTGGGCTGGCCCAAACCTTGATGCTTTGCTGGGTGTTCCTGAGGCTAGGAGGCTGGGCAGAGGGCTGGCCTAGGCCGAAGAGGTGGGGGATGGGCTTAGTGCTTGTAGGCAGATGGGGTCTGTTTTTGATGACATCTAAAATGCCTCTCTTTGTCTCCCTGTGCCTTGAGCCTCCCAATTTGTCCTATATACCCACTGGTAATGCCAATGTGGCAATGAGGACCCCCCTGGGATGGACTATGTTGGTTCCTGTGGCCCCACTGGTTTTCTGAGAGCGTCAGCCCTTTGAATGGGTCTGCTCAGGCCCTGCTAAGTTCTGCAGTGGGCAGGGCCATCCCCGGGTAGGAGCCCGGAGCAGGCCGGTGAAAGTTAAAAATGCTCCTAACTCCTCAATAATTTGATCCTTCAAAAAAAACAAGTTCATAAAGTTGCAGCCTAATGTTTTATGTTTGCCCAAAAGCTGTCTGCCTACCAGGTGGGGGCCCCAATTTGTGATACCACCCCCTACTTTTTCCCGATCCCGCGTACCTGTCTGCCCAGTCCGGGAAGCGTCACCTTCTCTGGGTGTTGAATTTTGTAAAAAGCTTTTTCTGCACCAATCAATATGATCATGGGGTTCTTTTCCTATTTCTTTGTAAAATTTTATGATGGGTTACATTGATTGTTTTTATAATGTCAAACTATCTTGTATCACTGGTATGAGTGCCATTTGTTCATGATGTATTTTTTATGTATATTAATGCTTTATTGTCAATTATGTGTTAGTTTACATGGGAGGACAATAGCTTCACATTGATCCTATTGTATATCGTTTCCTTGCCATGGTTAAAATCTCCTCCATGCATCATCCATCAACCAAAGGGTATACCCCGCAAGCCTGTCCCCCAGTCATCAGCACACAGCCCCTCTCCCTCTCTAGGTCCAAAGTCCCCAGCCTCTCCATCTCTCCACGTCGTCGTCTCTGCCTCCATCTCTGGCATCACTGATTCTCTGGGTAGGGTTCTGTTCTCTGCTCTTCTACCTTAATGGTCCCAGGGACCTCCGCTCCTAGACAGCAAAGTTAATCACTTCCCTCCCTTTGCCACAAAATGTCTATCTTCACATTTTCAACCCTTACAATCAGTCCTGATAACAATTTTTCACCACCAAATCTCCTTTCATCTGCCCAGCCTAGACAGATTGGATACTACTCAGTGGAGATTCTACCTTGCTCCACGCCCTCTCGATCTAGGTTCCCTCTTGAAAGCTTGTAAGCCAGTCACTTCTTGCCTCTGTAACCCCCACATTCTGGGTAGCCAATGTCCAAGTTGCCCATCCCTGACTATTCTGTGTATGGACAGGGTGGGAATGATCCTTGCTGTGAAGATTTGTTCCCTTTTTTGAGCTGCTGCATCCATAGGTGTAGGTCAAGTTCATCAAATTGCATCAGATTATTCTTTTTTCCCTCTTCTTGTTGATCTCTGATCATCCAGTCATTAAAGTCAGGTCAAGTGGGTATTATCTGCAAGTGTGGGTGTATTTATGCATGTGCTCTCTCTTCTTATTAGCTGGACACTTCACTCTAGTCCTCTGTAGTCTGTCACTGACTCTGGGTCAAAGAGTCCCTTGGACGTACCACACTGCTGGCCAACCAGGTTTCCAGCTGGGTTCACAGGAGTCTATTGAGGGTTGTACGGCTCAGCTCGCAGCTTCATTGCTGCTTTTCCCTCACTTTCCCTTATTGGTGATGAACATGGTCACCAATCAGAGCATGTATCCCCACTGAGTCTTAGTGTTAGAAGGTCTTTTGCCCTGAGGGGACCTGACCACTTGCCTTGATGTCCTGGGCAAGCCACTTGTTTGTTCTTGTAGTGATCAGTCGGTCTGCCTATATTGTTTTGTATTTTTCCTGTCAGTATTTCTTTCAAGAATTATCTTTTGTTCTTCTGGCTGCTCCAGGCTGGTTTGCTTGTCCTTTCAAGTGGAAATTTCCCCTCATTGGATTCTGGATCCTGTTCAGCATTCCACCTATGGTCTTGTCCACAGGAAGCCTCTTTCACTGGGCATGTTGTAGCCCCATTTTAGGTATTCCAATCAGTTATAGGCAGAAGACAGACTTACAAGCTTTCTATGGTGATATTTCTGGCTTTTCCTTTCTCTCCCCCTCCATTGTCTATTTTATAGTGGTATGCCATGGAAACCAAGATTCAAAAGACAGCCAAGCATCTTAACATCAATTCCACTCTTTTCCCCATTCCAACCATGTCTCAATCTCTGTATCCCAGAGCCCTGTTTTACCAAGGTTGTTCATACATCGTTATTTGCCTCTGTCCCACTTCAGCTTCACATTCATCCAATCATATTTCATTTCATGCAATGATTACAGTCCCCTCCATGCATCATCAAATAACCAAAGGATACACCCCACAGGCCTGCTTCCCCCCCCCCCCCCGGCTTTCAGCAAACAGCTCCTCTCCCTCCCTGAGGCCCGTGTTCCCAGCCACTCCATCTGTCCACACCATAATCTCTGTCTCCATGCCCTGGCCTCACTGCGTCTCTGGGTAGGGTCACACTTTCTGCTCTTCTCACTTGATAGTCTCAGGGACCTCCTCTCTTGGCCTGCAAAATCAATCACTCTCCTCCTGCTTTTTGCTACTGTCACCCAATGTATTGTATTTTTTATATGTTGTTAAATTCTTTTGGCTAGGATTTTGTTCAGAATTTTTGCATCATGTTCATAAGGGATATTGGTCTATAATTTTCTCTTTTAGTCATGTCCCTTCCTGGTTTTGGTATGAGGATTATGCTTCTTTCATAAAATGTATTAGGAAGTTTTCCATCTTTTTGTATATTCTGGAATAGTTTGAGTAGAATTGGTGACAGCTTTTCTCTGAATGTTTGTAAAACTTGCCATTGAAGCCATCTGGGCCGGGATGATTTTTGCTTCGGAGTTTTTTGATGACCTGTTTAATTTCTTCTTTTGTAATAAGTCTGTTCAATTTTTCGAATTTCCTCTGGATTTTCAAATTTGTTGAAGTACAGCACTTCATAGTATTCTCTTATACTTCTTTTCTCCTTTGGTTCTTCTGTAATGTCACTCATCTGGTTTCTTATGCATGCTATTTGTATATTCTCTGTCTTTTATTTTAGATTTTCTAGTAGTTTGTCAATTTTATTAATTCTTTCAAAGAACCATTATCTTGTCTTGTTGATTCTTCCTATAGTTTTTCTATTTTCTCTATTATTTCTGCTCTTATCTTTATTATTTCTTTTGTTCTGGTGACTATAGGTTTATTTTGCTGGTCTTTTTCTGATAGTTATATATGTGTTGATTTTTATTTTCTCTTTTTGGATGTGTGCTTTTATTGCTATAAATTGTCTTCTCAGCAATACTTTTGCTTTGCCCCAAATGTATTAGTATGTTGTGTTTCCACTCTCATTTGTTTCTATGAATTTTTAAATTTCACTTTTTATTTGTTCTACTCCCCAGCCTATTTTATTCAGCATGTTATTCACTTTCTGTGTATGTGACTGTTTTTCTTGATCTTACTATGGTTGATTTCTCATTTTAAAGCATTGTGATTTGAGAACATGCTTTGTAGTATTTTTATGTTTTAAAAATTATGCAGACTTACATCAATGTTCATAGCAGCACTATTTAAAATAGCAAAAAGATGGAAACAACCTAAGTTCCCATCAACTGAAGAATGGATAAACAAGCTTTGATACATACACACAATGGAATATTATGCTACCTTGGAGAATAACAAGGAGGCTGCATGCCACCACATAACATGAATGAACCTTGAGGAGACTATGTTGAGTGAAATTAGTCAGTCACAAAAGGAGAAATACTGCATAGGACCACTACTGTAAAAGACTAAGAAAAATAACCCATACAAAAAGGGGGAGGATTCTTTTCTGGTTACACAAGGTGGGGTGAGGGGAGGGAAGAAGATAAGGTGGAACACAGGGTAGGGAATATACACAAGACAGTTTGGGTTCTGGAGAGGGAGGCAATACACAAGAAGGGAGAGGGGAATGGAAAAACAAGGTGGATGGGAGAACAGTTAGGCAAGTTTTCATGGGCTAAGTGGGACAAAGGTAAATGATGATGTGACCAGAGGCCAGAAAATTATCTTGGATACTACTGTAGTAGTTATTATTATTGTTGTTACTAGGTCCCACTGAGTTGGTTCTGACTTATAGTGAACTTATACACAACAGAACAAAACATTGCTTGGTTCTGCACCAACCTTTGTTAAGCTTGAGTCCATTGCTGCTATCACAGTGCCAATCCATCTCATTGAGTGTCTTCATCTTTTTCATTGTCCCTCCACTTTACCTAGCATGATGTCCTTCTCCAGGAACTGGTTCCTCCTGATAATATAACCAAAGTATGAGAAACAAAATTTCACCATCCTGGCTTCTTATGAGTATTCTGGCTGTACTTCTCCCAATACATATTTGTTTGTTCTTCTAAAAGTCCATGGTATTTTTAATATTCTCCTTCAACACAATAACTCAAATGCATCAATTCTTCTACAGTCTTCCTTATTCATTGTCCAACTTTCACATGCATATGAAGTGATTGAAAATACTATGGCTTGGGTCAGGTGATCTTAGTCCTCAAACTAACATCTTGCTATTGAACACTGTAAAGAGGCCTTGGCCAACCTGGAGCAGCTAGAGGAACAGTAGACATTTCTTGAAAGAAAAGCAGCAGCAGCAGCAGCAGCAAAAAAAGCGTGAATTGTTTGGTTATTTTAAGATCAAGCAAGCTGTTTGCCTTGGAGCTATCAAGGCAAGAAAAGACAGCCCATTAGTGTAAACCCCCTTTGAAGACTAAAGCTCAAAGGGAACACACAAGCAAGCTTATAAGCCTGCTGGTGACCACCCTTATTTGTGAGTGGATATGGGGGAAATGCATCAATGAAGACAGGGGCTGAGATCCGCCATGCTTCATAGGCACTCAACTTTGAGAATAGACAGAGATTAGGAAGGGCTGGCTGGCCTGAAGATTATGGAGATATGTGAACTCCTGAGCCCATGTGAACTAGCCACTGGGGGCTAGAATTGCAAGTGAAGTAGCCAGCTGGTATAAAAGGATGGGGAGGTGTGCAAGAATTCACAAATTTGCAGATGATAACCATTAGACCTAGCTTTGATAACTTGTTGATCAGAACTTGACCTGATTAATATAAAGAAGTTTGATAAAGGATAAAGGAGCAAGCATAAATTGCTATAATTTGATGAACTGGACCTTTGCTTATAGATGTAGTTGCTCAAAATTCCAACCAGCAAGGAAGGATTCTTCATATGAAGGATCAAGCTTGTTTCCTCACTACACTGGGTCAAGAGAGATGAGCAACTTGTTGTTGTTGTTGTCAGGTGCCATCGAGTCGGAACCAACTCATAGTGACCCCATGCACAGCAGAACGAAACAATGTCCGATCCTGGGCCAACCTCACTACCGCCGCCACACTTGACACCATCAATGATGTCACCTGGCTGATCCATCTCGTTGGGGGTCTTCCTCTTTATCTCTGACCCTCCACCTTACCCAGCATGACATCCTTCTCCAGCGACTGTTCTCTCCGGACAATGTGTCCAAAGTATGAGAGACGAAGTCTAGCCATCTTGGCCTCCAAGGACCACTCTGGTTGCACTTCTTCCAAAACAGATCTGTTGGTTCTTTTGGCAGTCCATGGCACTTTCAGTATTCTCCTTCAACACCACAACTCAAAGGCATCAATTCTTCTATGATCTTCCTTATTTAACTTAGATATTGGCTATCCAAAATGGGGGACTATAAGTGCACAAAGTGGCTTAGTGCATTTCATGAGTGTGCTTAGTTTCAGAATGGAGGTGTAAGATAGAATCTCTACTGAATAGCTTTATTCTTGTCCAAATGGCTCTGGTTAAAGTGAATGGGGGAGAATGGGGATAGGATTTTTTTTTATTCAATAGTGAATAATTGTTATCATGACTAATTGCGATAGTCACAAATGTAAATGTAGAAGATGTGAAATTAAAAGGGGGGAGTAGTTAAATTTTCATTCCAGGAACAGAGGAATCTAGAACCATCAAGAGGGAAGAGCATGAGTGAAGCGTGGATTCCTAACCAGAAAAACAGTGGCAGCAGAGATGGAGGCAGAGATGATGGCATAGAGAGATAGAGCAGCTGAGGATTCTGCACCCATGGAATGACAAAGGCTGTGTGCTTGTGGGCAGGATGCTGGCTTGCAAAATGTGCCCTTTGGGCATTTAAATGAATATATATTTTCTGTACATTTTGTATATCTCAAAAAATAAAGGGAATAGAGGTAAATACTCCTAACTGATGGTTCATGGAAGGGATCATAATCATTGCAATGAAACAAAATATGATTTGTTGAGTGTAAACCTAATGATTTTCCCTGTAAACTATCATGCAATTCTCAATAAAAGCTTTTTTTAATTTTTTTTAAATAAAGAGGTCTTGTGCAGCAGCTTTATCTAATACAATGCATTATTTAATTTCTTGACTGCTTCTTTCATTAGTGTTGATAGTGAACCCAACCAAAATGAGTTTTTGCTTTTTGAAATTATAGACTGAATGAAAAGCTTAAATGGCAAGAAAATGGACATTTCAGTTCTTGTGACTCAACCATACCTTGTAGATAGTTGGATTACTTTAAATTGCAGTCTAATTGTATTGATTAAACCTCTTTACTAATAGAAACTATTAATGTTATTACTATAAAAAGGCTTTTATTTCTTGTTTCAATAGGTGCCATCCTAGAAACTTTTAGTAATATTAAATTCATAGTTAAATGATTATTTTAAGGCTTCCTAAGACTAGAAAACCACCACTCTTTTGTCAGTTTGTCATAATGTGGTGGCTTGTGAGTTGCTGTGATTCTGAAAGCTATGCCACCAGTATTTTAAATACCAGCAGGGTCACCCATGATGGACAGGTTTCAGATGAGCTTCCAGATGAATACAGATTAGGAAGAAGGAGTGATGAACTACTTCCAAATACTTAGTCACTGAAAACCTTATGAATAGTAGAGAAGCAC
>NW_006408685.1:3631138-3637591 GCF_000296735.1 Chrysochloris asiatica | reverse complement strand
TTCAATCTGAAATGGATCAAACATACAATCAAGATGTACTGATCATTACTGGTGATTGGATTGCAAAGTTTGGGCACAAAGAGAAAGGATCAGTAGACGGAAAATGTGGCCTTGGTAATAAAAATAATGCTGGAGAACACATGATAGAATTCTGCAAAATCAATGGTGTGTTCATTTCAAATACCTTCTTTAGACAGCATAAGAGATGACTGTACACAATGACCTTACCAGATGGAATACATAGAAATCAAATTGACTACATATATGGAAAGAGACGATGGAAAAAGCTCCACATCATCAGTGAAAACAAGACCAGGGACAGACTGTGGAACAGACCATCAATTGTTCATATGCAAGTTCAAACTGAAACTGAAGAAAATGAAAACAAGTTCAAGAGAGCCAAAATATGACCTTGAATATAGAGATCATCTGAAGAGCAGATTTGATACATTAAGCACTAAAGATTGAAGAGCAGAAGAGTTGTGGGGTGACATCAAGAATGTCATACAGGAAGAAAGTAAAAAGCCATTAAGAAGACAAGAAAGAAGGAAAAGATCAAAATGGATGTCAGAAGAGACACTGAAACTTGCTGTCCAGCGTAGAGATGTTAAAGCAAATGGAAGAAATGAGGAGGTACAAGAGCTGAACAGAAAATTTTATCAGCTCGAGAAGACCAAGATAAGTATTACAAAGAAACATGCAAAGATATGGCATCAGAAAACCAAAAAAGGAAGAACACACTCAGCATTTCTCAAACTAGGGGAACTGAAGAAAAAATTCAAGCCTTGAACTGACTTTCGTTATTGAAAGATTCTCTGGGCAAATTACTGAATGATGCAGAAAGCATCAAAAGAAGATGGAAGGAGTACACAGAGTCATTGTACCAAAAGGATATGGATGATGTTCAACATTTTCAAGAAATAGCATATGATCAAGAGCTAATGAAAATGAAGGAAGAAGTCCAGGGTGCATTGAAGGAATTGGCAAAGAACAAAGCACCAGGAATAAAAATTGAAATATTTCAAGAAAGTGAGGTGGCACTGAAGGCACTCACTCATCTCTGCCAAGAAATGCAGAAGACAATTATCTAGCCTACTGATTGGAAGAGATCCATATTTGTGCCTATTCCAAAGAGAGGTGACCCAATGGAATGCAGAAATCATCGGACAATATTTTTGATAACCCATGCAAGTAAAGTTTTACTAAAAGGTAATACAGAAACGGTTGCAAACATACATTGACAGAGAACTTCCAGATGTTCAAGCCGGATTCAGAAGAGGACGTGGAATGAGGGATATTATTGCTGATGTCCGATGGATCTTGGCTGAAAGAAGAGAATACCAAAAAGATGTTTACCTGTACTTTATTAACTACGCAAAGGCTTTTGATTGTGAGGGTCATGAGAAGCTATGGACAACATTGCAAAGTATGAATATTCCAGAACACTTAATTGTGCTCATGAGGAATCTGCACATGGACCAAGAAGCAGTTGTTCGAACAGACATGGGAACACTGAATGGTTTAAAATTAAGAAAGGTGTGTGAAACGGTTGTATTCTTTCATCATACTTATTCAACCTGTATGTTGAACAAATAATCTGAGAAACTGGGTTATATGAAGAAAAGCATGGCATCAGGATTGGAGGAAGACTCATTAACAACCTGCAATATGCAGATGATACAACCTTGCTTGCTGAAAGAAGAGGACTTACTAAGGAACTCTGGTAGCGTAGTGATTACGAATCGGACTGCAAACCGCAAGGTCAGCAGTTCAAAACTACAAGATGTTCCTCAGGAGAAAGATGAGGCGTTCTGCTCCCGTAAAGATTTACAGCCTCGGAAACCCTGTACAGGGTCGATATGAGTTGGGACCGACTCCACAGCACATAACAACAACAACAATGAAGATTAAAGAGCAGTCTTTAGTATGGATTGCATCTCAATGTAAAGAAAACAAAAATCCGTACCACTGGACCAATAAAGAACATTCTTATCAACGGAGAAAAGATTGAAGTTGTCAAGGACTTAATTCTTCTTGGATCAACTATTAACACTTACGCAAGCAGCAGTCAAGAAATCAAACGATGCATGCATTAGGCAAACTTACTGCACAAGCCCTTTTTAAAGTGTTGAAGAGCAAAGATGTCAGCTTGATGACTAAACTGCACTGACACAAGCCATGGTATTTTCAATAACCTCATATGCATGCAAAAGATGGTCAGTGAATAAGGAAGACTGTAGAAGAATTGATGCTTTTGAGTTATGGCATTGGAGGAGACTATTGAAAGTGCCAAGGGCTGCCAAAAGAACCAACAAATCTGTATTGGAAGAAGTGCAGCCAAAGTGCTCCCTGGAGGGCAAACAGGATGGGCAAACTTCATCTGTCATACTTCGGACATATTGTGAAGAGGGACCAGTCACTGGAGAAGGATATGTTTGGTAAGGTGAAGGGTCAGAGAAAAAGAGGAAGACTCCCAACGAGATGGATTGGTAAAGTGGCAGGATCAATGGGGTCAAGCGTGGCAACAATTGTGAGGTTAGCCCAGGATTAGGCAGTGTTTCATTCTGTTGTGCATAAGGTCGCTATGAGTCAGTAACAACTTGATGGCATCTAACAACAACAAGACTAGAAATAATTTTATTTTTCACATACAATATAAAGAATTCATAGATTGGTTTGCTTGTTTTAGAATACAAAGGAAAGTAGCTTCAGATACTCTGAAATTTGATAGTAGCTGTTATCAGTATAGAATGGGGCTGAAGTTTACTTTTCAGTATACTAAAAAATAGGGTTTGCTTTTAATAGTATTCTTAATTGAAATACTGTAATTTTTGAAAACTTTTTAGTTATCATTCAGCAGATACTACTTGAAAGTAATTACTTTTGTAAATAAGACTATGGTTGGAAAATGAGAATGTTGGTGTGTGTATGGATTATTTAAGAGTGAAATAGGTGTCTACAGGGTGCAGTAAGATTTTGGAGGAGAGTGGCATATGGTACAAGAAATGTAGGTAAAGCCTTTGTTGAATCAGTTTTTCCTGTGGAATGTCGTATTGTAAATTTAAAGTTTTTTCTTTCTTTTTTTGGTGGGTGTGCATGTTAAGCAAGGATACTCATTCCATAATTAAAGTCTTAAGAGGTTAATTGTTGTTTGGTTATATCCTTGCTTGTGGGAATTCTGCAAGTATCCTGGAGGGTTGGGCTTTGCACTCTTTGGAAAGGAGTGATCTCAGTGATTGTTGTTGTTAAGTGCTGTCAAGGCATTTCTGACTCATAGCGACCCTGTATAAGGTTTCTGAGGAGCAGCTGGTGAGCTTGAACCACTGACCTTGCAGTTCAAACCAAGTGATATCAGTGATATCTGTTGGAACCAATTTGATGACACTTAACAACAACAACAGTAGAAACCTAACAATTTAATAAAAGGACAAGACTAAAAAATAAATACTTAAGGGGATAGTATGAACAATATATGCCAACAAATTATATAACCTACATGAAATGGACAAATACCTAGAAAAATTACCTAAACTGAAGGAAAAAGAAATCGGAAATCTCAGCACATCTATAACAAGTAAAGAGACTGAATCAGTAGTCATACACTTTAGAATAAGGAAAGTCTGGACTGGTTAGCATCACTGCTGAATTTTACATTTTAAGAGCAATTGACATCAGTCCTTCTCAGACTCTCCCCCAAAATACCAAAATCAGAAAAGGACATCACAAGAAAAGACCAATATCTCTAATGAATATAGATACAAAAATCCTTGATATAATACCAGCACAACAAATCCAGCAGCATATTAAAAAGATTATACACCGTGACCAAGTGGAATTTATCCTAGAAATAGAAGGGTGAGTCAGCAAATGAAAATCAGTGCAATGAACTACATTAATAGAATGAAGCGAAAAAACAAAATAACAAAACACATATGATCATCTCAATTGACAAGAAAAGGCATTTGATACAATCCAGCATCCTTTCATGATGAATTTACTCATCAAACTACAAATATAAGGGAAATTCCACAGCAAGATAAAGGGCACTTATGGGAAACCCTCAGGTAATGTCATATTTATTCTTTCCCTAAGCTTAGAAACCTAGCAGGTGTGTCTACTTTCACCACTGTTAGTCAACATTGTACTGTAACCAGAACAATTAGGCAAGAAAAAGTAATAAAAAGCATCCAGATTGAATCCCAAAGAATCCACAAAATAGCTACTAGAGTTAATAAACAAATTTGGCAATGTGGTAGGGTATAAGCTCAACACATAAAAATCAGTCATGTTCCTATGCACTAGTAATGAGCAGTTCAACAAGGAAATTAAGAAAAGGGATCCCATCTATAGGAGCATTCAAAATAATAAAAACACCTAATAATAAATTTACCTAGGAAGAAAGGGTTTATATTCTGAATACTAGAAAACATTACTGAAAGAATGATAAGAAACTCTAAATAAATAGGAGTCCCTGAGTAGCACAAATGGTGGGTAAGCACTCAACTACTAGCGGAAAGGTTGGTGGTTTTAACCCATGCAAAGGCATCTCAGAAGACAGAACTGATGATCTGCTTACTAAAAGTCATAGCTTTGGAAACCCTATGGAGCACAGTTCCATTCTGTACACATGGCCTTGCATGAATTGGGATTAACTCAACAACAACTCACAATAACAAATAGGTAAATAGAAGGACATTTCACTTTCATGAATTGGAGGACTCAATATTGTTTATATGTCAATACTACCCAAAGTGATCTATAGATTCAATGTAGTTCATTTAAAAATTCCAACATCCTTCTTTGCAGAAATGAAAAAGTCAATCCTAAAATGTGGCCCTGAATAGCTAAAGCAATCTTGAAAAAAAGAATAAAGCAGTAGGACCTGCACTTCCCTATTTCAAAAATTACTACAAAGCTACTGTAATCGAAATAGGATAACATATTTCCAAGGGAAACTATTAAGAGTCATGAAATAAACCCATACTGGTTTATTTATCACAAGGATGTCAAGATCATGTAATGGGAAAAGAATAGTCTCTGCAACAAATGGTGTTGGGATATGTAGATAACATGCAAAATAATGAAGTTGAACCTTTAGGTTTCACCACAGACAAAAATTAACTCAAAATGTATCAATTACCTACATATAAGAGCTTAAACTATATAGGGTTTTAGGGGTAAATCTCCAAGACTTTGTGGCTTCTTAGATATGACACCAAATCACAAGTTGCAAAATAAAAAATAACTACATTGTACTTTATCAAATTGAATAACTTTTTGCATCAAAGTACATTATCAAAAAGGGAAAGGACTATTTACAGAATGGGATAAGCTATTTGAAATGCTTATACTTGTCAAGAATTTAATATTCAGAATTTAAGTTATTCAGTGCCATTGAGTCTGTTCTGACTCATAGTGACTTAATTATAGGGTTTTGAAGGCTGTGCATTTTGTGGGAGTAGAAAGCCTCATCTTTCTCCTATGGTGGGCTCAAACCGCCAACCTTGTTATTTGCAGTCCAGTGCTTATATTACAGACCCACCACATTCCCTTAAGAATATATAAAGAACATATATTAGTACCAAAAAGGCAAACAACCATTGCTTCAAAGAAGTCATCCAAATGGCTAATAAGTACATGGAAAATATACTCAACATCTTTAGTTATTATGGAAATACAAATTAAAACAATAATAAGGTACCACTTCTCACACACTAGGGTGGCTATTATGAAAAAGAAAATCAGAAAATAACAGTGTTGGTGAGGATGTAGGGAAGTTGGGAACTTTGTACACTGTTGGTAGGAATGTAAAATAGTGCAGCCATTGTGAAAAGTTTGGTGGTTTAAAACAGAGTCGAACATATAACTTTCCAAACTCACTGCCATTAAGTCAGTTTTGACTATGACCCAGCAATTCTATTCTTAGGTGTATACCCCAAAGACTTGAAAGCAGGAATTCAAACAAATACTTGTGCACCAATGTTTATTGCAGCATTATTCACAATAGTGAACACACAAGTATTCATCAATTAGATAGAAACAGCACAAATATAAATCACTAGGTGAATGGATAAATGAAATATGGTGTGTACATATAGTGGAATATTATTAATCCATAAAAAGCAATGAAATTTTAGTATATGCTACAGTATGAATGAACCTTGAAAGCATTAAACCCATTGCTGTTGAGTCTATTTTGACTCAAAACAACCCTGTAGGACAGAGTTGAACTGTCTGATTCCACTTATGCAGAGTATCTAGAACAGACAAATTCAGAGAGAAAGAAAGTAGATTAGAGGCTACCTGGGGCTGGGGGCAAGGAAAACAGAGTTCTTGTCAGGTGTGATGAAAAAGTTTCATAAATAGATGGTGGTGATTATTGTACAACACTGTGAATATAATTAATTCGATTAAATTTGCACTTAAGATAGTAAAAATGGCAAGCTTTATACT
>NW_006408685.1:3629115-3631038 GCF_000296735.1 Chrysochloris asiatica | reverse complement strand
ATTTAATTTAAAAATTTTTTTTTGTTTGTTTTTGGGAATATACACAGCAAACTATACACCAATTAAACAATTTTTACATGTACAATTCAGTGACATTGACGGCATTTTTCAAGTTGTGTAACCATTCTCACTCTCCTTTTCCTACTTAAGCTTCTTTAATTAACATAAATTCACTGCCCCTTAATATTCCTATCTAATATTTTGAGTTGCTGCTGTTAAATTTGATCTCATATAGATAGTTCTTAAAAGAGCACCATGCTCAAGGTATATACTCTTTATCAACTATGCTAAACTGGTGTTTGGTTTTAAGAAAACTTCAAGGAATATTTTTGATTTATGATTTAAAGATTATCTCAGGGAAATAGTTTTGAGAGTTCATTCAGCATCCAGAAAAATCCAGATTCCATGGGAGTTTGAAGTTCTGTTCTTCACTTTCTTCCTTTTGGTCAGAAATGGTAGCTGAGAACCATTCAATTCTTCAGAACTCATGGCAAAGGAGGCAGTTGTTCATGGAAGCAATTAGCTGTACATTTAGTTTTTTCCTCCAATTACTGACTTTCTTCCTTTCTCTGTTGCTCCAAGTGAATAGAGACAAACTGTGCTTTGGATGGTTGATTGTGAGTTTTTAAGACCCCAGACACTACAGAACCAACTAGGCGATGGAATCAAAGCACTAAACATGAAATAAGACCAATTAACTGGAATGCTTCATGAAAGTATGACCCTAAACCTCCAAATGAAGACACCAAAACTCATGTAATGTGATATTTGGTTATTTATAAACAGCCACAGAAACTGCTCTTTTGTTGTTGTTGCAAATTCATCTATCATAGAACTTTAGCCAATTCAAAGGTTTACAGTTATGCAACTTATTACATTGATTAGCTATACATCCCTACCCTTCATCAATGTAATTTTTCTATCACTGTAAACTGAAACTTGTTCTTCTATAAGCAGTAACCCCTCTAGTCTACCCCCGACCTTTCGTAACCACTAATAAGCTTTAGTCTCTATAAATTTGCCTGTTCTTGTCTTTTTATATAAATAAGGTCATGCAATATTAGACGAAGTACTTCAATATGCATCATTTCATTGGACTTTGGAAATAACCCCTATTTTATAGGTAAAGAAACTGAAGCTCACTAACATATGTGACTTATCCAGACCACATAAATAAAAGCATTGTGTTTCACTTCTATGAAATATATTTATCTATGTATTTCACACAGTCAATGAGTTTTTGAGGGTATTAAAAAATCTGCTGCCTTTCCAAAAAGGGAAGGGAAGTTCCATCTTTAGACATGTGTATGGAATACTAAGATAAATAGGCTTCTTAATTGTAATACTTTTTAGGGCCTGTAATTTGCTAATGTGCATTGTCCTGGTGTGGTACTGTAGGATAAGCATTGGGCTGCTAACCACAAAGTCGGTGGTTCAAACCCACCATCCGCTTCTCAGAGGCCCTATAGAGGATCGCTATAAGTCAGAACTGACTTGAGGGCACTTAACAGCAACAACAAGTGGAAAATAAGGAGCCCTGGTGATGCTGGAGGTTAAACGTTAGACTACTAACTGAAAGGTCAGCAGTTGAAACCCACCAGCTATGTTGTGGCAGAAATATGAAGCTTTTTTCTCTCCTAAAGATTTTCAGTCTCAGTAACCCTATTTTGTTGCTATGAGTTGTAATTGACTCGTTGGTAGTGAGAAGTGGAAAATACAATAAATAGTGTTTTCACAACTTTTATTATTATAGAATGGTTTACTTTTTACAGATCCTTTCCAGAGATTGGTGTTTCTAAAAACTCACTGTGGGAAATAATGTTTCAGGGCCTTGCTTTCAGAATGTATAAGTTAGAAAATATAGTCATGGTAATTAAAAGAATTATTATTATTATTATTTTTTAGTGTTTCATTGTGAATTAT
>NW_006408685.1:3620729-3626220 GCF_000296735.1 Chrysochloris asiatica | reverse complement strand
GAATCTGGATTGGGATTGCATTATATGTGTAAATTGCTTTGGGCAGTATTGACATTTTCACAATGTTAAGTCTTCCTATCCAGGAGCATGAATTATTTTTTTTTTAAGTATGATTTTTGAAGATTAACTTCTTCAGCATCCAAAGGATGCAAGGATTTAAAAAAATAAAGCTAGCAAGCTGGGGGAGATACTTGGGGTGCATGAGGGACATCCTAAGTTACTGTCAAATCGTTTTACATGAGCATCTGCCTATTCTATTTACTTTCAAGAAAAACCTATGTAACTAACCTTGAAATATAAACAATTAAGGTTTTTAATACAGATCCAAGGGCAAGTCAAGAAGTATTATTATTAGGGTTCTAGTTCATACATACATGGCCTTATTCAAAAGAAAATG
Organism: Chrysochloris asiatica; assembly: GCF_000296735.1. Lineage (NCBI taxonomy): Eukaryota > Metazoa > Chordata > Mammalia > Afrosoricida > Chrysochloridae > Chrysochloris > Chrysochloris asiatica. Next base: position 3,625,823 of record NW_006408685.1, on the reverse strand, counting down.
TATTTAAGCATGCTATTGTGATTAGTAGATGGCTGCAAACAAGTTCTCATATTAGTAAATTTGTCCAGTTAAAGTCCATCCAAAACAGTGGATTCTGAGGGATCTGCTGGGCTAGTAAAATTCAAGACAGAGGCAATCATGATAGGTCTAGTCATAGGATGTAGGATATTCACAAAGACATATTATAAAGAAGGTTATTGTTATTTATTTATTTATACATTTAACAAATCATACATTTTGTTTTATCTCAATGATTACAATCCCCTTCATGCAACAACAGTTATCCTCCTTCCTCCCTGTGGTTCCTATTTGTATTCTACCCATTTTCCCATCCCTTCTCAACTTTGTCCCTTAAAATGGTGCCCTTTTGGTTTTGAATTTTTGACCATTTCATGGTGAACATAACTTACTAGTGCTGATGTCCCATCCTATAAAACTATATATTGCTTGTCTGTAAATTGGGCCATGAGGGTGAGTTCCTTTTCAGGCCTGAAGGGTGGTCAAGGGCTATATTATAAAATTTTGAGTTTTATTCCACATGTTCTCTCACTCTCTCTGTGACCTTCTAATGTAATGCCTTTCATAGCAGTGGGTAGTGGTAGACTGACACCATCTAGTTTTTTGGTCTCAGAGTCATGGAGACTGATGTTCACATGTTTCATCAGTCTATTGCACTAATTGTTTCCAATCCTTTTGAATTCTTATCACTCCTCTTTCTTCCACACATGGAGAGACATATTCTGTACATTAGATGGTGCTCATGAGCTTTCAAGATGCTACTCACCCAAGTAGGATGTAGAATATTGTCTTTGTGGACTATGTTAAGCCAATTAACCTTGGTGTCGCTTGAGACTGTGGTCCTGAGTTCCCATGCTCAGCAACTCATTGCCTTAAGATGTTTGATACTATCTAGGAAGATTTCATCATTTTGCCAAACCATATACAGGGTCGCTATGGGTCGGTACCGACTCGAAGGCACTTAACAACAACAACAACAACAATGCTCTATGACATTCATAATTGTGTTTGCAGGAAAGATAAATATTCATGAACAAATATCCTTTTTCAAACTCATATATTTGTGGGATGTGTGTGTATATATATATATATATATATATATACACACACACACATATATATGTGTATATATGCGGTCAAGTTGATTCCGACCTATAGCGACCCTGTATATGGTTTTGTATAATGTTGTTCCAAGGTTTTATGTACATCACTATATAGCTCTTTTTAGACCATGCATGCTATCTTCATCATTCTTTATCACCCTCTCTTTTCTTGTATATTGCCATCCCCCCTCTTATAGATTGTCCTCCCCATCACTCTCACTAACATGTGTCTATCCTCTTTCTAGTGAACTCATCTTCTCTCCCTCCCAGCCTTGGTAACCATTAAAGAATGTTATTTTTAGTATGAAAATCTTTCCTTAAGTTTTTACAATAATGGTCTCATGCAATATTTTTTCTTTTATGATTGACTAATCTCACTCAGAAGGAACTCTGGTAGTGTAGTGGTTACGAATAGGACTGTGAATCGCAAGGTCAGAAGTTGGAAACTACCAGCTGTTACGCAGGAGAAAGATGAGGCTTTCTGCTCCTGTAAAGATTTACAGCCTCGGGAACCCTATGCAGGGTCGTTTGAGTCGGAACCGACTCCACGGCACATAACAACAACAACAACAATCTAACTCAGCATAATGTTCTCCAGGTTCTTCTAGGTTACGAGGTGTTTCACAACTTCATCATTATTCCTCAGTGTTGATTAGTATTCCACTCTATGCGTGTACAAAAGTTTGTTTATTCATCTTCCATTGATGGGCACTTAGGCTGTCTCCAACTTTTTGCCATTGTGAACAGTGCTGTGAAGAACATCGGTCTGCATGTATCAATTTGTGTTTTGACTCTTACTTCTTGAATAATACCAATTATAGGGATTGCTGTGTCATAAGGTATTTCTATTTCCAACTTTCAGAGAAAGTGCCATACCATTTTCCAGAGTGGTTGAACCATTTTACAGTCATATCAGCAATGTAGGAGGGCCCCAGTCTCTCTATAGTTTACCTAGCATTTGTTGTTGTTGTTTTTTGAAACTCGCTGTTAATATTGGTGTGAGATGATAATACTATTGCTGTTTTTATTTGCATCTTTCTGATGGTTAATGCTCAAAGAGCAACTCAAGAAGACAAAGTCAAATATTATAATGAAATGTGAAAAGATTTGGAGTTAGAAAACCAAGAGGGAGAACATGCTAGGTATTTCTCAAGCTGAGGGAACTGTAGAAAAAAATTCAAGCCTTGATTTGAAATATTGAAGGATTCAATATTGAAGGAGTCCTGGTGTGGCACTGTAGGTTAATGCGCCAGACTGTAAAGCTGCTTGAATTGTAAGGTTGGTGGTCCAAGCTCACCAGCCGCTCCTCGGAAACCCTATACAGGGTCTCCATGGGTCGGAACTGATTGGATGGCACTTCACAACATGGACAAAATATTGAATGATGCAGAAAGTATCAAAAGAAGATGGAAGGGATATGAAAGGTCACTCTACCAAATTAAGTATTCCAGAACACTTACTTGTGCTCATGAGGAACCTGTACACAGATCAAGAGGCAGTTGTTTGAACAGAACAAGGAAACACCAAATGGTTTAAAGTTTGGAAAGATGTGCACCAGGGTTGTATTCTTTCATCATACTTATTCAATCTGTATGCTGAGAAAATAATTCAAGAAGCTGGATTGTATGAAGAAAAATGTGGCGTCAGGATTGGAGGATTACTCACTGAAAACCTGTGATATACAGATGATACAACCTTACTTACTGAAAGTGAAAAGGACATAAAATACTTACTGCTGAAGATCAGTGATCACAGCCTTCAGTATAGGTTGTATGTCAATTTAAAGAAAACAAAAATCCTCACCACTGGACCAATAAACAATATCCATATAAATAGAGAAAAGATTGAAGCTGTCAAGGACTTTATGTTGCTCAGATCAACCATTAACACTCATGGAAGCAGCAGTGAAGAAATCAAACGACATATTGCATTAGGCAAATCTGTTACACAAGATCTCTTTAAAGTGTTCAAGAGCAACTATGTCAGTATGAGGACTGAGGTGTGCTTGACCCAAGCCATAGTTTTGATAACCTCATATGCATGTCCACCACTCATCTGTCAGTTTGTCGTACTGTGGTGGCTTGTGAGTTGCTGTGATTCTGAAACCTATGCCAGCGGTATTTTAAATACTAGCAGGGTCACCCATAGTAGACAGGTTTCAGATGAGCTTCCAGACAAAGACAGACTAGGAAGAAAGAGTAATGAACTACTTCCAAATATTTAGTCACTGAAAACCTTATGAATAGCAGAGAAACACTGTCAAATATAGTGCCAGAAAATGAGTCTCTCAGGTTGGAAGGCACTCAAAATGCGACTGGGGAAGAGCTGCCTCCTCAAAGTAGAGTTGACTGTGATGATGTGAATGGAGTAAAGCCCATGGGAGAAAAGCCTGCGGAACCTTCATATGCTGATGGGGCACAACTCAAAATGAAGAGAAACAACTATAAACATCCATTGAAAATCAGAACATGGAATATACGGAGTATGAATCTGGGAAAATTGAAAGTTGTCAAAAATATAATGGAACACATAAACATCGCCATCTTAGGCATTAGTGAGCTGAAATGGATGGGTATTGGCCATTTTGAATATGATGACCACATGGTGTACTATGCCGGTAATGACAAATTGAAGAGGAATGGTGTTGCATTCATTGTAAAAAAGAACATTCCAGATCAGTCATGAGGTACAATGCTGTCTGTGATAGGATAATATCTATGCACCTACAGGGAAGCTCAGTTAATACCACTATTATTCAAATATATGCACCAACCATTAAAGCCAGTGAGGATGCAATAGAAGAATTCTACCAACTTCTTCAATGTGAAATTGATCAAACATGTGATCAATATGTATTGATCATTACTGGTGGTTGTAATGCAAAGGTTGGGAGCAAAGAGGAAGGATGGCCTTGGTGATAGAAATAATGCTGGAGAATGCATGATAGAATTCTGCAAAATTAATGATTTGTTCATTTCAAATACCTTCAAATTCCATCACCAGATGGAATACATACAAATCAAATTGACTACATCTTTGGAAAGAGGCAATGGAAAAGCTCCATATCATCAGTCAAAACAAGAACAGGGGCAGACTGTGGAACAGACTATCAATTACCCATTTACAAATTCAAACTGAAGCTGAAGAAAATGAAAACAAATCCACGTGAGCCAAAATATGACCTTGAATATATACTACCTGAATATTTAGATCATCTGAAGAAGAACAGATTTGATACATCATACACTAAAGATCGAAGACCAGAAGAATTGTGGGTTGACATCAAGAACATCATACACGAAGAAAGCAAAAAGTCATTGAGAAGACAAAAAAGAAGGAAAAGGCCAAAATGGATGTCACAACAGACACTGAAACTTGCTCTCCAGCATAGAGATGCTAATGCAAATGGCAGAAATGAGGAGGTCCAAGAGCTGAACAGAAAATTTCAAAGATCAGCTCAAGAAGATAAAGCCAACTATTACAACAAAATGTTCAAAGATCTGGAATCAGAAAACCAAAAAAGGAAGAACACACTCAGCATTTCTCAAGCTGGGGGAACTGAAGAAAAAAATTCAAGCCTCGACTTTCGTTATTGAAAGAATCTCAGGGAAAATTATTGAATAATGCAGAAATCATCAAATGAAGATGGCAGGAATAAAAATTGAAAAATTTCAAGAAAGTGAGGTGGTACAGGAGGCACTCACTCATCTCTGCCAAGAAATTTGGAAGAAATCTGGCCGAATGCTTGGAAGAGATCCCCATTTGTGCCCAATCCAAAGAGAGGTGACCCAATGGAATGTGGAAATCTCTTTGATACGCCATGCAAGTAAAATTTTACTAGAGGTAATACAGAAATGGCTGCAAGCATACATTGACAAGAGAACTTCCAGTGGTTCAAGCCAGATTCAGAAGAGGTTGTGGATGTCCGATGGATCTTGGCTGAAAGCAGAGAATATCAGAAAGATGTTTACCT
>NW_006408685.1:3607542-3620280 GCF_000296735.1 Chrysochloris asiatica | reverse complement strand
GAGAAAAGATTGAAGTTGTCAAGGACTTCATTCTTCTTGGATCAACTATCAACACTCATGGAAGCAGCAGTCAAGAGATCAAATGACGTACTGCACTGGGCAAATCTGCTGCACAAGACCTTTTTAAAGAGTTGAAGAGCAAAGATTTCAGCTTGAGGACTAAGGTGCCCCTGACCCAAGCCATGGTATTTTCTATAACCTCATATGCATGCGGAAGCTGGACAGTGAATAAGGAAGACCACAGAAGAATTGATGCCTTTGAGTTAGGGTGTTGGAGAAGAATATCCAAAATTTACAGAAAACTACAGTGTCTGATATGTCATTGTAAAAATATTTCTGCAGTCTATGATCTCCCTTTGTACTCTTTTGGCAAAATCTTTTGATGCACACACATGTGGATTATGTTGATTGTTTCTCTAATATTGAACCACCCTTGCATTCCTGGTATGACTCTCACTTGGTCATGATATACAAGTTTTTTGATATGTTGTTGAATTCAATTGCTAGGATTTTATTGAGAATTTTTGCATCTATGTTCATGAATGATATTGGTCTATAGTTTTCTTTTTTAATGATGTCTTTTCGTGCTTCTGATATAAAGATGATGTTTGTTTCATAAAATGTATTTGGGAATTTTCCATCGTTTTTCAATATTGTGAAATAGTTTAAATAATATTGGTGTCAGCTCTTCTTTGAATGTTTGGTATAATTCAGGCACAGTAAAGTCATCTGTGCCTGAACTTAAAAAAATATTTTTGTTGTGAATTTTTTAATGACCTGATCTTTTATTCCCCCCTGTTTGTTATAGGTCTGTTCAAAGTTTTCTACTTCACTCTATGTTAGTTTAGGTAGGTCATGGTTTTCTAAAAATGTATCCATTTGTTCTGTTTTTCAAATTTATTGTTTTGCCCCTCTTCACAATATTCTGTTACTATCTTTTCATTTCTGTTGTGACATCACACATATCGTTTCTTATGCATGCTATTTTCATCTTCTCTCTCTTTTCTTTTGTTATATTTGCCAGTGGTTTGTCAATTTTATTAATTCTTTCAAAGGACCAACTTCTTGTCTAGTTTATTCTATTTTTCTGTTTCTAATTCAATTATTTCTGTTCTAACATTTATTACTTTTTCCCCCCTGTTATTATAGGTTTATTTTGCTGGTCTTTTTCTAATTTTTTTGGATATTTTGTTAATGTGTTCATTTTTGTTCTTTCTTGTTTTTGAATGTGTGTTTTTATTGGTATAAATTGCCCTCTAAGCACTGCTTTTGCTGTGTCCCAAAGGTTTTTGTATGTTATATTTTTGTTCTCATTTGATTCAAAAAATTTTTTTTGCTAATTTTGCTTTTTATTTGTTCTATTGCCCAGTAGGCTTTATGCAGGGTGTTATTCTGTTCCCATATATTTGATTTTGTTTTATTCATCTTCCCATTGTTGATTTCAAATTTTATAACATTATGATCTGAGAAGAGTGTTTATAGTATTTTGAAAATTTAAAATTTACTGAGGCTTGCTTTGTATGCTAAAATATTGTGTATTCTGGAGAATGTTCCATGTGTATTTGAAAAGAATGTGTATTGTGCTGTTGTTGGGTTGAGTGCACTGTAGAAATATATGCGGTCAAGTTGATTGAATCTGTTGTTTATTTCCTCTGTGTTTTTGTGGAGTTTCTAATTTTTCTGTCATTTTTTTGAAAGTGGTGTATTAACATTTCTTACTATTATTGTTCCAGAATACTCATACTTTGCAATGTCGTCCATAGCTTGTCATGATCCACACAATTGAAAGCCTTTGCGTAGTCAATAAAGCACAAGTAAACATCTTTTTGATATTCTCTGCTTTCAGCCAAGATTCATCGCATATCAGCAATGATATCCCTTGTTCCATGGTCTCTTCTAAATCTGGCTTGAACTTCTGGAAGTTCTCTTTCAATTTATGCTTGCAGCTGTTTCTGTACTACCTTTAGTAAAACTTTACTCTCATAGGATATCAAAGAGATTGTCTGATGATTTCCACATTCCGTTGTGTCACCTTTCTTTGGAATGGGCACAAATATGGATCTCTTCCAATCAGTCAGCCACATAGTTGTTTTCCAAATTTCTTGGCAGAGATGAGTGAGTACCTCCTGTGCTGCCTCACTTTCTTGAAAGATTTCTATTTTTATTCCATCAATTCCTGGTGCCTTGTTCTTTGCCAATTCCTTCAATGCACCTTGGACTTCCTCCTTCAGTGTCATTGACTCTTGATCATATGTTACCTCTTGAAAAGTTTGAACAGTAACCATTTCCTTTTGGTACAGTGACTCTCTGTATTCTTCCATCTTCTCTTGATACTTTCTGCATCATTCAATAATTTGCCCATAGAATCTTTCAATAACAAAAGTTGAGGGTTTAATTTTTTTCTTCAGTTCCCCCAGCTTGAGAAATGCTGAGTGTGTTCTTACTTTTTGGTTTTCTGATTCCAGATCTTTGCACATTTTGTTGTAATATTTGGCTTTATCTTCTCAAGCTGACCTTTGAGATTTTCTGTTCAGCTCTTTTACCTCCTCATTTCTTCCATTTGCTTTAGCATCTCTACACTGGAGATCAAGTTTCAGTGTCTCCTCTGACATCTATTTTGACCTTTTCCTTCTTTCTTGTCTTCTTCTGGAATATTCATACATTGCAGAGTATGAATATTCCAGAACACTTAATTGTGCTCCTGAGGAATCTGTACCTGGACCAAGAGGCAGTTGTTTGAACAGAATATGGGAACACTGATATTAAAATTATGAAAGGTGTGCAACAAGTTTGCATTCTTTCACCATAGTTATTCAACCTGTATGCTGAGCAAATAATCCAAGAAGCTGGGTTATATGAAGAAAACCGTGGCATCAGGATTGGAGGAAGACTCATTAACAACCAGCAATATGCAGACAATACAACCTTGCTTGCCAAATGTGAAGAGGACTTAAAATATTTGGTGATGAAGATCAAAGAGCACAGCCTTCGGTATGGATTACATCTCAATGTAAAGAAAACAAAAATCCTCACCACTGGATCAATAAACAATATTCTTATCAACTGAGAAAAGATTGAAGTTGTTAAGGACTTAATTCTTCTTGGATCAACTATCAACAATCATGGAAGCAGCAGTCAAGAAATCAAATGACATATTGCATTAGGCAAATCTGCTGCACAAGACCTTTTAAAAGTGTTGAAGAGCAAAGATGTCAGCTTGAGGTGCCCCTGACCCAAGCCATGGTATCTTCAATAACCTCATATGCTTGCAAAAGCTGGACAGTGAATAAGGGAGACCATAGAATAATTGATGCATTTGATTTATGGTGTTGGGGGAGAATATTAAAAGTGCCATGGGCTGCCAAAAGAACCAATAGATCTGTTTTAGGAGAAGTGCAGCCAGAGTGCTCCTTGGAGGCCAAGATGGCCAAACTTCTTCTCTCATACTTCAGACATATTGTCAGGAGGGAGTAGTCACTGGAGAAGGACATCATGTTTGGTCAGAGAAAAAGAGGAAGACCCGCAATGAGATGGATTGGCCAAGAGGCAATATCGATGGACTCAAGTGTGGCAACAGTAGTGAGGTTGGCCCAGGATCGGGTAGTGTTTTGTTCTGCTGTGCATAAGGTCGCTATGAGTCGTTGCTGACTCTATGGTATCTAACAACAACAACAACAACAACTATTATTGTAGATTATTTCTTTCCTCAATTTTATTAGAGTTTGATTTATGTACTTTGATGACCTTTTATTGGGAGCATAGATATTTATTATGGTTAAGTCCTATTCTTTAATTGGCCCTTTAATTATGAAATAGTGTCCTTCTTTGTTTCTTTTGATGGTTTTTGCCTTTAAGTCTACTTGATCAGAAATTAATATTGTCACTGTTGTTCATTTTTTATTGTCATCAGTTTGGTATATCTTTCTATCTTTTAATTTTTAATCTGTGTTTGTTTTTGTGTGTAAGATGTGCCTCTTTTAGATAGCATATTGAAGGATCCTGTTTTCTTATCCAGTCTACAACTCTATGTCTCATGACTGGTGCATTTAATCCATTAAGTTTAGTATAATTATTGATAGGTATGAATTGATTACAGTCATTTTGCTGGTTTTTTTTTTTTTTTTTTTTGGTGTGTGTGTAGTGCTACTAGATCTTTGTTTCACATGTTTTACTATGCTGAGTTCATTTTTTGTGCTTTCTTTTGTCAACTTCTTCATGGTTTTAATGTTTTTTTTTTAATCTTCAAAGATTTTCCTCTACTTAATTTGATGTGAAGTTCTATTAAGCTTCTTTGATTTCTTCCCTTTTTTAAAACAGTCTCTTTCATGTTAAAATCTACTTGACTTCCTTGCCACTTATAATTCTATACCTCTATTTTCCTCTCCATTTGCTTTGTAGTTGCCTTCTTTATAAGTTGATATATCTCTGTTCCCCTGCTTTCCATCTTGTAGTTTCTGTTTACTCTGGATGCTTCTATAGATGGCTTTAATTCTGAGTGGTGTTGCCATTTTTGTCAATCTCTGGTTGTTGTGTGCTGTTTTTGGTCCTCAGTATAAAGGACTCCCTTTATTACTTTTTATAAAGTTGGCTTGGTTTTCACAAATTCTTTTAATTTCTGTTTATCCAGAAATCTAATTTTGCCATCAAATTTGTGGAACAGTTTTGCTGGGAATATGATTGTTGGTTGGCAGTTTTATTTATTTTAGAATTTTTTCGTATGTCTTCCCTTTGCATTTTTGCCTCTATGGTTTCTGTTGAGAAATCAGAGCTTAATCTTATTTGTTTTCTTTTGTAGATAGCATTTTGTGTTTCCCAAGTTGCTCTCAGGATTCTTTCCTTGTCTTTGATTTTGGAAGAGTTTGATTATGATATGTCTTGGTGATTTTCTTTGGGGGCTCTATCTTGCTTGGTATTCATTCATCCTCTTGCATGCTTATCTTCTCTTCTTTTATTGATGTTAGGGAAGTTTTCTTCCTGCAAATCTGACAATTTTGTCTATGATTTTTATTGTCTTTTCCTGTTTTGTGTCTCTTGGTCATTTGTTTGAGATATGCTGTCTTGTTTCTCTATGTGAACAGAAATTGTCTACTGTTTTTGAGGCATTTTGGTGTTGTTTTTGTAATAATTTGTTAATGTAGGTTGGTATATTATTAATCATTTATCAACTGCCTACTGGTTGGTTTGATCATGAGATGAGTTTGTTTGCCAGTCTCTGTTTGCTGTTTGTGTAGTTCAATTCAGAGTGGATTTAGCTGATGTTGGTTGTTGTCATTAATCCGGTGATTGCAGGTGGTATTTACTCTACCTCAGTTGTTGGGTTTGTAGAGCTTAAGGCTGTGGCTGGGCTCCATGGCTGCAATTGCTGTCTCCTGTCTGCTAAGTCAAGAAGCGAAAGCACACCCACAAGAGAGAAGGAAAACAAACAAACAAACCAGCAAACAACAATGAAAAATAAAACAGTAATGAAGAAAGAAGAAGAAAAACCTAAAACATTGGCAATGGCTTTCCTTCCACCAATAAGCAGTATGCCTCTGCAACCCCTACTGGCCTCTTGCCTTCATAGGTGTCTGAGAGGCTGTGCCTCTCCAGCCTACACAGATAACCAGTCCTTATTCTTTTTTGTTCAGCCACTTCTCCTTGAGAGAACTAGCCCAGTGTTTGCCAGAGGCGACTTTGCAGATTTGGAGCAGGGCCCGCCTGAGCAGGGTTATTGTGGATAGCTCCTCTGCTGTACATCCAGTTCCTCTATTACTGAGCAGGATTATCTCCTTTAGACTACTTTTTGTTCCCCAAACTCAAGAAACATTTAAAAGGAACATGATTTATGTCCATTGAGGATATCAAAACTATTTTGGCATAGTGTGAATAGAAATATGTGAATTCTTCAGGGAAAAGTTATTGTTGTTAAGTGACATCATTAGGTTATGTCTCACAGCTGTCCTGTATAGGGTTTCTGAGGAGAAATTGGTGGGTTTGAACCATCCATTTTGGAGTTAGCAGTTGTTTTCTTTTGTAGATAGCATTTTGTGTTTCCCAACAGGGTCGCTATGGGTCGGAACCGACTCGACGGCACACAACAACAACAACAACAACAAGTTGCTCTCAGGATTCTTTTCCTGTCTTTGATTTTGGAAGTTTGCCACTGCTCACCAAAGGAGTGTGAGAAACAGGAAACAAACAAACAAACACACCTTTATCTCTGTGAGTTACAGGTAGATTTCTGCAATGCATATGTGCTTTCTTGTCTCTGAAGTCTGCAAATGCTCAAAATGACTGAAGCAGGTTCCTTCAGCCACCACAGCTCAGCAGTTATCTCCTCTCTTGCTGCATCTGCTCAGGTCTCTCTCCCAGTAAGCACTCAGTGCACTTCACTATCCCTTCATCTGAAGGTCAGCATTCTAGGACTATTCTCTGCATCTGTCTCATTCAGTTTTCTGTATCCTTGCTGCAGAGGGTCCGTACAGCCTTTCTTCCTAATCTGCCATCTTGCCCTGCCTCTAAGTTCCTTTTGGCAGTAGTCATCTGGAATTAAAAACCTGTGCAGTGTTTTTATTACTGAGCTGGTTTTTAAAAAATTCCATAGAGCAATCTGAAGAAGTTTTAAGAAAATGAAAACTTCATTTGTGAGAAAAACCCAGGAAAGTTTCACCAAGGGATTTTTTTCCCTATCATGGAAATACACCGATTATTCTTTAAGGATAGTGAGGACTGTCCTATGAGAGTTTCCTTGTGAAGGCTTACCCCATCCATATCGCAGCCCTAATCTTACCTCTTAAGAATAGTTTTATTCCCCCCCCCCCCTTACAAACTATCAGTTATGAGCTGATTTTCAATAGATCATAATAAAGGAACTGCTCTTCTACATAAAAAACCAAGATCTATAAGCAGGTTCCTTATGTTTTAGCACCAGGCTTCCACCAACGTGCATTGCTTGATGGTCAAGGGAGCTGTCACCTTTCTGGTCATGCCTGTTTCCCAGGATGAGGGACACTCCACACATATCCCAGTGCTGGGTCCAATGGTGGGGTTGGTGGGAGACCAGCTATTCTAAGCCAACCAAGGTTTTGTGGTGCCACCATATTTTTCCTCCTGGGCAGGATTTTGATTTAGAGGCATTCAGTTATAATTGCACATAATCCTTTGACTTCTTAGCCAAGCACACAGACCAACAAATGTCTGAACCTCCAGTTCCTCTATTACTGAGCAGGATTATCTCCTTTAGACTACTTTTTGTTCCCCAAACTCAAGAAATATTTAAAAGGAACATGATTTATGTCCATTGAGTGTGGATATCAAAACTATTTTGGCATAGTGTGAATAGAAATATGTGAATTCTTCAGGGAAAAGTTATTGTTGTTAAGTGACATCATTAGGTTATGTCTCACAGCTGTCCTGTATAGGGTTTCTGAGGAGAAATTGGTGGGTTTGAACCATCCATTTTGGAGTTAGCAGTTCAGTGCTTATCCTGCAATACCGCATCAGGTCTCCAGGGAAGGGTTGGTGGTAGTGGTTGTGTGCTATAGATTCACTGCTGACATATAGATACCCTGTATAGGGTTTCTGAGGCTGTAAATCTTTACAGGAGCAGAAAGTCTCATCTTTCTCCTCTGGAGCAACTGGTAGATTCGAACTACTAATCTTGCAGTTAGCAGCCCAGTTCATAACCCATTATGCTACCAGGACTCCTAGGAAAGGGTTGTTGTTGTTGCTAAGTGTTGTGGAGTCAGTTCTGACTTATGGTGACCTGGTACAGGGTTTCTGAGGAGCAACTAGTGGATTTGAACCATGAGAGATGGGAAAACCACATTCAGAAGTGTATAGACCTAGATGGAAGATATGTGGAGAAACAATGCTGTTGTTTATTGCTTGTTGTTGTGAAGTGCCGTCGAGTCAATTCGAACCCATAGCGACCCTGTACAAGGTTTCTGAGGAGCAGGTGGTGAGCTTGAACTGCCGACCTTGCAGTTCTGGTGCATTAACCCACAGTGTTACTAGGTTCTGTCAAATTGGTTTTGACTCATAGGGATCATATGCACAAAAAAATGGAACACTTCCAGGACCTGCACCATCCTCATAATTGTTATGTTTTAGCCCGTTGTTACTTCCACTGTGTCAATCAATCTCATTGGTGGTCTTCCTCATTTTTGCTGACCATCCACTTTTCCAAACATGATGTCCTTTTGCACGTCCCAAGTATGTGAAATGAAGTCACTCCTAAAGAACATTCTGGTTGTACTTCTTCCAAGACAGATTTGTTTGTTCTTTTCATAGCTCATGGTACTTTCAATATTCATGTTGTTTTTGTTAGGTGCCATTGAGTCAGTTCTAACTCACAGTGACCTTATGTACAATAGAACGCAACAATACCCAGTCCTATCCCAACCTCACAATCATTACGCTTGAGCACATTGCTGCTGCCACTCTGGCAATCTTTCTCATTGGGGTTCTTCCTCTTTTTCTCTGACCCTCCACTTTACAAAATATGATGCCATTCTCCCAGGACTGGTCCTTTCTGATAATGTCCAAAGTATGACAAATGAACTTTCTGGCTGTACTTCTTCCAACAGAGATTTGTTTGCTTTTCTCATGGTCTATGGTACTTTTAATATTCTTTTTGAACAACATAACTCAAATGCATCCATTGTTTTCCAACAACATAACTCAAATGCATCAATTCTTCTACCATCTTCCTTATTTATGGTCCAACTTTCACATGCTTATGAGGTTATTGAAAATACTGTGGCTTGGGTCAGGCACATAGTACTCAAATTGATATCTTTGCTCTTGGACACTTTAAAGAGGCCTTGTGCACTATGTTTGACTAACGTGATATGTCATTTTATTTCTTGACTGATGTTTACATGATTGTTGATAATGGATGCAAGGAAAATGAAGTCTTTGACAACTTCAATCTTTTCTCCATTTATATGCATGCTATTTATTGGTCCAGTGGTGAGGATTTTTGTTTTCTTTACATTGATGAAAGCTGTGGTCTTTGATCTTCATCAGTAAGCATTTAAGTTCTTTTCTCTTTCAGCAAACAAGATTGTATCATCTGTATATTCCAGTTGTTAATGAGACTTCCTCCAATCCTAATGTCACATTCTTGTTCATATAATCCAGTTTCTCAAATCACTTGCTAAGCATACAGATTGAATAAGTATGGTGAAATAATTCAACCCTAACATACACCTTTACTGATTTTAAACCATTCAGTGTCCCCTTGTGTTCTAACAGGTGCCTCTTGGTCTATGTACAGGTTCCTCATGAACACAGTTAAATGTTCCAGAATATCTATTCTCCACAGATTTGACCATAATTTGTCATGATCCACATGGTCAAAAGCTTTTGAATTTTCAATAAAACACAGGTAAACATCTTTCTGATGTTCTCTGCTCTCATCCAAGATCCATCTGATGTCAGCAATGATATCCCTCATTCTATATCTTTTCTTTAATTATCATAATGCTATTTATTTGTCCTGTTGTGATTATTTTTATTTTCTTTTCACTAAAGTGCAATCCATACTGAAGGCTATATGCAGTATTTGATCTTCATCAGTAAATATTCTGAGTCCTCTTCAAGTCCTGCAAGCAAAGTTGTTTCATCTGCATATTGCTGGTTGTTAATGAATCTTCCTCCAATCCTGATGCCACATTCTTTTTCACATAGTACAGCTTATGCATTATTTTTTCAGCATACAGATTAAGTATGGCTAAATGATATAATAATGGCACATACCTTTCCTGATTTTAAACCATTCACTATGCCCTTATTCTGTGTGAATGACTGCCTCTTGGTCTATTTATAGGTTCCTCATGAGCATAATTAAGTATACTGTCATACCCATGTTTCACAATGTTATGAATAGTTCATTATGATCCACACAATTAAATACCTTTGTGTAGTAATAAAGTATAAGTAAACATCTTTCTGGTATTTCCTGCTTTTAACAAATATCCTTCGAATGTTAGCAATGATATCCTTTGTTCCTTGTCCTCTTCTGAATTCGGTTTGAATTACTGGAAATTCTTTATAATATGCTGCTGCAAACATTTACAAATTTTCTTCAGTAAAATTTTACTTGCAAGTGATATTAATTATATTGTTTGATTACTTTCACATTCCGTTTCATCACCTTTCTTTAGAATGGGCACAAATACGGATCTCTTCCAATCTGGTGGTCAGGTAGCTATCTTCCAAATTTCTTGGGATATACAAATGAGCACCTCCAGTGCTGCATCAGTTTGTTGAAACATTTCACTTCCTGGAGCATTTGCTTTTTCTAAGTGCCTGCAGTATTGAAGGAAGGACTTCTTCCTTCAATACCATTGGTTCTTGATCATATGCTACCTCTTCAATAGTTGAACATTAAGCAGATATTTTTGGTAAAGTATTCTTTCCATCTTTTGATGCTCTTTGTATCATTCAATATTTTGCCAATAGATTCCTTGATTATTGTACTGCAAGTAGAGTCTTATATTTTTCTTCAGTTCTTTAATCTTGAGAAATGCTGAGCATTTTGTTCCTTTAGATTTTCTTTTTAAATTTTTATTGTGAATTATGTGAGTTTACATGGGAGAACATCAGCTTTATATTCATCCTATCACATTTCATTTCATTGCAATGACTACAATCCCCTCCATGCATCATCAAACAATAAAAGGGTACATCCCACAGGCCTGCCTCCTGGCCATCAGCACACAGCCCCTCTCCCTCCCTGAGTCCAGTGTCCCCAGCCACTCCATCTATACACATCATCGTCTCTGCCTCCATTTCTGGTGTCACTGCTTCTCTGGATAGTGTCCCACACTCCACTCTTCTCACTTGATGGTCCCAGGGGCCTCGGATCCTGGACTGCAAAATCAATCACTCCCCGCCTTTTGTTACATAATATCTATCTTTACATTTCTGACTCTCACAGTCAGTCCTGATAGCAATTATTCATTATTGTACTACAAGAGTCTTAACCCCATGTCCTTTCAGTAGCCCCGTCCCAACAGATGGGAAACCACTCAGTGGAGATTCTACCTTCCCCTGCCCTGTCTGGAACTAGGCTTCCTCTTGAAAGCTTGTAAGCCAGTCACTTCTTGCCTTTGTAAACCCCCTCCCCCCATTTTGGGTAGCCAATGTCTAAGTTGCCCATCCCTGTAAACCCTGTGTACCAAGGGGGTGGGGATGATCCTCATTGTAAAGGTTTGTTCCTTTTTGTGAGCTACTACATCCATAACTACAGGTAAAGTTCATCAAATTGTAGCAAGTTATTCTTTTTTTTCCCCCCTCTTCTCTCTTCTTCTAGTTGAGTTCTGATCATCTAGCCATTGAAGGAAGGTCAAGTGTAAGTATTGGTGTTCTTGTGCATCTCCCCTCACTTCATATCAGCTAGATGCTTCACTCTCCACTCTAGTCCTCTGTGTCCATGTCACTGCCTCTAGGCCCAGGAGTCCCTGGGTCTTGCCATACTGCTGGCCTCAACCTGGGTTCACAGGAGTCTAACTCTTATGGTTTTCTAATTAATCTTCTTGAGTTGCCCTTTGAAATTTTTTGTTCAGCTTCTTTACTTCCTAATTTCTTAGGCTTTTCTACATTCAAGAGCTAGTTTCAGAGAGCAAGGATTGGATGGTGGCTAAGATGAAGGTGTAGTGAAAGTCGCCGTCAGCAATAACTCAGAATTCCAGGCAAAAAAGAGGCAAGACAGAGCTCCAAAATTCAGACCCACAGAGATAGGAATAGTTTAAAGGTTTGAAGGCTTATAGCCTGTGGAATTTGGAGCTGAAGTAAAAAATTGCGTACTTTTGAATCTGCTGGGCCGGACTCAGAGGCCTGAACCGACATCTTGGGTGAGACCAAGCAGCGGGATGAAATAGGGGCCACAGAGAGACCATGGAAACACGCCGTGGGAACCTTGGGGAAAATAAAGTGCACAATATACTTTGCCAATTTTGCGTGGTTCTGATTATATTTTTTTCTTTGGTGTCAGGTAATTGGTGCGCTCACTGTTTGCCCACCTCCATTCCGGTGAATAGAGGTAGGGGCTGAGCCTAGTGGCCACGACCCACCCTCACCGCTGCTGGTTTCTTCTGGCAGGAATCCACACACTTAGCCCAAGCTGAGATGTGGATGTGCCTCCCATTTGGTCTGCTTTTTATCACTGGTTTGAGAGGAGTCCCAGCGTAGCGCTGTGGGTTAAGGAGCCACACGCAAGGTTGGTGGTTCAAGCTCACCAGCTGCTTCTCGGAAACCCTATACAGGGTCGCTATGGGTCGGAATTGACTCGACAGCACCTAACAACAAGGAGAGGAGGGCAGAAGTGACAGAAAGAGAGTTCGGACATTAAAGACATACTTATATTAAGCTACAGATTTTTTTTTTCTTCTTCTTCCTCTTTTTCTTCTCCACCCCCCTCTCCCTTTTTTGTGATTAGAGACTGCTGTATTCAGTCTTGTTTTTGCTGGTGCTGCATTATTTTCTTCTGGTTTCTTTTTTCTCTTTTTCCTCTTTCTCCCATTTTTGTTTTTGCTTTTGATTCTGATTTTGTTTTCATTTTTTACCCGACTGCTGTTGTTTGGCTGTTACATAGCCTCCCTTCTGCTTTTAAAGGACTCTTTGTCTCCCTATATTACACAAGAAGAGTCAGCAACTACTGCCAAATAGCCAAGTTACAATCACACTTTATAAAATACCAAAACCCAGGCAAGAACCAATACCAGCTGCCAGATACCAGGGAAACAGGCAACA
>NW_006408685.1:3599056-3600232 GCF_000296735.1 Chrysochloris asiatica | reverse complement strand
GAAGCCTGAACCACATCCAGATCTCCAGAGATGGGAAATTCCCACTTGAAAGGATGAGCCAAACCAGCCTGGAGCAGCTAGAAGAACAGAAAATACTTCTTGAAAGAAAGACCTACAGGAAAAACATAATATACTAGAGGCAGATGGACTGTTACTATAAGAACAAACAAATTGCTTGCCCAGGAAACATCAAGGCAAGTGGTCGGGTCCCCTTAACGCAAACCCCCTTCCAAGACTAAGACTCAAAGGAAATACGCGCTCTGATTGGTGACCACACGCATCGCTGATAGGGGGAAGTGGGGTAAAAGCATCTATGAAGTGGCAAGCTAAGCCCTACAATGTTCGGTGGGTTTCTGTGGACCCAGATGGGGACGTGGTTGGGCAGTGTGGGGAGACCTGGGGACTCCTGGGCCCAGAGTCAGCCACGTGGCCACAGAGGACTAGAGTGTAGAGTGAAGCTACCAGCTGATAGGAAGAGAGGGCATATGCACAAGAACACCCACACTTGCAGATGGTACCCACATGACCTGGCCCCAATGAATGGATGATCAGAACTCAACCAGGAGAAGAAAGAAGAGGAAAAAAAAAAAGAGTGATCTGATACAATTTGATGAACTTGACCTACACCTATAGATGCAGTAACCCAAAAGAGGGAACATATCCTTACAGCAAGACACATTCCTACCCCCTCCACACACAGAGTAGACAGAGATGGGCAACTTGGACATTGGATACCCAAATTGGGGTGGGGGGGGACTACAAAGGCAAGAAGTGACTGGCTTACAAGCTTTCAAGAGGGAACCTAGACTTGGGGGCATGGAGGAAGGCAGAATCTCCAGTGAGTACTATCCAATCTGTCTAGGCAGAGCTGATGAAATGAAATGCAGAAGGGTTACTTGTCATACAATAGTGAATGATTGTTATCAGGACTGATTGTGAGGGTTGTAAATGTAAAGGTAGACGTTTTGTAGCAAGGAAGGGCATGACGTTTTGTAGCAAGGAAGGGCGTGATTAACTCTCCAGTCTAGGAGTGGAGGTCTCTAGGACCATCAATGGAGAAGAGCCTCACCCAGAGAAGCAGTGAGGCCAGAGATAGAGGCAGAGACGATGACATGGAGTGATGAAGCGGCTGGGGACTTTGGATCCAGAGAGGGAGATGGACTGTGTGCTGATGAA
>NW_006408685.1:3592370-3598661 GCF_000296735.1 Chrysochloris asiatica | reverse complement strand
CTGCCTTCTTGCCGCCAGCTCTCAATCCCTCTCTTTCTATGAACCCAGAGTACTCAGCTGCTCTCTCTTTCCATGATCCCATCTCTGCTACCATCTCTGGTATACCTGCTTCTCTGGATAAGGTCCCACATTATGTGTGTGCTCTTCTCCCTTGATGGCCCTAAGGTCCTCTCTTGCTATACTGTAAGATTAACTACTTCCCCTTTTTTGTTACAAAACTTCAACCTTTACAATTGTTATTGTCACAATTAGTCATGATAATAATTACTTACTATTGAATCATAAGAATCTTATCCCCATCTCTTTTCACCAGACCCATCTAGACAAGATGGAAACTATTCCATGGGGACTCTATCTTCCCCTGCACACTTTTTTTTTTTTTTAAGTTTTATTGTGAATTGAGTGAAAGTTTACAGGGAAGATCATCAGTTCTACATTCAACAAAGCATTTACTTTGTTTCATTACAATGGTTATAATCCCCTTGATGTACCTTCAGTTAACAGTATTTCTCTCTATTTATTTTAGCTCTTTTTAAAAAACATTCAGGCATATATAATAATTTACAACACCAAAGGGCACATTCTGCAAGTCTGCCTCCTGGCCGCCAACTCTCAGTCCCTCTCTTTCTATGAATCTAGAGTCCTCAGCTGCTCCCTCTCTCCATGTCCCCATCTCTGCCTCCATCTCTGGTGTCACTGCTTCTCTGGGTTGGGTCCTGCATTCTGCTTGTGCTCTTCTCCCTTGATGGTCCTAGGGTCCTCTGTTTCTGAACTGTAAGATTAACTACTCCTCTATTTTTGTTACAAAACTTCAACCTTTACAATTGTTACAGTCACAAGTACTCATGATAACAATTACTCACTATTGAATCATAAGAATTTTATCCTCATCTCTTTTCACCAGACCCATCTAGACAAGATGAAAACTATTCAGTGGGGACTCTATCTTCCCCTGCACACTTAAAAAAAAAAAAGTTTCTATTGTAAATTGAGTGATAGTTTTAATGGGAGAGCATGAACTTTACATTCATCCTATCGTATTTCATTTCATTGCAATGATCACAATCCCCTCCATGCATCATCATTCAACAGCATTTGCTTCCAATTCCTCTTGTTTTTTGTTTGTTTGTTTTGTTTTTATGTATCTTGAAGTACTCAGGAATATATAACCATTCAAACAGCCAAGGGGTTGACAATGCACACCAGCCCCCTGGCTGACAGCACACAGCCTCTCTCCCTCCTAGAGTCTAGAGTCCCCAGCCACTTGGGATCTCCACATCATCGTCTCTGCCTCCATCTCTGACATCGCTGCTTCTCTGGATAGGCTCCCACACTCCGCCATTCTCCCTTGATAATTCCAGGGTACTTTGCTCCTGGACTACAAGATCAACCACTCCCTTCCTTTTGTTACAAAACATCTCCCTTTACATTTGCAACATTCATAATCAGTCCTGATAGCAATTAACCACTCTTGAACCATAAGAGTCTTACCCCATCTCCTTTTACCAGTTCAATCTAGACAGGTTGGTAAGCACTCAGTTGAGATTTTACCTTCCTCTGCACCCTTTGAAACTAAGCTCCCTCTTGAAAGCTTGTAAGGCAGTTATTTTGTGCCTTTGTAGTCCCCCAATTTTGGGTAGCCAATGTTTAAGTCGTCCATCCTTGTCAACCCTGTGTACCGAGGAGCTGTAAAGATTTGTTCCCTTCTTTTGAGCTACCACATCCATAAGTATAGGTCAAATTTATCAAATTGTAGCAGATTACAATTTTTTCCCTCTTCCTGAATCTTCCTCTAGTCGAGTTCTGATCATCCAGCCATTGAAGCTAGGTCAAGTGGGTGCTATCTGCAAGTATGGGTGTTCTTGTGCATCTCCCTTCATCTCATATCAACTGGATGCTTCACTCTCCATTCTAGTCTTCTGTGACTATGTCCCTGTCCATGGGTTCAGGATTCCCCAGGTTTCGCTTATACTGCTGGCAAACCAGGTCGTGATCCAAGTTGACAGAAGTCTATTGAACATGGTTGGACCTAGGTCACAGCTTCATTCCTGTTTTCCCCCCACTTACCCTTGTTGGTAGACCAACGTGGTCACCTTCAAGATTACATGCCTGCTGTGGTCTTGCTGGTGACCACATTTATCACTGATAAGGGGAAGTGGGGGAAAAACAACAATGAAGTTGTGAGCCAAGTCCGAATTCATTCAATAGGCTCCTGTCAAACTGGGTTGAGACCTGTTTGGCCAGCAGTATGGCATGACCTAGAGACTCCTGTCCCCAGAGACAGGGACATGGCTACAGAGGACTAGAGCGTAGACTGAAGCATGTAGCTGATATGAAGTGAGGTGAGATGCACAATGACACCCATACTTGCAGATAGTACCCACTTGACCTAGCTTCAATGGCTGGATGATAAGAACTCGACTAGAAGAAAGAAGAGGAAAAAGAGAGTAATCTGCTACAATTTGATGAACTTTACCTATAGTTATGGATGTAGTAGCTCAAAAGACGGAACAAATCTTTACAATGAGGATCTTTACAATTAACTTAGACATTGGCTACCCAAAATGGAGGGAGGGAGGACTATAAAGGCAAGAAGTGACTGGCTTACAAACTTTCAAGAGGGATCCTAGTTCCAGAGGGTGCAGGGGAAGTTAGAATCTTCACTGAGTGGTTTCTAATCTGTCTGGATGGGACTGGTAAAAGGAGATGCGGATAAGACTCTTGTGGTACAATAGTGAATAATTGCTATCAGGACTGACTATGAGTGTTGGAAATGTAAAGGTAGATGTTTTGTAACTAAAGGGGGTGGTGATTGATTTTGCAGTCCAGGAGTAGCAGTCCCTGGGACCAACAAGTGAGAAGAGTGGAGTGCGGGACCCTATCCAGAGAAGCAGTGATGCCAATGATGGAGAAATGCCAAATATGGAGAGATGGAGTGGCTGGGGACTCTGGACTCAGGGACCGAGAGGGTCTGTGTGCTGACCGCTGGGGGGCAGACTTGTGGGGTATACCTTCTGGTTGTTTGATGATGCATGGAGGGGATTGTAAGCATTGCAATGAAAAGCAATACGATAGGATGAGTGTAAAGCTAACGTTCTCCCAAGTAAACTATTGCATAATACACAATAAAAACATTAAAAAAAAAAAAAAAAAATTGCATGCCGGCTAGTGTATTTCCTTTGAGTGTCAGTCCTGGAATAGGGTTTGCCCTGAGGGGACTTGATTGTTTGCCTCGATGGGATGGCTCTCCAGTGAACAACTTGCTTGCTCTTGTAGTAGGCAGTCAGACTGCCATTATTGTTTTTCATTGTTTCTGCTAGTCTTTCTTTCAAGAAGTATCTGCTGTTCCTCTAGCTGCTGCAGACTGGTCTGCTTGTCTTTTCAAGTGGAAATTTCCCACCTAAGAAGATTCTGGATGGGGATCACGATTCCACCTATGGTCTTATGTAATACAAAGGCTCCACAGGAAGCCTCTTTCATTGTACAAGTTCTAACCGCATTTTAGGTAGTCCAGTCAGTTATAGGCTGAAGACAGACTTATAAGCTTTTTATAGTGATGTTTCTGGCTATTCCTTTCAGTACCCCTCAAGTGTCTATTTTACAATAGTAGTCAAGCATCTTAACATTATTTCCCCTCCTTTACTCATTCAAACCATGCCTCAATCCCTGTATCCCAGAGCCCTGTTCTTCCAAGATAGAGCATATGTCACTATTTACCACTGTCCCACTTAGCCCATGCAAACCTGCCTAAATGTTCTCCCATCCGCCTTGTTCTTCCATTCCTCTCCCTGTTCTTATGTATTGCCACCCCGCAACATCCAAACTATCCTTTGTTTATTCCCTACCCTGTACTCCACCTTCCCCTCTCTCCCTTTGCCACACTCCTACACCCCGGTAACCAACAAAGAATGTTTTTTTTTTTTTTTTTCCTCCCCTTTTAGTGTGGGTATTTTTTCTTAAGCTTTTACAATAATGGTCCTATGCAGTATTTCTCCTTTTGTGATGGACTAATTTCACTCAACAGAATGTCCTCAAGGTTCATTCATGTTATGTGGCTTGAAGCTTCCTTGTTATTCTTCAAGGTAGCATAATATTCCATTGTGTGTATATACCAGTTTGTTTATCCATTCTTCCATTGATGGACACTTAAGCTGTCTCCCTCTTTTTTCTATTGTAAATAGTGCTGCTATGAACATTGGTGTGCATGTATCTACTTGTGAAATGGCTCATATTTTTTTGTGGATAAATACCAAGTAGAGGGATTGATGGATCATAAGGTATTTCTATTTCCTCCTTTCTGAGGAAACACCATATTGTTGTCCAGAGTTGTTGGACAATTTTTCAATTCCACCAGCAATGTAGGAGGGTTCCAGTCTCTCCACATCCTCACCACCATTTATTGTCCTCTACTATTTTGAACTATGCTGTAGTTGCTGGTGTGAAATGATATCTCATTGTTTTTTTTTTTTTTTTTTGCATCTGTCTAATGGATAGTGATCATGAACATTTCTTATATGTTTTTTTAGCAGCCCAAATGTCTTCCTTGGTGAAGTGTCTGTTCATGTCCTGTGCCCACTTATTAATTGGGTTGTCTTTTTCTTGTAGTGGTGTTGTAGTTTCCTATGTATTTTAGATATTAGTCCCTTTTCTGATGTGTCGTTGCAAAAGATATTTTTCCCATTCTGTGGGCTCCCTTTTCACCTTTTCGGTAAAGTCTTTTGATGCACATATGTTTTTAATTTTTAGTATGTCCAAATCATCTATTTTGTCTTCTTTTGTTTGTGGAATTTTCACAATGTTTGGTAGTCTCTGTGTGCTGTGTATTAGAGCCCTCAAATTTGTCCTTATTTTTTCATTGATGGCCTTTATAATTCTGGGATTCACATTTAGGTCTTTAATCCATGCTGAGTTGGGTTTTGTATATGGCATGAATTCAAGGTCTTGTTTCAATCATTTGCATATCACTTTCCAGTTCTGCCAGTACCATCTGTTGAAGAGACTTTCTCCTCCCCATGCAATATATTTAGCTTCTTTGTTGAAAATCAGTTGACTGTAGATGGATGGGTTAATTTCTGGATTCTTGATTCGGTTCCATTGATCAATGTATCTTTCATTGTACAAGTACCAAGCTGTTTTGACCACTGTAACCATGTAGTACATTTTGAAATCAGGGTGTGAGAGACTTCCAACTTTATTCTTCATCTTAAGCTTATCCTGCATCTCTTTCCTGCCATATAAATTTTGTAATTGTTTTTTCCATCTCTTTGAAGAATGACATTGGGATCTGGATTGGGATTGCTTTGGGCAGTATTGACATTTTCACAATGTTAAGTCTTCCTATCCAGGAGCATGGCACATTCTTCCATGTTTGTAAGTCTTTTTTGGTTTCTTGTAGTAGTGTTTTGTAGTTTTCTTTGTATAGGTCCTTTTTTACTCTGGTTACATTTATTTATAGATATTTCATCCTTTGTGCAGCTATTGAAAATGGTATTGCTTTACTAATGTCCGTTTCAGCACTGTCATCATTAGCATAGAGAAATTCAACTGATTTTTGTATGTTGATCTTATACCCTGCCAATTTGCTGAATCTTCCAATGAGGTTTAGTAGCCTTTTTACTGAGTATTTGGGGTTTTCTATGAATAGGATCATATCATCTGCAAATAGATAGAGTTTTACATCCTCTTTGCCAATTTGGATGCCTTTAATTTCCCTATCTTGCTGTATAGCTCTGGCTAAGACTTCAACACAATATTGAATAGGAGTGGTGACAAATAGCATCCTTGTCTGGTTCCTGTTCACATAGGGAAGGTTTTCAGTTTCTCTCCATTGAGAGTAATGTAGGCTGTTGGTTTTGTATATATGCTCTTAATTATACAGAGGGAATTTCCCTTCACTTCCTGCTTTGTTGATTTTTTTTTATCAGGAATGGATGTTGGATTTTGTCAAATGCCTTTTCTGCACCAATCGATAAGATCATGTGGTTCTTTTCCTTTTTTTATTTATATGGAGGATTACATTTATTTTTTTTTTCTAATGTTGTGCTGTTTGATTCTGTTGGCTAGGATTTTGTTGAGAATTTTTGCATCTATTTTCATGAGGAATATTGTGCCGGGGTCTGACCCCGACATAGTTGTCACGAGTTTTTGGTTCACGAGGAGGGGAGATCCAGCGGCGATAGGGATAGCGAAAGAATACACAGAGAAACAGAAGAAGGGAGACAATGAGGCACCCCAAAGCCAGGGTGGATACATCACTGGTGGGCAGGCTTGGGACTACAGGCATCATGGCCT
>NW_006408685.1:3568533-3591955 GCF_000296735.1 Chrysochloris asiatica | reverse complement strand
TAGGAAAATATCACATTTATCTGTGGTTTTTCAAAGGCTCCAGTGTATTAATTTAATATATATACCTGAATATTAAGATGAAAGCAATTTTCCATTAACTGCCAGTGGCCTCATTTGTTACACTCAGCCCTAGCGGGCCTCGAACCTCTGATTAGTCTTACATGGTCTGCAACAATATTAGTCTCTAATTTTCTTTCTGAGTGATATCCTTCCCTGGTTTTGGTGTGAAGTTTATGCTTGCTTCATGTAATGTATTAGGAAGTTTTTCATTCTCTTCTGTATTTTATGATAATTTGAGTAGAATTGGTGACAACTCTTACCTGAATGTTTGGTAAAACTCACCAGTGAAGCCATCTGCACTTGGAGTTCTTTTGGTTGGGAATTTTTTGATGACCTGATCAATTTCTTCTTCTGTTCAAGTTTTCTACTTCACTCTGTGTAAGTTTAGGTAGGTCACGTTTTTCTAAAAATGTATCCATTTCTTCTAAGTTCTCAAATTTGTTATAGTAGAACTCTTCATAGTAATCTCTTTATATCCTCTTTATTTCCTTAGTTCTTTGGTGACATCATCCATGTGGTTTCTAATGCGTGTTATTTGTGTCTTCTCTCTCTCTTCTTTTGTTAGGTTTGCCAATGGTTTGTCAATTTTATTAATCCTTCCAAAGTACCAGCTTCTTGTCCCGTTGATTCTTTCTATAATTTTTCTGTTTTCTGTATCATTTATTTCTCCTCTTATCTTTATTATTTCTTTTATTTTCATTACTGTAGGTTCCCTTTGTTGATCTGTTTCTAATTTTTGGAGATGCTGTGTTAATGTGTTAATTTTGGTTCTTTTTCTATTTGGATGTGTGCATTTATCGCAATAAATTGTCCTTTCAGCACCGCTTTTGCTGTGTCCCAACGAATTTGGTATGTTGTGTTTTTGTTCTTTATTTATTTCTCGGAACTTTGTGAGTTCACGTTTAATTTCTTCTACTACCCAGTCACTTTTCAGCAGAGTCTTATTCACTTTCCTTGTATTACCTTTTTATAGTTTTTTCCATCCTTTAGCTTTTCGTCTCTTTTTTTCTTTGTATGTAAGGTGTTTCTCTTGCAGGCAGCATATTAAAGGGTTTTATTTTCTTAACCATTCTACCACTCTCTTTCTCTTCACTGGTGCATTTAATCCATCGACATTCAGTGTAATTGTCCATAGATATGAATTAATTGTTGTCATTATGTTAGGTTTTTTTTTTTTGTGTGTGTGTGTGTGTGTGGTGCTGCCTGTTCCTTTGTTTTTATTTAAAATTTGTTCTATTCTGAACTCTGCTGTCAACTGAATGCCCAGTGTTGTTGCCATGTTGGTCAATCTCTGGTTGTTGTCTTGTTTGTTTTCATTCCAAAGCACTCTCTTTAGGATGTTTTGAAGTGCTAGGTTAGCATTGACAAAGTCTCTGTTTATTGTAGAATATTTTGAGTGCACTATCGTATTTAATTGACAGTTTTGCTGGGTAGACAATTCTTGGTCAGCAAGTTTTTTTTTCTTTTAGGGTTTTTAATATATCTTCGCATTGCCTTCTTGCCTGCATGGTTTCTGCTGAGATTTCAGAGCTTAAGCTGATTTGCTTGCCTTTGTAAGTATCATTTTCTTCTTCCAAAGTACTTTTAGGATTTTCTCCTGGTCTTTAATTTTGGAGAGCTGTATTATGACATGTATTGGTGATTTTCTTTTGGGGTCTATCCTTTCTGGGGTTCGTTCAGCTTCTTGAATGCTTATCTTATCATCCTTCAAGATGTTAGGGAAATTTTCTTCCAGAAGATCCTCAACTCTCTCCTCTGTGGATTCTGTGATTCTTCCTGTAAAGAATGCCAATAATTCTTGTTATTTTTGTTCATGTTATCTAACAAGAATCTTAGACACTCTTCAGATTTTTAAATCATTTTTTTCTGTTTGTTCTTCTGTCTTAGCAGTATTGATAGATTTGTCTTTCAGATTGCTGGTTCTGGCTTCCATCTCTTCAAATCTACTCCTTTACTCTTTCTTCCTCTAGCTCGTTTGTCTCAGTTACTCTTTACTGTTTCTGGACATGTACTGAGATCTTTTGCTGTTTTTTCTTGGACATTTTCAATAGTTAAATGTGTTTTCACTGGTTAAATGAATGTATGTTGCTGTATTTTTAAGCTTACTGAGTGTCTCCTGGTCGATGTGATCTGGAGATAGGCTTCCCCTTTCAGGTCTCGTATTACTCAACTGATAGCTGTCTTAGCAAGTGTTGGATATCTATGTAATACCTAGCAGCTATTATTGACACCTGTCCAGATAGTGGGATATTATGGGGTATGCTTGCATCTTTGCTATATGACCACAGTTCATGGGTAACATAGGGAGAGAAAGCTCCCACCTCCAAGAAAAAGATGAGACCAAGAGAACAAAAAACAGAAACAATATAAAAGCAGAGACAAAAACCACCACACACACACAAACCATAGCAGACTGTCCAGTAGACCTAGCTATGCAGGTTAGTGTGCATGCACAGTAGAAACCTGTAGCGGTGGGTGAGGGTGTCCACTTGCTTAGGCCCCCCTTCTAGTCACTGATGTGAAAGTACACAGATATATATTGAGAAATGAATGGAAGAAAGATAGTTCACAATTTTTATCTCTGAATGTCAGTTATGTATCTGCGTAAATACTTAGAAGAGATGGATACATTTTTAGAAAAACACTACCTACCTAAACTGACACAGAGTGAAGTAGAAAACTTGAACAGACCCATCTCTTTTAACCAGACCCATCTAGACAACATGAAAACTATTCAGTGAGGACTCTTATCTACATACACCCCCACTCTTAAACTAAATTCCCTCTTGAAACCTTGTAAGCTGGTCACTTTATACCTTTATAACCCCCTCATTTTAGGTAGCCAATGTCTAATTTGCCTGTCCATATCTACGCTGTGTACAGAGGAGATAGCAATGATACTTGATGTGAAGACGCCTTCCCTGACTTGATATTTGGAGCTACTACATCCATGAGTATAAGTCAACTTCAAATTGTAGCAATTTACCCTCATTTCCTTTATCAAATTATTTTCTTTTCTATCATCCTCTAGTGGAGTTCTGATTATAAAGCCGTCAAGGTTAGGTCAAATGGGTACCATCTGCAAGATTGGGTGTTCTTGTACATTTCACTTCACTTCATATCAGCTGGATGCTTCACTCTCAGCTCTAGCTCTCTGAGGCTATGTCCTTGTCCGTGGGCTCAGGTGTCACCAGGTCTCACCACACTTTGGACCAACCAGCCCTTGCTCTTATTTCTCCCTCATCTCCAGGTCAATGGGAGTCTATGGACTGTGGTTGAACTCAGCCCATTTCTTCATTGCCGCCTTTCCCTGTTTTCCACTCACCAGTAGACCAATGTGGTCACCAGCAAGCTTACATGCCTGTTCTTGTGTTCCTTCTGAATTTCAGTCTTAGAGGGTGTTTATCCTGAAGGGACTTGATTCCTTGCCTTGATGGCTCCCTGGCAAACAACTTGCTTATTCTTGTTGTATCCAGTCATGCTGACATTTTTGTTTGGGGTTTTTCCTGATGATCTTTCTTTGAAGATGCATCATCTGTTATTCTAGCTGTTGCAGAAAGGTATGAATGTATGGGCAAGATGGGATAGCATGTCACCTTCTTCCCCTGTCACAAGTATGACCCTTATACAGACACTCACACTGAGATACAAAGGAGTGGTAGTGGTAGCCAAGCATCATCTTGTTTTTCTGGTCCTGAAGACTTATATTCACATATTCTAATTTGTACATTGGACTATTTGATTCCAAGCATCTTCAATTCTCATCACTCTTCTTTCTTTCATATATATATATATCAATAACTGCACCTCAGTGGCTGCTCATGAGCTTTTAAGATCCCGGAAGTTAATCACCAAAGTAGAATATAGAACATTGTCTTTGTGGGCTAGGCTATGCCAATTGACCATGATGTCCCTTGAGACTATGGTTCTGAGCCTACAGACCCAATAATTCATTGTCTTAGGATGTTTGGAGCTCTGGTAGTGTAGTGGTTACAAATTGGACTGCTAACCTCAGGGTCAGCAGTTCAAAACTACAAGCTCTTCTGTGGGAGACAGATGAGGCTTTCTGCTCCTGCAAAGATTTATAGCCTTGGAAACCCTGTACAGGATCGCTATGAGTCAGAACCAACTCCACGGCACATAACAACAAGAAGAAGATTTCATAATTTTGCACTCTGTATGGTCCACCACATTCATAGGTGTGTTTGAAGCAAAGGTAAAATACCCATGTGCAGCGTAGTGATTATGAATTGGGCTATGAGCCACAAGGTCAGCAGTTCGAAACTACCACCGGTTCCATGGGAGAAAGATGAGGCTTTCTGCTCCCGTAAAGATTTACAGCCTTGGAAACCCTGTACAGGGTTGCTATGAGTCAGAACCAACTCCTCAGCACATAACCATCACCATATATTTGTGGGTGTGTTCCCACTCTTCCTTCCATACCTGTTCAGCTTGTGTATCTATCCACGTATTTACCTGAAGAACATTGCTGTTCCAAGCTTGTATATATATAACACTATTTACCTCTATCCCCTTTTTGCCCTTGACTATGTCCTTGTGTTTTCACCTGTCTTAATCATTCTTCTGCCAACCTTCCTCTTCTTGTATATTGATTGCCCTTTCCGTCACCTGAATTAACATGTGTCTGACAGTTAACGGGTTAGAGTTAACCCTCTAACCAGTGAATTATTCTCCCTGCCCTCCCACTTCTGGTAAGCACCAAAGAATGCTTCTTTTAGCATGACAATCTTTTTTTGGTAACTTTTTATTGTGAATTGAGTGAAGGTTTACAGACAAGATCATCAGTTTTACATTCAACAAATCATGCACTTTGGTTCATCTCAATGATTGCAATCTCCTCCATGCAACAGCAGTTGTCCTGCTTCCTCCCTGTAGTAACCCATGTACAAATATCCTCTTTCAAACCTAGCTCCTCTGTGGATTCTGTGATTCTTCCTGTTCAGAATGCCAATAATTCTCAAGTTATTCTTCTTCATGTTATCCACCATGCATCTTAGACTCTTTTCAGATTTTTAAAATCCTTTTTCCTGCTTATTCTTCTATCTTAGCAGTATTGAGAGATTTGTCTTCCAGCTCATTGGTTCTAGTACTCCTTTTCCTTTTCAGCGTCCATTTCTGATAATTTATTATTAATCATCTAGACCTCTTTTTTCAGGTTTTGAATTGTTTCCAATGCTATATCTATCTTATTTGATTGCTCCTGTAGCACTTTCCTGACTTATTCCTTATTTTCCTCCACCTCTCTCTCTGAAGCATTTGCATTTGTCTCCATATCATTCTTCTGAATTCTTTCTCATGCAGATCTAAAGCTGGCTTTTTTTCTGACGGGAAGGCTATGTCTGCCTGCACCTCATTTGTCTCAGTTGCTCTTTTCTGTTTTTGGACATGGGCTGAGATCTTTTGTTGTTTTATTCTTGGACATTTTCAATAGTTAGGTGCGTTTTCAGTGATTAAATGAATGAATGTTGATCTGTTAAGGAGCTGTGGTAGCAGAGTGGTTACAAATCAGGTTGCTAACCTCAAGGTTGGCAGTTCGAAACTACCAGCAGTTCCATGGGAGAAAGATGAGGCTTTCTGCTCCTGTAAGGATTTACAGCCTCGGAAACCCTGTACAGGGTCACTATGAGTTGAAACCGACTCTACAGTACTTAACAACAACAGCAATAAAGTTGCTCTGTTATTAATGTTACTGAGTGTGTTTTGGTGAATGTGATCTGGAGATAGGCTTACCTTTTCACATCTCTTGTTACTCAGCTGCAAATTATCTTAGCAAGTGTTGGCTATCTGTGTAATGTTTAACAGCTGGAATCAGCTCCTGTCCAGATGGTGGGATATTATGGGGGTATGCTTGTAGCTTGGCTATATGGCAACAATTTCTGTGTTTTCTTGGGTTATGTAGGGAGAGAAAGTTCCCACTCCAAGGAAAAAAGTGAGAACAAAAGGACCAAAAACAGAAACAATATAAAAGCTGAGACAAAAACCACCACACAAAAACAAAAGTAAAACCGTAGCAGACTGTCCAGTAGCCTTTGCTGCAGTATGCATGCACCGTAGAAACCTCCAGCGGTGGGTGGTGGTGTCCACTCACTCAGGCCCCTCCTCTAGTTACCACCATGGAGGTGTACAGATAGATATTGAGAAATGAATGGAAGAAATATTGTCCACTATTTTTATCTCTGAATGTCAGTTAGGTATCTGCGTATGCACAGCACAATTCTCAAAATGACTAATTCCTTGTATGTAGTAATTGTTGTTGGCTCTTGCCTTTTATGTTGGGGTTTTACAAGGTGCAAATACAGTTTGGCTGTATGGTCAGACCTGTTGTCTCTTGTTATATAAGGCAAGAATAAAGGGTCCTGCCCACCTCAGCTTTAGGGCTAAGTCCCAGAGTAAGATGTCATAAGAAGCAGTCAATGGATTAGCTTGTGGGACTGCTGGGGCTTTCAGTGATTTCCTCTTTTCACCGTGGGAAAACCGTACCCTGTGGTCACAATGCTGAACCATTTTGGGGGTGTGCTCTCACCCACCTGAAGGTGTCCAGGCTGGATAGGTAGGGTATGACAGAGAAGAGGAGGAAAGAAAGAAAGAAAAAAAAAAGAGCCGTCACACCTCTTTTTCCATATGTCACTCCATGGCTTTAGCACTGTATCAGCCTGTCTGTGGACCTGCCCTTTGATCTCAGCCCAGGCTGAGGGGAGCATCCTAATCGATTCAGAAATCGTTTTATATTACCACTACAGTCAGATTTCTTCACTGGTGGATGCTGAAAATGTATGCACCCCCTTTATATTAGATATAAAGCACTGGGACTGGTTTTAGCGTGCCTCCATGTAGGAGCCTCCCTTGCCTGTCTCTGCTTCTCCTGCCTGGGAGTAATTAACCTCCCTCTTTTCTTTTGTTAGGTTTGCCAATTTTATTAATCCTTTCAAAGAACTAGCTTCTTGTCCTGTTAATTCTTTCTAGTTTTTCTGTTTTCTATCTAGTTTATTTCTGCTTTAATCATTATTATTTCTTTTCTTTTTTTTTTTTTTGGTGACTGTAGGTTCCCTTTGTTGGTCTGTTCCTAATTGTTGAAGATGCGGTGTTATTGTGTTAATTTTGGTTCTTTCTTCTTTTGGATGTCTGCATTTATTGCAATAAATTGTCCTCTCAGCCCCGATTTCGCTGTGTCCCAAAGATTTTGTTATGTTGTGTTTCCGTTCTCATTTGTCTTTAGGAACTTTGCGAGTTCATGTTTAATTTCTTCTTTTTCCCAGTCGTTTCTCAGCAGGATGTTATTCAGTTTCCATGTATTCAATTTTATTTCCTTAGTCTTCTTGTTGTTGATTTCTATTTTTATAGCATTGTGGTCTTAAAAGATGCTTTGTAGTATTTTGATGTTTGTAAATTTATGGAGGCTTATTTTGTGGTCTAACACATGGTCAATTCTGGAGAATGTTTCATGTGCACTGGAAAAGAATGTGTACTGTGTTGTTTTGGGGTTGAATTTTCTGTACACATCTATGAGGTCAAGTTGGTTGATTGTGCTGTTTAGTTCCTCTGTATCTTTCTCAAGTTTCTTTCTGGTTGTTCTATCCCTTTTCAAAAGTGGAGTATTAAAATCTCCCACTATAATTATAGATTTGTCTCTTTCTTTCTTCAATTCTAGTAGGGTTTGCTTCATAGATCTTGGTGCTCTTTCATTGGGAGTGTAGATATTTATTATGGTTATGTCATGTTGCTCAATTGACCCTTTAATCATGAGATAATGTCCTTCTTCATCTCTTATGCTGGTTTTTGCCTTAAAGTTTATTTTACCAACACTCATGGAAGCAGCAGTCAAGAAATCAAATGACATATTGCAATAGGCAAATCTGCTGCACAAGACATTTTTTAAATGTGTAAGATCAAAGATGTCAGCTTTAGGAGTAAGGTGCACCTGACCCAAGCCATGGTATTTTCAATTACCTCATATGCATGTGAAAAATGGACATTGAATAAGGAAGAATGTAGGAGAATTGATGCTTTTGAGTTATGGTGTTGGAGTAGAATATTGAAAGTGCCATGGACTGCCAAAAGAATAAACACATCTGTGTTGGAAGAAGTGCAGCCAGAGTACTCCTTGGAGGCCAAGATGGCCAAACTTTGTCTTTCATTGTTGGGATCAGCTAAGACAAAGTTCCCTGACTTAGGGGTAGTTTAACTGAAGGATTGCAACTGAACAGTTGTGGTCCAGAAACTCAGGCTGCTTCCAAGTCAAAGTCCCTGCCCTTGAGGAACTTGCAGAGTGTCTCACAGGTCTGGGAACTTGCAAGGTCTTTCCTTGTATTTAGCTATGTCCTTCGGCTCAGCCTGCACAACATTCTAGCCACCCTATCTCTGTTTCCCTAGTAACTACATTCTTCTGATAAAGTCCCGCTTACTACATGCATCAAAACACCAGATGTTATTATTTTCACTGCCCCCATGCACCTCCCCTTAAGCTGTGTATAAAATAAACTTGCTGCCTGGTCTGTGTCACAATATCTCCATCAGGGTGCTGCATCCTACCTGGTCTCAACTATTCTATTTTCAAATGTGTCTTTTGTCTTTCTTTTATTTCTCATCTCCTATCGCTCCTACTTGGGTTAACCAATCTCTCCATGAGGGTTGTGGAAAAAAGCCAATTGTTGGATGTAACAGTTAGCCCCAACAGTAGTTGGCCACAGTAGTAGTTGGCTGTGGATCTCATACTTTGGACAAATTGTCAGGAGGGACCAGTCATTGGAGAAAGATACCATGTTTGGCAAGCTGGAGGGTCAGAGAAAAAGAGGAAGACCCCCAGTGAGATATATTGGCAAAATGGCAGCATCAATGGGCTCGAGTGTGGCAAAAATTGTGAGGTTGGCCCAGGGTTTTGTTCTGTCATACATAGAGTCACTATGAGTCGGTACCAACTCAATGGCACTTAATGACAACAACAACAACTAAGTATTACTACTCCTGCTGTTTTTTTTTTTTTATTGTAATTAGCTTGGTATATTTTTTTCCATCTTTTAACTTTTAGTCTGTTTCTGTCTTTGTGTGTAAGCTGTGTCTCTTGCAGGCATTATTTTGAGGACTCTTCTTTTCTTATCCATTCTGCCACTCTCCGTCTCTTTACTGGTGCATTTAATCCATTGACATTCAGTGTAATTATTGATATGTATGAATTAATTGCTGTTATTATATTTGTGGTGCCACTTGTTCTTTTGTTCTGCATGTCTTCTTTTGCTGAGTTCATGTTTTTTGTGCTATTTCTTGTTAGTTTCTTCTTAGTTTTAATGTTTCCATGTTCTTCTTGGATCATCATTTTCATGATATGTTGTGAAGTATTAACTTTCTTTGAGGCAACCCTATAGTCTACTAACTATTTCCTCCATTTAAGACAGTCTATTGTATCCTGCAATCTGGTTGGCCTCCTCACTACCTGGATCTCTGTTCCCATATTTTTCCTTTCTTTGACATTATTATTATTATTATCTTTGATTAACCTCCCAGGTCCTCTGAATTTGTGGTTGTAATTTTATTCTGTTCTGGACTCTGCTATCTGTTGACCAAGTTCTGGGTGTTGTTGCCACATCTGTCAATCTCTGGTTGTTACCTGTTCTTGTTGGTTTTCAGTCTAAAGAACTCCCTTTAGGATGTTTTGAAGCACTGGGTTAGTTTTGATAAACTCTCTTAGTTTGTGTTTCTCCTGGAATGTTTTGAGTGCACCATCATATTTGATCGACAGTTTTGCTGGGTAGACGATTTTGGTTGGCAGTTCCCGCTCCCACCAGGGTTTTATATATGTCTCCCCATTGCCTTCTTGCCTGCATGTTGTCTGCTGAGAGGTCAGAGCTTAATCTGATTTGCTTGCCTGTGTAAGTAACACTTCTCTTTTCTGTGGCTGCTTTTAGGATTCTCTCCTTGTCTTTATTTTGGAGAGCTTGATTATGCTATGTCTTCATTATTTTCTTTTGGATTCTATCCTTCCTGGGTCTGTTCAGCTTCTTGAATGCTTATCTTATCATCCTTCAAGGTGTTGTTGTTGTTGTTGTTGTTAAGTGTCATTGAGTTGGTTTTTCAAGGTGTTAGGGCCATTTTATTCCAGAAGCTTCTCAGCTAACTCCTTTGTGGACTTCTGTGATTCTTCCTGTTTTGGAATCCCAATAATTCTTAAGTTATTCCTCTTCAGCTTATCCAACAGGAATCTTAGACGCTTCAGATTTTTTTTTATCCTTTTTTCTGCTTGCCCTTCTATCTTAGGAGTATTGCGAGGTTTATCTTCCATCTTTTCAATTCTACTTGTTTGCTCTTTTAGTGTATTGTTAATTTCTTGTATTTTATTTTTAATCATCTGGACTTTTTTTTTTTAACAAGTTTTGAATTGTTTCCAATGCTATATCTATCTTGTTTGATTGCTTCTGTAGCACTTTCCTGACTTCTTTATTTTCCTTCCACCCCTCTGTGAAGCATTTGGATTTGTCACAATATTCTTCTGAATTCCTTCTCAGGCAGACCCAAAGCCTGGTCTTCTTCTAATGAGAAGTCTATGTCTGCCTCCACCTCTTTTGTCTCAGTTACTCTTCTTTTTCTGGACATGTGCTGAGATTTTTTTTTCTTCTACGTTTTCAACAGCTAGATGTGTTTTCAATGATTGAATGTATGTTGCTGTATTGTTAAGCTTACTGAGTGTCTACTGGTAGGTGTGATCTGGAGATAAGCTTCCCCTTTCACGTCTCTTATTACTCAGCTGCAAATTATCTTAGCAGGTGTTGGCTATCTATGTAATGTGTAGAAGCTGACATTGGCTCCTGTCCAGATGGTGGAATATTGTGGGGTATGCTTGTAGCTTGGCTATATGGCCACAATTGCTGTGTCTTTTGGGGTTACATAGGGAGAGAACGCTCCCAAACCAAGAAAAGAGTGAGATAAAAAACAGAAACAATATAAAAACAGAGTAAAAAAAAAACAACACACATAAACAAAAATAAAACTGTAGCAGATTGTCCAGTAGTCTTTGCTGTGTAGGTCAGTGTGCGTGCACTGTAGAAACCTCCAGTGGTGGGTGGGGGTGTCCACTTGCTCAGATCCCCCATCTAATCACCGCTATAGAGGTGTGCAGGTAGATATTGAGAAATGAATGGAAGAAAGATTGTTCACAATTTTTATCTCTGAATGTCAGTTAGGTATCTGCATATGCAAAACGTAATTCTCAAAATGACTAATTCCTTGTATGTAGTGGTTGGTATTGGCTCTTGCCTTTTATGTTGGGGTTTTACAAGGTACAAATATGATTTGGCTGTATGGTCAGACCTGCTGTCTCTTGTTAGATAGGCAGGAATAAAAAGTCCCTCCCAAGTAAGAGAGTCAATTTTATAGGTAAGTCCCAGAGACAGATGTCATAAGAAACTGTCAAAAGGATTAGCTTGCGGGGCTTCTGGGGCTTTCAGGGATTTCCCCTTTTCACTGTGGGAAAATTGTACCCTGTGGGCACAATGCTGGACCCTTTTGGGGTGCATTCCCACCTGCCTGGAGATGCATGGTCTGGGCAGAGAGGGGAGAGGAGGAAAGAAAAGTGTAAAAAGTGATTATACCTCTTTTTCCACAGTCACTCCTTAGCTTTAGTGCTTTATCAGCATGACTGTGGCCCCACCTCTGATCTCCACCCAGGATATGGGCCACAGGGTGTGTCATGGTTGATTCCAAAATTGCCATTTACTTTTACCACAGTCATATTTCTCCACTGGTGGGTGCCAAAAACTGATGCCCCCCACTTTATATCAGATCCAAAGCTCTGGAACAGTTCTGGCCTTCTCTATTTTTTTTTGTACCTCTACTGAGGAGACTCCGCTGCCTGTCTTTGCTTTTCCTGCCCTCAAACCGGAAGTCCTGTGGTGTTTCTGGTTTCTCATTTCAGGTTATGTCCCTTTGTACATGTGTAGATTGGTATTTACAAAAGCGTAGTGGCTACGAATCGGGCTGCGAACCTTAAGGTTAGCGGTTCGAAACTACCAGCTGCTCCGCAGGAGAAAGATGAGGCTTTCTATTCCCGTAAAGATTTACACCCTCGGAAACCCTGTACAGGGTCGCTATGGGTCAGAACCGACTCGATGGCACTTAACAACAACAACAACAACAACATTGGGAGGACAGGGCTTTTGTAGAGTTTTAATTTTCATGCAGAAAATCATTACAAAAATATAGTTTTATTGTACTCAGCCAATACAACTGGTACAAGTGGTTGTTTTAAGAAGGGGGTCAGAGTTTGTGGATTACATTGTCAATTTTGTCATAAACTTCATATTAAACTGTGAAGCTCCAACTCACACCTTTTGTTCCTTAATTTACCTTCTGTAAAATGTGGATACTGAAGGAAGAAATCCAAGGTACATTGAAGGAATTGGCAAAGAACAAGGTACCAGGAATTGATGGAATAAAAACTGAAATCTTTTAAGAAAGTGAGGTGGCACTGGAAGCACTTGCTCTTCTATGCTAATAATTTTGGAAGACAACTATCTGGCAAACCGATTGGAAGAGATCCATATTTGTACACATTCTCATGAGAGGTGACCCAATGGAATACGGAAATCATCAGTCAATATCTTTGATATCCCATGTGAGTAAAGGTAATACAGAAATTTCTGCAAGCATACATTGACAGAGAACTTCCAGAGGTTCAAGCTGGATTCAGAAGAGGACATGGAAGAGGAATATCATTGCTTATGTCCAATGGATCTTGGCTGAAAGCACAGAATACCAGAAAGATGTTTACCTGTGCTTTATTGACTACACAAAGGCTTTCAATTGTGTAGATCATGACAAGCTATGGACAACATTGCAAAGTATGAGTATTCCTGAACACTTAATTGTGCTCATGAGGAATCTGCACATGGACCAAAAGGCAGTTGTTTGAACAAAACATGGGAACAATGAATGGTTTAAAATTAAGAAAGGTGTATGACAGGGTTGTATTCTTTCACCATACTCATTCAACCAGAATGCTGAGTAAATAATCCAAGAACTTGAGTTATATGAAGAAAAACGTGGCATCAGGATTGGAGGAAGAGTCATTAATAACCTGCGATATGCAGATACAAACTTGCTTGCTGAAAGTGAAGAGGACTTAAAATACTTATTAATGAAGATCAATTTTTTGGTTTGGATTGCATCTCAATGTAAAGAAAACAAAAACCCTCACCACTGGACCAATAAACAACATTCTTAACAACGGAGAAAAGATTGAAGTTGTCAAGGACTTCATTCTTCTTGGATCAATCATTAATACTCATGGAAGCAGCAGTCAAGAAATCAAACGATGTATTGCATTAGGCAAATCTGCTGCACAAGACCTTTTAAAAGTGTTAAAAACCAAAGATTACAGCTTGAGGACTCAGGTACGCCATGGTATTTTCAATAACTTCATATGTATGAGAAAGCTAAATAAGGAAGTGAATAAGGAAGACTGTAGAAGAATTGATACATTTGAGTTATGGTGTTGGAGGAGCATATTGAAAGTGCCATGGGCTGCCAAAAGAACAAACAGGTCTGTGTTGGAAGAAGTACAGCCAGACTGCTCCTTGGAGGCCAGGATAGACAGATTTTGTCTCTCATACTTCAGCCATATTGTCAGTAGGGACCACTCACTGGAGAAGGATATCATGTTTGGTTAGGTGGAGGGTCAGAGAAAAAGAGGAAGACCCCCAGCGAGATGGATTGGTAAAGTGGCACCGTCAATGGGCTCAAGTGTGGCAACAATTGTGAGATTGGCCCAAGACTGGGCAGTGTTTCCTTTCGTTGTGCATAGGGTCGCTGTGAGTTGATTACCGACTCAATGGCACCTAACAACAACAATAACAAAATGTGAATAATAATATTAAACCACTTTATAATGGATGCTATTAAGCTTATTTTTTTCTTTTTTAAGATTTTAAAATATAAATGACCATAACAGTTATCATCACATTATTCTGACTAGCATCTTTGAAACCAATTTAGTGTGTTTTGCTATTGCATGCTGTTGGTGGGTTTGAACTGCTGACCTTTTGTTTAATAGTCCAGTTCTTATCCTTCAGTGCCACACCAGGACTCCTTTTTTTTTGACTGTCTAACTTTGTTCTGGCAAATTGGTTCTGACTCATAGTTATCCTGTATAAGATTTCTGAGAATGTAAATCTTTACAGGAACAGAAAGTCTTATCTTTCTCCTGCAGACCACCTGGTGAACTCAAACTGCTGACCTTGGTGTTAGAAGCCTAGCACATGACTCACAGGCTACCCTCTTCTTGTCTGTAGTTGTTGTTAAGTGCCATCAAGTCAATCCCGACCCATAGCAACCCTGTGTAGGGTTTCTGAAGAGCAGCTGGTGAGCTTGAACTGCCAACCTTGCAGTTCAAATGGCTTTGCAGTCTGGAGCATTAACTCACAGTGCCACACCAGGATTCTAGTATGTAGTTACAGAATTTTGCACTTATCTTTCCTGTATACTATATTGTTCCACTCACAAAGGGATCTTACATTCTTCTGGCTTAGCTTGAAGAATTATTTTATTCACTAAGAATATTTGTTAAACAACTACTGTGTATATTAGGAACTGGGTTTGGTGCTGAGACACTATACCTGTTTTTGAGGACTTAGAAGTATGGATCACAAGTTTCTTCAGCTGAGTCTTGTTGTTACCGCAGGTATAGTATAAGAAGCAGAATGCTGACAGAGTCCAACCAAGCATGTCAGTTGAGGCTATTAATGATCATAATTATTATTTCATGGGAGTGAAGCTTGAGGGCACTCACTTACTTTTCCATCATTCATCCATTATCTAGTTATGTATCTTTGGGGCAGGCAAATCAGCTGTTTGCATCTCAGTTTTCTCATCTGTAATCTTTAAAACCTCTTTTTCTTTTGAGTTTATCTGATTTTTGTCTTCCAGTTATAGATATAACAATAGTTTATAATGGTGAAATGGTTAATTTCTTTTGATTATCCCTATTTAGTGTAGTGGTTATGAATCAGGCTGCAAACCTGAAGATCGGCAGTTCAAAATTACCAGCTGTTCCGTGGGAGAAAGATGAAGCTTTCTGCTTCCGTAAAGGGTCACTATGAGTAGGAACTGACTCCATGGCACGTAACAACAATAACATTAACCAACCAACAAAGAACACTGAAATACAATTTGTGGCATGAAAGGGCTCCTGTCAATGCATGAATACCTAATATCGTTCATGATGTGTGTAAAGGGAAATGATGAGCTTGGTGATCCTATCTAATCCATTGTAAACATAAAGTCTTGAACTAAATATTTTGTCCTCTTGGATTACATTTTGTGGTGCCGTAGGATAAGCATTCGACCTCAAGGTGAGGTCTGTGGTTCAAGCTCTGTGGTTCAAACTCACCAGCCACTCCTCAGAAACCCTATGCAAAGTCACTATGAGTCTGAACTGACTTGATGGCACTTAACAACAACAGCACCATCAATTTAAAGGGATGAACCAAACTGGACTTTGAAGTTAATGCTATGTGCAATGTTAAGTAAAGGCAGAAATGAAACTTCTATGTGATTTACTATCTCTATGCAATAGTCAGGAGTGCAGTGACTCTATAGGGTCAGCACTGGGATGCAAATCACAAGGGAGTGGTTCGAGCTTTGCTTGTGTAAAGAAACACTATACAGGGTTGCTATGAGTTAGAACTGACATGCTATGAGTTGGAGCCAACTCGACAACACTTAATAACTTAATAATCATGTAGCAAGTAGATTTATCTTGCTCAAAATAGCCTCATTATTTGTACTCCTTGTATTCTTTGGAAGACTCATACATAATTTCCATTCCATTTCAGTTAACACAGACTTCCTAAAAGTTTCTATTTAGTATCTGTATTTTTATTGCCCTGCTCTGTGTGATGTGAGGGGGCAGGAGGCCCAGGGGAAGGACAGGCCTCCTACCATTTGTGGATTGTAGCCCAACTAGATGCTTTAAGCTAGTATTTCAAAATCCAATATATTCAAATTTTGTTCTCTGAAAGTGATAGGATCAGTACACAAGAACAAGCGAATGATAAATGTAGAATTTTCCTCATGGAAAAGGCTATATATATCCTGTTATTTTAAAATCAATGATCCAAAGGTGATCTCAGCATTCACTTCCTACTATGTGCTTTAGCTTTGTTCTTATGAATTAAAATAATTTGAGTTTTCCTTTTGAACGTTATTGTGTCATAAAGAGATAAGTTTAATATAAGGCAAAGGTGAGTTCCACTAACTTTGAATTAATTTGAGTCCCTGTTATGCCCTGTTTAATTGCTGTCATGGCAGGTAGCTAAATTTAGTGAAGAATTACTAACAGTGGATCACTTGTTGGGCTGCTTAACTGCAAGTTTGGCAGTTCAAACCCCCAGCTGCTCAAAGGGAGAAAGATGAGGTTATCTGCTCCCGTAAAGATTTAAAGCTTCAAAAACTCTTTATAGGGTCACTGTGGGTTGAAATTGACTTGGTGGCAGTGGGTTTTGGTAGTGTAATTCTACTTATACAAGTCCTAGTTTTATTTTTCATCACAGTATTCTTCATTTACGAAGATTTTTTTTAAAAAGTCTCCATTTTATTCAAAAGTGTGATTACTATTTATATTTTTCTTGAAAGGCTTATACAATGACCTCAAATGCTATTTTTACTTAGGTTATGTGTAAATTTTCTGCATGCAAATACATATTTTTCAAGAACCATAGTTTTAAAACATCATTATTAAAAAAAAAAAAAAAAAAGCAAAGGAATAAATTAGGAGTAACTTCATTGCTAGTCTATGGACTTGGACCTGCAAACTTCTGTTCAAGATCCCTTTGATAGAGAATTAAATTAAAAGAAAATAAAAGAAATACAGGAAACACTGACATCAGCTCAAAAGTTTTTTGCTGACTTTTAGTTAACAAGACTCTAAATGGTAGTAGTCTTCCACCTACATCAAGTGTAATAAACCTTCACTGCAGAAGTCAAATTCTAGAGGGGGAAAGTTTGAAGCTCACACTTACACCATAAAATCTTGTTTATTGCAACCATCAGTCTTCTAAGATATGCCCCACAATGGGATTTGGTAAAGCCATTACAAGGTGCCTTATGAATTCCATTTGCCTACAGTAAATAGAATGTCAGAAGTGTCAGGGGGAAATAAATATTGGCCTGGTTAAAAGGGAGCAGAGATGGCTCAAAGCATCATTGAGAGGACTGATATATCTGTCATGTTGTAATGACTGCAGATGTGGATCTGTTATTTTAGATGAGCAATGAATTTGTTGAGCTGATAACACAGGGCCAGAGAGGCCTGGTTTTAATTACTGATGAGAAATTTATTTGTGAAGCACTATGATTTACTGAAGGTTTGTTCTGTTATTGACAGGTGACCTTGGGGCCTTTTCTCTTCTGATGAATCCCATAAAGGGAGTTTTTAAAATAATAAAACAAAAAGTAGTGTATCTGTACTTAGAACACACTGAAGTCACTTGTTCAGATGGAAGTTACATTCTTTTTACACATCAAAGTTTGCTATTCTACTATTTGCTGCTTATAGGTTACTGCTCATAGGATCAGCACTGGACTGCTAACCACAAGGTCAGCAGTTCAAACCCACCAGGTACTCTTTGGAAACCGACTCAACAGCACTTAACAACAACAATATATGTAAAACCTTAATTCTATTATTCAATGGAATATATACATATATATTATATACTATATCTTTAAGTAAGTCTTAATTCTGTGATTCTATGGTGACATTTATTAATATGTTTCTATTGTTAGTATAAGGAGCTCTGGTAGCATAGTGGTTACGAATCGGGCTGCGAACCTTAAGGTCAGCAGTTTGAAACTACCAGCTGTTCCGCAGGAGAAAGATGAGGCTTTCTGCTCCCGTAAAGATTTACAGCCTTGGAAACCCTGTACAGGGTCGGAACCGACTCGATGGCACATAACAACAATCGTTAGTATGGACTTCTGGTGTGGCGCTGTAGGTTCAGCACTCGACTGTGAACCATAAGGTCGGCAGTTCAAACCCATCAACTTCTCCTCGGAAACCCTATACAGGGTCGCTATGAATAAGAACCGACCGACTTAACAACAACAACAAATCATTAGTATGGAGTCCTGGTGTGATGCTATTGGAAAAGCACTGTACTACTAACTACAAGGTCGGTAGGTCAAATTCACCAGCTACTCCTCAGAAACGATCAGCCAGAACCGACTCGAGCGCACTTAACAACAAAAGCAGCATCATTAGTATAAATTGGTGCAGCAAAATTGGATGGATCCCAGGGATACTTAGCTGTTGCAGACCGTGTAAGACTAGTCAGAGGTTCGAGGCCCTCTAGGGCTGAGTGTAACAAATGAGGCCACTGGCAGTTAATGGAAAATTGCTTTCATCTTAATATTCAGGCATATATATTAAATTAATACACTGGAACCTTTGAAAATCCACAGATAAATGTGATATTTTCCTAAAGCCGAGACTAAAGGTTGCAAGGTTAAACCTTTCTCCAAAGGATTAACTAAAAATATGTTAGCTACTTCTCGGTTCTTTGTTCTATAGACAAAGAACCCATCCTCCCTAATCCCTTTTCCAGGTGCAGCCCATTCACCTGGGTGTCTCCTGTAGAACTCTCACCTTCCCCCAACTGACCTCAGGGGCTATAGATATGTTAATTGGGCCTGAGAATCCAAGTTGCTGGCCTGGGATTCGAACCAGTGAAGTACAATGTAAAGTTACCTGAATGTCTGGAAAATTACTGATGTTAGCTGTATCCTGTTTTAGTCCCTCCCAGCTTGGTGTGAAACTCCTCCCCTGAATAAAGCAGAGGCCCGAGCCTCCCCAGGTGTGCATTACTGGTTGGAAGGCATGGAGTAAAGATAGCAGTGCATTACGGGTTAGAAGGCATGCATTAAAGATTGCAGGGCAGTGAGTCGCTGCCTGCAGAGGCCATGATTCCTGTAGTCCCAAGCCTGCCCACCAGTGATGTATCCACCCTGGCTTTGGGGTGCCTCATTGTCTCCCTTCTTCTGTTTGTCTGTGTATTCTTTCGTTATCCCTATCGCCGCTGGATCTCCCCTCCTCGTGAACCAAAAACTCGTGACAACTATGTCAAGGGAAAACCCCGACACTTAGCCTAGCTGCTTCATTAAATAATAGTTCATTGAAAGTATCAGAGGAGAATTTATGGCTCTAATATAGTCCTGATGGCAACCAGTTTTTTTTTTTTTTTTTTTAAAGAATGATACTGAAAAGATAAACTATGGATCAAAATAAT
The DNA here is from genome assembly GCF_000296735.1 of Chrysochloris asiatica. Lineage (NCBI taxonomy): Eukaryota > Metazoa > Chordata > Mammalia > Afrosoricida > Chrysochloridae > Chrysochloris > Chrysochloris asiatica. The sequence goes on along the minus strand of NW_006408685.1, from coordinate 3,572,606 downwards.
TAGAATCATTTGTATTAATTGTATGAACTCCTTTTAAGTTACAGAATTTGATTCAAATAATCTAAATAAAAAATTTGGTTATGTTTAGTGCTATCTGTATACCTTTTCTTGAGTGTTAATCTCAGGGTCAGTGATTCAAACCCAATAGCTGCTCCTTAGAAATTCTATACAGGGTCACTATTAGTTGGAACAGACTCAATAGCGCTTAACAATAGCATCTCTTTGAAAAATGGGATTGAATATATAACAATTCTATGTTATTGTTTTTAAATTGATATTTGGCACTTTTTAGGTTTTCATTGAGAACATAAATTCAGAAGTATGAGCTCCAAGGCATCACTTGCTTATTTTTACTTCATTCAACAATTAACAGAAGTGATTTTGATTTTTGTTGTGAACAGTGATTTCTGTATCTGCACCCTATTACAGTTGTTCATGAATCCTGATCTGGTGCTATAGGATACGCATTGGACCACAATGTCAGTTTGAACAACAAGGTTGGTGGTTCAAACCCACCAGCCTCTCCTCGGAAACTCTATACAGGATTGCTATGGTTCAAACTGACTTGATGACACTTAACAACAGAGTTGTTTATAAAAAAACATTAACCTTGTCCAGTTTATAGATACTGTTTACTGTTTACAAACTATTTGTAATTTCACAAAATCAAGAAAACATCTGGACCCGAAATATTCTTAGAAAAGACCTAAATTATATTCAATGGTATTTTATATATGAGCTTGTTTGTAGTTTGTTTGGAGGAAGGCAAAGATCAAATCATTTCTGTGGTTGTTAACTAGTTTTCTCTTGCAGTCATCATAGCTTATTGCATTTATTTTATATATTGCTTTTTTCCTAAAGAGCTAATAGGAAAACTGCAATTTGTAAGAGAATTGCATTTTTTTCTGTTAAATTATTTCACAATCCAGAATGCTGAAAATCCTCATGTATATAAATAGGTAGGACATCTGTATTCTGCATTTGTACTCTTATTCATGTGTAAATCAACAACAAATTAAACTATTTTATTGATAGAGTATTTTATTAAATAATGTCCTGAATATTTTGTACTGGAGAATTTTCTCATTACAGAAAAATGCAACTACTTTAGAATTAACTTCTGAATTAAATCACATTTCAAAATTTTAAATTATAATGTATAGTAATCATGCTTATGAAACTATGATTTAAAAAATAAATTGAAGTTTGGTAGAGATCAACTAAAAATGAAAGCAGTATTTATCTACCTCTTTGTCCATTTTATGGTTTTATCTTTTTGTGGAATATATATTTTTTAAACTCTCTCCAATTGTGTGATAAGTGCTGACTGGTAACCATATAGTAGGCAGTTCAAAACCCGCCACCACTATACAGGGTTGCTATGAGTCAGCACTGACTTGACGGCATTTAACAAGAACAATGCTTGTGGATTTATTATTATAAGCCACATATAAATGTTTATAGTGTTCTGCTGAATAGAAGATTCACTTCTTATTGCTTTTGGATAGGTTAAATCCCACTGAACAAATGTCAAGTGTGTGTTTTAAATGGAAAAATACTCTCATGATAGTAAAATTTGTACTTTAGGAAACCCAAGCACGTTAGTTAAGGGGTCAAATGGGTAAAATTAAAATTTTATTACCAGAAGTTTTACCCAGGAGTCACAATAATTAATACCTCCCTCAAAGTATTCAACTTTATCTCCAAAGAGCAACTTTTATTTGTATGTATTTACATGCCCTAAACTCTTCCATTCACTCTCTTGACAATATTCTATTAGTTTTCATGGTGTATCTCAAAAGAAAGAAAAATAAATTCTATAAATTACATTTACTGTGGTGATATTGAGGAACCAAAATTAAATATTTAAAAAATGTTGACCCAGTAAGGGAATAAGCATAATCAAGGTATAGAGATAGAGTAGGCATTTTTAGAATTTTGTCTACAATTTGATATTTAACATATACCAGAATTTATCCCAAACATGTTACTCATTTGAAGTTAATTATGGTGTAGCACTGTGGATTAATGCGCTGGACTGCAAAGTCTGTTTGAACCACAATGTCGGCAGTTCAAGCTCACCAGCTGTTCCTTGGAAACCCTACATAGGTTCGATAGAGGTTGAAACGGACTCGACAGCACTTAGAAACAACAACCAATTTAGAAATATGTATTTATTTTAAAAATAATTTTTAAAGTTACGATAAAAATACATATAACAAAACACATGCCACCTCAACATCTTCTACATGTACAGCACTGTGATCACGTTCTTCAAGTTGTACAACCATTCTTGCTATACATATTATTATACATATTTAGTTTTATTTCACCTCCAGTGACATAAACTCAGTGTCCCCTAAGCAAAAACTCCTGTTTCCTCCCCTTGCACTGTTTGTTGTTATTAAGTGCCATCAAGTCAGTTCTTACTCATAGTGACTGTGTACAGGGTTTCTGAGGTTGTACATCTTTGTTGAAGCAGAAAACCTCATCTTTCTGCATCATAGTTGCTGTTGGGCTTGAACTGCCAACTTGTGGTTCACATTCCAGTGTTTTTTGTGCAGAACCAACACTGGGAATCAATAATAATCTTTGGTTTCTATATTTGATTATTTTTTATAAATGAAATCATACAGTGTTTGCTTGTCCTTTTGTATCTGACTTTTATTTCATTCAGCATAATGCTTTCAAGTTCATTCATGTTGTGGCATACATTAAGACATCATTTTTCTTTATGACGGAATAATATTTGATTATATGTATATACTGTATTTTGTTTACTTATTTATCTGTTGATTGACACTTTAATTGATTCCATATTTTGACTGTTATGAAATGTGCTGCAAATGAACATTGATGTACAGGTTTCTGTTTTTGTTCCTGCTTTTACTTCTGACTGTATCTCTAAGATTGGGATTACTGGGTCATATGTTAGTTTTTGGAACCATCCAACTGTTTTCCACAATGGAAAACAGTTATGTGGAACCATTTTGAGGAACGACCCAACTGTTTTCCACAATGGTGGTTCCATTTTATATTCCCACCAGCAACTTACAAAGGTTCCAGTTTCTTCACAGTGTCACCAATGACTGCTGTTTTCATTTAAAAAAATTCATTACCATTATAATGGGGTGCTATCTCATAGTATGTGTGTGTATGTATGTTTTAAGTTTTATTTCATTGTTATTGTTGGGAATATACACAGCAAAACACACACCAATTCAACCAACTTAACAATCTTTACATGTATCATTTAGTGACATTGATTACATTCTTTGAGTTGTGCAACCATTTTCACCCTCATTTTTTAGTTGTTCGTTCTCCATTAACATAAATTCATTGTCCATTAAGGTTCCCATCTAATCTTTCAAGTTGCTGCTGTCACCAGGTAGCTAATTCTTAAAAAAAGCATAATGCTAAAGGCAGACAGTTTTTACTAGTTAAGCTAAAGTACTGATTGGTTTTAAGAAAACATTAGGAGAAATTTTTGGTTTAAGGTTCAAAGATTATTTCAAGGCAATAGTTTTAGTGGGTTTACCTAGCCTCCATAGCTCCAGAATGTCCATGAGAATTTGAAATTCCATTTTGTATTTTTCACTTTTGATCAGAATTCTTTTTGAATCTTTGATCATAATGTTCAATAATAGTAGCTGGACATAATTAGTTTATTCTGATTTCATGGCAAAGGAGGCAGTTGTTCATGGAGGCAATTAACTATGCATCCCATATTTTCCTCCTATTCCTGACTCTGATTACTCCCAGCTGTCGCAGGTGAATAGACAAATTGTGCCTTGGATGGCTGCTTGCAAGCTTTTAAGACCCCAAACCCTATGCAATGAATTAGGAGTTAGAACAGATGCACTAAATACATTATGAGGTCAATTAACTGGGATATCCCATGAAACCGTTACCTGAAACCTCCAAACAAAGAAACCAAATCCCTTGAGGTTTTTGTTTGTACAAAAGCAGCCTCAACAGCTAGCATGTTTTTGTTGTCATTGCTTTTTTTTTTTCCCCTGATACAATATATCCTTTTTCTTTCTTTCTTTCTTTCTTTCTTTCTTTCTTTCTTT
>NW_006408685.1:3554087-3568433 GCF_000296735.1 Chrysochloris asiatica | reverse complement strand
TCTTTCTCTTTCTTTTTATCAACTGATATGATCATGTGGTTCTTTTTTTAATGTTTTATTGTGAGTTATGTGATAGTTTACATGGGACAACATTAGCTTTACATTTATCCTATCATATATCATTTCACTGTCATGGTTGCAATCACCTCCATGCATCACCAACCAACCAGCAAACCTTCCCCCTGGTCGTCAGCACACAGCCCTCTCCCTGTCTGGGTCTAGAGTCCCCAGCTGTTCCCTCTCTACACATCATTGTCTCTGCCAACATCTCTGGCATCACTGCTTCTCTAAGTAGGGTCCCGCATTCCACTCTTCTCCCTTGATGGTCCCAGGGACCTCTGCTTCTGGACTGCAATGTCAACCACTCCCTTCATTTTGCTACAAAATGTGTACCTTTATATTTCCAACCCTCATAGTCCTGATAGCAATTATTCACTATTGTGCCACATGAGTCCGATCCCCATCTCCTTTCATCAGCTCCGCCCAGACAGATTGGATACTACTCAGTGGAGATTCTACCTCATGCACCTCTGGATCTAGGCTCCCTCTTGAAAGCTTGTAAGCCAGTCACTTCTTGCCTTTGTAGCCCACCATTTTGGGTAGCCAATGTCCAAGTTGCCCATCCCTGTTTAAGCTGTGTATCCAGGGGGTAGGAATGATCCTCGCTGTAAAGATTTGTTCCTTCTTTTGAGTTACTGCATCCATAGGTGTAGGTCAAGTTCATCAAATTGTATCAGATTGCTCTTTTTTTTCCTCTCTTTTCTTCTAGTTGAAGTCTGATCATCCAGCCATTGAAGCCACATCAAGTGGGTATTATCTGCAAGTGTGGGTGTTCTTGTGCATATGCCCTCACTTCTTATCCACTGGATGCATCACTCTCCACTCTAGTCTTCTGTAGCTATGCCACTGACTCTGGGCCCAGGATTTCCCAGGTCTTGCCGTACTGCTGGCCAACCAGGTCTCCACCCAGGTTCACAGGAGTTTATTAAACACGGTAGGGCTTAGCTTGCAGCTTCATTGTTGTTTTTCCCTCACTTCCCCTTATCAGTGACCAATGTGGTCACTAGTCAGAGTGCATGTCAGCTCGTGTATTCCCATTGAGTCTTAGTCTTGGTTGTTGTAACTGTTTTAAATATATCTATCATGCAACTTTTGCCAATTTAACTCTTTACAGGTGTACAACTTATCTACAACAACTACAATAATTGATTGTGCAACTCTACCCTTAACAAATGCAATATTTTAAACATTGCTTAATATTGATTCTCATAAAATGTTTTAATCACTTCTTTTTGGAATGATGTCTAACTATGGTTTCTTCTTTCAAATATAGTCAGTGGTGGCAGTCCTTGCTCTTTAAGATTATTATTCCATAATAACAACATATGATTTAGATATTAGTGAAAAACTGGACACCCAAATAACCTTCTTTTTAGTCATATTTTCTTTGACCATTTGCAACCTTTGAAAATATTTAAACTCTCTTTCCTTGCCTCTTGTTAAAATATACCTTTCTGGTTTTCTTTTGCTTCTCTGATTACTCTTTGTCATTTGTTGTGCCCATAGTACCCTCTATATCTAACAATTGACAGAATTTTGTCATTGGTTCTCTATTTTACTTCTATATTTGATTTCTTGACCAGTTCATAACTTAAACTATCACCTCTTTAAAATAAACAACAAAATTCAGAAAAAGGTAGCTCCCCCGCAACCCTTGTCTTAAAATTCTAGCTTCCTTTAGTAGTGTTCTAAACATAGCCCTGTGTAGTGGGTTATGTGTTGGGCTGCTAACCACAAGGTGAGCCATTAAAACCCTCCAGCAGCTTCATGGGATAAAGATAAGGCTTTCTGCTCCTGTAAAGATTTACAGCCCCGGAAAACCTGTATAGGGTTGCTATGAGTTGGAACCAACTCAATGATACACCACTACCACCACCACTACTTTAGTAAAGTGTCCTACATAATAGATCCTAAATTGAGCTCAGAATTTTAATTTCTATATTAACCATCATTACTGTTTATGTTAATATTAATTATATACACAACAACTATATGTATTCTTCACAATTTTCTAATTACATCTCTGTGATTCCAGTTAGACAATCTTATGGTTCTCATTCACACTTTTCTGACTTATGCCATTATCTTCAGTAAGTTGCCTATATTTATCCAAATTATCCTTTTCTAAAGTTTGTTTTTAGAATTGCCCTCCTCCTCTTTATGCCTTCCATAATTTTCATCTACAACTAATCACATCATAATTATAATGCCACAATACAAAGGTTCATCAAACAGTACACGAAAATACATATTCTGAAAAACTATGCATGGATTTCAATTTTTTCCACAAAATAAATGTATATGAACTTACTATACCATATATCATCTAGACTGAGTCACTAAGAAAAGTAAGTCATCAATTTGAAAAGAACCCTTTCAGAGCAACATTAATTCTGCTGAAATTGAAGCAAGAAGAAACATCAAGTTTAATGGTGAATCTTGGTAAGAAGAATGGGGAAATTGATGCTTTACAAAAATTTTTTGGGGACAATGCCACAAAGAAATCAGCGGTTTGCAGATACATGCTGTGTTTTAAGAAGGGACAAGACAATGTTGAAGATGATGCCTGCAGGGACAGACGATCCACATCATTTTTCAAGGAAACAATCTTGTTTATGCCCCATTTGAAGAGAACAGATGATTAACAGCAGAAACAATAGTCAACACTATAGACTCAATTGATTCTGCTTTTACAGTTCTGATAAAAAAAATAAAAGTTGAGCAAACTTTGTGCTTGATGGGTACCAAAACAATTGCGCCCAGATCAGCTGCAGATTAAGAGCAGAACTTTCAATGGTAATTTTAAACAAATGTGATCAAGATCCTGAGGCATTTCTTCAAAGAATTGTAACAGGAGATGAAACATGGATTTACCAGTACAATCTTGAGGACAAAACACAGTCAAAGCAATGACTACCAAGAGGTGGAGGTGGTCCAGTCAAAGCAAAAGTTCAAGAGGAAAGGTCATGGTAACAGCTTTGGGGAATCCTGGTGTGGTGTTGACTGCTAACTACTAAACATTCCTTGGAAATCTGATACAGAGTCGCTATGAGTCAGAACTGACTCCGTGGCACTTAACAACAACAACAACAACAAAGCCATTTTGCTTTTAGACTTTCTTGAGGGCCAAAGAATGATGGCATCTGCTTATTATGAGAGTGTTTTGGAAAAGTTAGGCAAAGATTTAGTATGAAAATGCCCAGGAAAACTTCACCAGTCTTTCTCCACTATGTCAGTGCTCCTGCTCATTTTTCTCATCAAACAAGGTCAATTTTTGCAAGAGTTTCTATAAGAAGTCATTAGGCCACCTTATAGACCTTATTTGGTTCCTTCTGATTTTTTTTTTTTTTTGTGTGTGTGTGTGTGTGTGTATCAATACAGTGGCAGAAGCAATGGGCTCAATGGTAACAACAATTGTGAGGATGGTGCAGAACCAGGCAATAGTTTATTCTGTTGTGCATAGGGTTGCTTTGAGTTGGAACTGACTTGACGGCAACTAACAACAACTAACAACAATCTTAAAAAATATTTAAAAGCATCAATTTTTCTTTAGTTAATAATGTAAAAAAGACTGTATCGACATGGTCAAATTCCCAGGACGCTCAGCTCTTTAGGGATTGACTAAAGGACTGGTGTCATCACTTACAAAACTGTCTTGACCTTGATGAAACTTACATTAAGAAAGAACATTTGTATTTTTTTTTTAACTTTTAATTCCATTTTTTTCCACTAATGTTTTGAGGTTCGCTGGTATGCTCCTGATTTTCTGTCCCCTTTCCTTATCTATCATTTACATTGTTTCTAAGATACTAATTATGAAAATGTGTATGTTGTTGTTGATAGGTGGCATTGAGTCCATTCCAACTTATAGAGATCTTATTATGTACACAGATTGAAACTCTGCCAGATCCTGTGTCATCCTTACAACTATCACGAGCCTGTTCTTGCATCCATTGTGTCAATCTATCCTGTTGATGGTCATGCTTTTTTTCACTAACATTCTACCTGACAAAGCATGATGACTTTATCTAGGGACTGGCCCTTCTTGATAACATGTCCAAAGTGCATGAGATGAATGAAGTCTCACCATCCTTGCTTCTAAGAAATTTTGGGGCTTTTCTTCTTCCAAGACAGATTTGTTTGTTCTGACAGTCTATGGCAATTTCAATATTTTTTACCAGCCCATAATTTAAAAGTATTAATTATGATTTGGTTTTCCTTATTTATTGTCCAGCATTTGCATGCATATGAGGTTATTAAAAATATCATGTCTCGGGTCAGGCATGCCTTATTCCTCAGAGTGGCATCTTTACTGTTTAACACTTTAAAGAGGTCTTTTGAAGCAGCTTTGTCAAATGCACTATGCCATTTAATTTCTTAACTGCCGCTTTCATGGGCATTGATTGTGGATCCAAGCAAAATGAAATCCTAGCCAACTTTAATATTTTCTCTGCTTACCATAATGCTTATTTGTCCACTTGTGAAGATTTTTTTTTTTTTTTGAGGTGTAATCCATATGAAGCATGCCTTTGATCTTCATCAGTAAGTGCTTAAAGTCTTGTTTGCTTTTTTTATAAGCAAGATTGGGTCATCTGAATATCACAGATTGTTAATGAGTCTTCCTCCAATCCTGATGTCATATTCTTCATATAATCCAGTTTCTTGAATTAATTATCAGCATACATGTTGAATAAGTGTGGTGAAAGGACTCAACCCTGATCCATGCTTCTGGTTTTAAACCATGAATGACTGCCTCATATTTTATGTACAGGTTTCTTTTAAGCACAATTATGTGTTCATTCTTCATAATGTTACCCATAGTCTTTTTATGATCCACACAGTTGAATGTCTTTGCATATTCAAGGAATTTTTTTTGCATTTCTGACATTCTCTGATTCCAGCAAAGATCCCTATGACATCAGCAATGCTATCTCTCATTTTACATCCTTTCTGAATCCAGCTTGAATTTCTGACATACTGCTGAAACATTTTTTTGAACTATCATAAGCAATATATTACTTACATGTAATATTAATGATATTGTTTAATAATTTCCAGATTCTGTTTGATCACCTTGCTTTGGAATGGCGCAGTTATGCCCCTCTTTCAGTCAGTTGACCATGTAACTGTCTTTGAAACTTTTTGGCATAGATGAGTGAGCACTTCCAGCTTTGCATCCATTTGTTAAAAAGTCTCAATTGGCATTCCATCAAATCCTGGTACCTTTTTTTTTTTGCCAGTGCTTCCATTGTATCTTAGACTTCATCATTTCTTGATCATATGCCACCTCCTGAAATGGTTGAACAATTTTCTTTGGTACAGTGACTGTGTATTTCTTCCATCTTTTGATACTTCTTGCTTTAGTCATTATTTTTACCCATAGAAATTATATAGCATGCCATTAAAAATCTTTAGTAAATCTTTCAATGATTCTTTAATTGCCTTTAATATAGAATTTGAATTCCTTAAGATAAACATTCAGTCTTCCCTATTATTACCTCCTACTTTTAAAATTGGAATCCTGGTGTGGCACTGTGGGTTAATGCACTGGACTGCAAAGCCATTTGAACTGCAAGGTCAGCAGTTCAAGCTCACCAGCTGCTCCTTGGAAACCCTATACAGGGTTGCTATGGGTCGGAACCAACTTGATGGCACTTAACAACAACAACAACTTATTAAGTGTAGGAGTATAGTGCAGTGAATATTTCACATGGTTCTCTTCTACCCATAGTCTTTGTAGCTACCACCAAACGACTTTTTTTCCTCATGGGTCTGGGTCAGGGAAGGTGGGAAAAGATATTGATAGGATTATATGATTCATTTGGTGATTGTTAGCAAGGTTAACTGTGAGTGTAAAAATGTGGAAGTCTAACAGTGGGCATAAAATGAGCCATCTCAGATGCAAGAATGAGGGGGATTTTACTACCATCAAGGAAGAAGGTCCAAGAGTGCGCCGTGTTCTTTGGACCCTGAGATCTCTGCACATTAAACCTCCTTGACTCAAGAACAGAAAACTGTGATATCAGAGAAGTGGCAGAGGAGTGACAGCAGTAGAACCAAGAGCCAAAGCACCAGACAGAGTGGTGGGCTTCTTGGTCCATGGAATAAAAAAGCTGAATTTTTGCCTCCTTAAGAGCAAGTTAGGAATGTTCTGCTATTTGCAGTAATTGGATAAGGGTAAGGGTAGATTACAAGCCAGATTTTTTTTCTCTCTCTCTCTCATACACACAAATCAGGTTGTCTTATCTATTATAAAGGTATTTTTTAAAAAGAAAAATACACTGCAACTCATTCTGTCCCATTGTATTTTTAACCTAATAGCAACAACACAAATTATACACCAGAATTGCTATTGATTAAATAAAACAGTGATCTTTTAGGAAATTAATGAGTAAAATGTAAATTCAATATAAATAATAAAACTTCAGGAAATAGTCACTTATATCAAAATATTTAAATTGTAACTTCAGACAGTGACAAATATTTAGAAAATGAAAGATCAATTTATTTGAATAGTGTGCTAGTATTTAAAAAAAGTTAACAACTGGCACAAAGTGCATAAATATTAGTTGTTAATAATCAAATCTATCAGTGAAATATGGGTCTGGCTTTGAGAAGGACAGATGAATTTAAACTGCTAAATTAGAAATACTGAAATTCTTGTTACATACTAAAATATTGATAAATATTAGTAGTTTAGAAAAAGAAACAAAGGTCATATTAAAATCATTATAGAAGAAATCAAAGAAGGAAAGACTGTATACAAAATATAAGAAAATGGATAGCAATTACCTGTAGTATAGGTAACATGATGACATGAAAATTTCCAGGTTACAGATTCATAGAATACTAAAGTAGACACAGCCAATGTTTCTCAAATTATGCTTTTTGAAATTCCAGGATCACTGTAAAGTTGTCTTGAGGGCCATCAAGCAGTGTGTGATCTGATGACAAAGTTGTTTCAAGTATTTTAGTTCCAGTTGCCTTAGAGTCTCTTCAAGAGTCATGGCAATTCCATGTGTGTCAGAGTAGAATGGTGCTCCAAAGTGTTTCTGTGGCTGATTTCACCATCCCTTTCTTATGAGACACCTCTTTTTATTGTTGTTGTTAAAGTGCTGTCGAGTTGGTTCCGACACATAGAGACCCTGTATAGGGTTTCTGAGGAGTGGCTGCTTAGTTTGAAGCACTGATCTTGCTGTTCAAACTGACGTTTGGATCCAGTGCTTATCCTACAGCACCAAACTAGAGACACCTCTTTTTGTTGTTGTTGTTGTTAAGTACTGTTGAGTCAATTCCGACTCATGGTGACCCTGTATAGGGTTTCCAAGAAGCAGCTGGTGAATTTGAACTTATGGCCATGTGCTCGAAACCGACCTTGTGGTCCAGTGCTTTATCCTATGGTGCCATACCAGGATTCAAACCTCCAACTTTTGGATAGCAGCTGAAACCTTTAACCTTTACACCACCCAGCAACTCCTGCTTCTAGTGGTTTTGTGCCTTGGAGTCAGTTTTGACTCATAGCGACCCTGCATAAGGTTTCTGAGGCTGTAAATCTTTAGAGGAGCAGAAAGCCTCATCTTTCTCCTGCAGAACAGCTGGTAATTTGGAACTGCTGACTTTGAGGTTAGCAGCCCGACTCTTAACCACTATGCTACCAGAGCTCCTCCTGCTTCTAGTAGAGCAGCTCTATTTAAAATTGGGCTTCCACATGGGATTGTTTAGATGGTATATCGCTTCTCTCTCTCTTACAGTTGCCATGATCACTCATGGATGTGTGAGTTACAAATTAATATCTTTAGTTTGATGTAGTAGAAAAAGATAAAACTGTTGAATCAAGTGATTTGGCATTGATAATTTTGCGGGGTGTATGATTCTTGGATGGCAATTTTTAAAATTTAAGTCAAGTGTGGGTGAGTTAGAGGTCTCTACAATGCAGACCTTCTCTCTCTTTCTCTGTGTCTTCCCGTTGCTTTCACACTTACTTTGATTATTTCTAACTCTTATGCTGTTTATTAATTTTAATCCAGTTTCCTAATTTTATAGGTAAGAAAAATGAGGAAAAGAAGGATTGCCTACAGTCTCACAAGTAGTATGAGGAAAAGGCACGAACATCATGCTGTTTGTTTAAGCTAGGGCAGTGTGTAAAACAAAAAAAAAACAAGAAAAATATATGAATTTACTGTACCTGAAAACTATTTAAATGCTAAAAGTTATTTGATTTGAGTTCTTTGAGAATTTTATAGAAAAAAATAGACATTAATAAATACTATTTGTCATATTATACTTGTTTTATATTATGTTTGTTGTTGTTGTTAAGTGCTGTAGAGTCAGTTCCGACTAATAGCTACCTAATATAGGGCTTCTAAGAAGCAGCTGGTGGGTTTGAACTGCCAACCTTGTGCTTCTCTGTTCAGTTCTGATCCTACAGCACCACATCAGTTTTAGTGCCTATTATTTAAATGGTCTCCTCAAAGTAATTGCTAAGTTACCTATTATTATTCCCCCCTGATTTGTTGATTAAAAAAATGTTTATCAACTCAGTGGTTTTCTAAATTTTATCCTCCACAGCAAGTCTTGTCATTAATGAGAATTAGTAAGGTTTTTATTGATTAATGTGTGATTTTTGGCACTATCATCTTTATTGCATAGTTAATGATTTCTGATTGTCCTTTGGATTAAAGTTTAAAGGCTAATGGTAAAACTAGAGTATGTGAATTATTCTAAAGATTAATAAAACACAATTCTGAAGTGTATGAAAATTTGAAGTTACCAAGGACTTCCAGTCCTGTCTTCCTACCCCTTAAGCTCCTACCCACACCATTTTTATTTTTATGATTTCCTATTAGGATTTACACATTACATAAAGTTCTGAGGTTTCAGTAAGAAAAATTGATTTTTCATATAATTTGTTTTCTACATAATATAGCTTATTGTCCGTTTTATAAGTAAATAAATGTGCTTAAACGGAAGCATTTCTTCATTAACCACAAATTCTTATTCCTGGATTTGTAATACCTGGAAATGTGTTGTTGTTTGTTAAGTACCCTTGAGTCAGTTCCAACTCATAGTAACCCTGCATAGGGTTTCCAAGAAGTGACTGGTGGGTTTGAGCCACTAACCTTGCAATTCAACCCAACCTTGCCATCCAGTGTTTTATCCTACAGTGCCACACCAGAACTCTATAGTAAATGTGGTAGAAGAGTATTAAAATATATATGCAAATTTGATCTACTCTTATTTCTTTTATTCTTATTTTTTGATATCCTGTTAGAGTCTGGAAAAAGAGTTTGTAAGTCTATTAAAAACACATTGATAGAAATAATATGCCTGATTCGGTCTTCTATCTTTTCCTTTAATACATAATTTAAAAAATATTTGCTACTATGACAAACTACTTATTGTCAGTTTTCTAATGAAACGTCTGTACAAACACAGAATGTGAGCTGATGCATGTAGAAGGAAGGGTCTGTTGTTATGCATTATTTTTGAGTGGAGAAAGTTCATAAGAAATAGATCCCCTGGTAATAATTGCTGAGAAGAGGATTTATGATCACTATGTTTTCTCATTATGTTGGGTAGTTGAAAATGGCTTGTGATCAATCTAATTTTTTTTCTTTAAAACGTTTTATTGTGAATTGGGTGAAGGTTTACAGAGCAGAACATCAGTTTCACATTCAACAAATCATATATTTTGCTTCATTATATGGTTACAATCCTCTCCATAGAGTGAATATAGCATTTACATCTATTCATGCCAACCACTGCATTCCTTCTGGTATCTCCTGCCACCCCCATCTTTTCCCTGCCAACCTCCCTCTGGTTGTATATTGTCTGTCCCATGTCAATGCACGTCTACCCTCTAGTGCATGTATGAAAATACAAACACGCAGGGATATATAATAATTTAAACAACGACAGGGCATATTCTGGAAGCCAGTCTCCTGACCACCAGCACACAGCCTTTCTCTTTCCATAAGTCTAGTGTCTTCAGTTGCTCAATATCTCCATACCATCTCTTCTGCCGCCATCTCTGGTGTTGCTGCTTCTCTGGTTAGGGTCCCATGTTCAGCTCATGCTCTTCTCTCCTGATGGGCTTAGGGTCTTCTGTTTCTGGAATGCAAGATTAACTACTTCCCCCTTTTTGGTATACAACCTCTACCTTTACATTTGTGACAATTGCAATTAGGTATGATAACAACTACTCACTATTGAATCAATGAATCCCATCCGCATCTCCTTTCACCTGAATAAATCGAAAACTATTCAGTGAAAATTCTACCTTCCCCTGCATGCTCTGAAACTAAACTCCCCCTTGAAAACTTGTAAGCCAGCCACTTCATGACTTTTCAGCTCCCTCTCCCCATTTTAGGTAGCCAATGTCAAAGTTGCCCATCCCTGTCAACCCTGTTTTCATAGGGGGTAGGTTTGATCCTTGATGTGAAGACTCCTTCCCTTTCGCTTGGTATTTTGAGCAACTATATCCATAAGTATAGGTCAAGTTCATCAAATGTAGCAATTTACACTTGCTTTCTTTATTAAATTTCTTTATCTTCCTCTAGTTGGGTTCTGATCATCAAGCCATCGAAGCGAGATCAAATGGGTACTATTTGCAAGTTTGTATGTTCTTGTGCATCTCCCCTCACTTCATATCAGCTGGATGCTTCACTCTCGGCTCTAGCTCTTTGTGATTAGGTCCTTGTCCATGGACTCAGGAGTCCCCAACTCTCACTACACTTTGGTCCAAACAGCCCTTCCTCTTCTCTCTCTCATCTCAAGGTTGACAGGAGTCTATGGAATATGGCCAAACTCAACCCATATCATCATTGCTACCTTTCCCCCATTTCTGCTCACCAGTAGGCCAACTTGGTCACCAGAAAGCTTACAAACCTGATCGTGAGTTCCCTTTGAGTTTCAGTCTTGGAGGGGGGGGTTTGCCCTGAAAGGGACTTGATTGCTTGCCTTGATGGCTCCCTGGCGAACAACTTACTTGTTCTTGCAGTAGCCAGTCAGAATGCCACTTTTGTTTTAGATTTTACCTGCAGGTATTTCTTTCAAGAAGTATCTTCTGTTCATTTATCTACTCCAGGCAGGTCTGTATGTCCTTTCAAGTGGGAATGTCCCACCTCAGAAGATTCTGGATAGGGCTTAGGATTCCACCTAAGATTCTGTACGACAGAAAGAGGGGGTATGCACAAAAATACTTGGGAGTATATAACCATTTAAACAACCAGAGGGCACATTCTGCAAGGCTGTCTCCTGGCCGCTTGTGCTCAGTCTTTCTCTTTTAATGAGTCCAGAGTCATCAGCTGTTCTCTCTCTCCATGTCCTCATCTCCGCCTCCATCTCTGGTGTCTCTGCTTCTCTGGATAGGGTCCCACATTCTGCTAATGCTCTTCTCCCTTGATGGTCCTAGGGTCCTCTGTTTCTGGACTGTAATATTAAATACTGCCCCATTTTGTTACAAAACATCTACCTTTACAATTGTAACAGTCATAGTTAGTCATGGTAACAATTGGTCATTATTGAATCATAAGACTCTTATCCCCGTCTCTTTTCACCAGATTTGTCTAAACAAGATGAAAACTAGTCAGTGGGGACTCTACCTTCCTCCTCTCACACTCTTAAACTAAACTTCCTCTTGAAAACTTGCAAGCCAGTCACTTCGTGCCTTTTTCACCCATCATTTTAGGTAGCCAGTGATGAAGTTGCCCATCCCCATTAACCCTGTATACAGAGGGGATAGGCTTGATACTTGATGTGAAGAAGCCTTCCCTCTCAGTTGGTATTTTGAGTGGTTATGAGTTGAGCTGCTAACCTCAAGGTCGGTAATTCTAAACAACCAGCTGTTCTGAAGGAGAAAGATGAGGCTTTCTGCTCCCATATAGATTTACAGCCATATAAACCCTATGCAGGGTCACTATGAGTTGGAAACAACTCCACAGCATATCACCACCACCACATCCATAAGTATAGGTTAATCAAACAGTAGCAATTTACACTTGTTTCCTTAGTTAAAATTTAAAAAATTTTCCTCTAGTTGAGTTCTGCTCATCGAGCCATCAAGGGTATGTCAAATGGGTAGTATCTGCAATTTTGGTTATTTTTTAGTGTCTCCTTTCACTTCATATCAGCTGGATGCTCCACTCTCAGCTCTAGCACTCTGTGATGATGTCTTTGTTCATAGGCTTAGGAGTCTCAAGGTCTCACCACACTTTGGATCAACCAGCCTTTCCTTTTCTCTCTTTCATCTCCAGGTCAATGGAAGTTTATGGAAATTGGTCAGATTTAGCCCATATATTCATTGCTGTCTTTCCCCTTCTTCCACTCACCAGTTGACCAGCATGGCTGCCATTAAGCTTACATGCCTGCTTGTGTGTTCCCTTTGAGTTTCGGTTTTGGAAGGGGGTTTGTCCAGAAGGGACTTGGTTGCTTGCCTTGATGGTTCCTTGGTGAACAACTTACTTATTCTTGTAGTAGCCAGTAAGACTGCCATTTTTGTTTTGGATTGTTCATGGTGATCTTTCTTTCAAGAAATATCTTCTGTTGCTCTAGCTGTTGCAGGATGGTCTGCTTGTCCTTTCTAGTGGGAATGTCCCACCTCAGAAGCTTCTGCATGGGTCTCAGAATTCCACCTAAGGTCCTATACACTACAAAGACTCTACAAGAAGCCTATTTCACTGGGCAAATTCTAGAACCCCTTTTAGGTATTCCAATCAGTTATAGGCAGAAGATGGGCTTACAAGCTTTCTGTAATCATGTTTCCCAATATGTCTTTCTATCCCACTCAAGTGTCTATTGTACAATAGTAGGCAAGGGAAATCAATATTTATAAGACAGTCAAGCATCTTAACATTATTTCCCCTCTACAGACTATGCCTTGATTCTTGTATCATGGAGCCTTGTTGTTCCAAGGTTGAGCAGACATCACTATTTACCTTTGTCCCATTTAGCCCATGCAAACCTGTCTCAATGGTCCCCTATCTACCTTGTTCTTCCACTCCCCCCTATTTCTTATATGTTGCCCTCCCCAACACCTGAACTATGATGTGTCTATCCCATGCCTACTCTGTGCTCCACCCTCCCTTCCCTTCATCTTCACCTCCCCTGAAACCAACAAAATTTTCTCCCTTTTAATATGCGTATCCTTTCTTAAGTTTTTACTATAATGGACTTATGCAATATTTGTCCCTTTGTGCCTGACTAATTTCACTAGCCTAATGTCCTCAAGGTTTATCCATGTTATGTGGTGGTTTGTAGCTTCATTGCTATTCTTCAAGGTGGCATAATATTCCATTCTATGTATATACCAAACTTTGTTTCTCCATTCTTCCACTTATAGACACTTAGGCTGTTTTCATTTTTTTGTTATTGTGCATAGTGCAGTGATAAACATTGATGTGCATATATCTACTCGTGTTCTGGCTCATATTTCTTGTGGATATATACCAAGTAGAGGAATTGCTGGATCAGAAGGTATTTCTATTTCCAATTTTCTGACGAAGGACCATACAATTTTCCAGAGTGGCTGAAACATTTTAAGTTCCCATCAGCAATGCAGGAGGGTCCCAGTCTCTCCACATCTCACCAGCATTTATTGTCTTCTGCTTTTTTGAACTTAGTTTTTATTTCTTGGGTTAAAAGATATCTCAATGTAGTATTGATTTGGATCTCACAAATGGTGAAAGATCATGAACATTTCTTCATATGTTTATTGGATGTCCAAATGTCTTCCTTGATGAAGTGTCTTTTCATGTCTTGTGCCCATTTTTAAATTGAGTTATTTGCCTTTTTCTTGTAGAGGTGGTGTAGTCTCCTATAGATTTTACAGATTAGTCCCGTGACTGATATGTCATTGCCAAAGATTTTTTTTCCCAAGCTGTTGGCTCCCTTTTATATCTTTTTGGTTAAATCCTTTGATGCATATAAATTTCTAAATTTTAGTATGTTCCAATCATCTATTTTGTCTTCTTTTTTTGTGTGTACAACTCTTGCATTGTTGATAGTTTATGTGTCCCCTGTATTGGAGCACTTAAATCTCTCTTTGTCATCATCATTGTTGTTAGGTGCTATTGACTCATAGCAACCCTATGCACAACAGAACGAAACACTGCTCAGTCCTGGGCCAACCTCACAATTGTTGTCATGCTTACCCACTGAAACTGCCACTTTGCCAATCCATCTCACTAGGAATCTTCCTCTTTTTCTCTGACCCTCCACCTTACCAAACATGATATCCTTCTCCAGTAAGTGGTCCCTCCTGACAATATTTCCGAAGTATGAGAGACA
>NW_006408685.1:3539634-3543237 GCF_000296735.1 Chrysochloris asiatica | reverse complement strand
ATTTTATAGTCATTTTTCTGAATTCTTTCTCAGGTATTTCCAAGTCCTGCCCTCCTTCCAGCATGGAGAGAAGGTCTACTTCTGGTTCATTTGTCTCAGATATTTTATCTTTTTTCTGGACATGTGCCGATATGGTCATCTGCTTTTGCTTCTTGGGCATGTTTAATGTTTATCTGTGGGCCTAATAATTAGTTATGTGTTTTGGTAATTTTTTATATTTTCTGATTACCTCCTGGAATATGTGATCAGGATGTGGTCTTCGCTTTTCAGGCTTCTTATTTCTTAACTCATAGTCACTTTTTTGAGCCTCAGTTGGGCTCGGGCCTCTGCGGCAGGCCGTTTGGCCTTGGGCGGGTGGGTTGAGCCTAGGGCGGGCAGTTTGGGCCTCTGGAGGCCTGGGCGTAGCGACTGGGCTGTAGGAGGATTGGGCCTCTGGTGGGCGGGTTGGGCCTCTGGGGACCTGGATGTCAGCAACCGGGCTGCAGGAGGGTTGGGCCTCGCGCAGGTGGTTTGGGCCTCGGGCGGGTTGGTTGGACCTCTGAGGGCCTGGATGTCAGCGACCGGGCTGCAGGAGGTTTGGGCCTCGGATGGGTGGTTTGGGCCTTGGGCTGGCGGTTTGGGCCTCTGGGGGCCTGGATGTCAGCAACCGGGCTGCAGGAGGGTTGGGCCTCGGGCAGGCGGGTTGGGTCTCAGGGGCACTGGACCTCAGCAAGCTGGCTGCATGGCGGGTTCAGCCTTGGGGGCCCTGGACCTTGGCAGCGGCGGGTATGTGGTTTGGGCTTTGGTTGGGCCTGGGCCTTTGTGACCACTCTGTGGGCAGGTTGGGCCTCAAGGCAGGCTTTGGCCTCAGTGGGATTGTCTGGGCCTTGGGAGGGCCTTGGCCTCAGTGGGCGGGCTTGTGCCTTGGACGTTCCTGAGCCTCGGTGGCTTGGCAGAGGGTTGGTCTAGGCTGGGGCTATAGAGGGCTGGGGTAATGGCTGGAGGGAGGCAGTGTTCGTATTTGATGACGTAAAGAATGCCTCTCTCAGTCTCTCTGCACCGTGGGTGCTCCAATTTTCCTGATATCCGCACCAATAGCCCTCTCTCTTTGTTTAGCTTTGTTATCATTTTCTCTGGAAATGCAGCCTTCTAGGTGGGGTTGCTCTAGCCCTGCATTCCAGTGTCTGCAGGCAGCAGAGGCACTTGCCAGCGCAGGCTCGGGCGTGGAAGCAGGAGCCGCGTGCAGGCAGGCAAAAGCTTAAAATGCCTGTAATTCGTCAGCAATTTGATCTTTTAAAAAAACGAGTTCAGACTGTTGAAATATAAGATCTTATATTTGTTCAAAGGCTGTCTGTCTGCTAGACAGAGGTTGCCTGTGTGATTCTGCCCCTTTTCCCCAGAGACTTCCCTACCTGGGTTGCCTGGTCTGGGAAGCACCGCGTCACTCTCTTATTTTGTCTTATAGCTCTTGTTTAAGACTTCCAACACAATATTGAATAGGAGTGGTGATAAAAGGCATCCTTGCCCCCCATACACAGAGTGGACGGAGAAAGGCAGCTTAGACATTGGATACTCAAATGGGGAGGGGGGGACTACAAAGGCAAGAAGTGACTGACATACAAGCTTTCAAGAGGGAACCTGGTGCTAGGGAGCATGGCGGAAGGCAGAAGCTTCAGTAGGTACTATTCAATCTGTCTGGGCGGAGCTGATGAAAGGAGATACAGATGGGTAACTCATGATACTGTAGTGATTAATGCTTATCAGGACAGATTATGAGGGTTGGAAACACAAAGGTAGAAGTTTTGTAACAAGGAAGGGAGTGATTAATTCTCCAGGATAGGAGCAGAGACCTCTGGGACCATCAACAGAGAAGAGCCGAAGTTGGGACCCTGCCCAGAGAAACAGAGATGCCTGAGTTGGAGACAGCAATGATGACGTGGGGTGATGAAGCCACTGGGGGCTTTGGACCCAGAGAAGGAAAGGGACTGTGGGCCGAAAACTGGGAGGAGGAGGGGGAAGTGTAGGGGGCGGGTTTCTGGGATATACCCTTTGGGTGGTTGAGGATGCATGGAGGGAATTGAAACCATGGCAGTGAGATGATATACAATGGAATAAATGTAAAGCTGAAGTTCCCCCATGTAAACTATCATATAATTCACAATAAAACTTTAAAAAAAATAATAAAAAGGCTTCTCTTGCCTCATTCCTGTTTGGATTTTAAATTATTATTTTTTTTTTCTAACTGTTCCTTTAGCAGATGAACATTGAGAGATTTGTCTTCATGCACTGTAATCTCACCTTCTGCTGATTCAATTCTACTTCTTTGCCCCTTTCAAGATTCTATCTATTTTTTAAGTGTTTGTATTAATGTACTGGCTTTCTATTTGTCATTTTTGTATAGTTGGAAGTTTTAATTTTATTTTGTCAGTTTTTTTCTTGGAGTGTTCTCCTGAATTACTTTAAAGGCTTTTCTGTGTTCTCCTTGCTTTCCTCCATCTTTTTCTCAATTAATTGTTGTTGTTAACTGCCATCAAGTTGGTTCTGACTCATAGTAACTCTGTGTAGGGTTTCTGAGGATCTGTTCGTGGGTTTTAACTGCTGACTTTGAAGTTAGTAGTCCAATGCTACTCCAGCAGTCCTGTAGTCGAAATCTGTTGAAGTTACCTAAACATCATTCTTTTGAATTCCTTATCAAGTACTTGTGATACGATTACTGGTATATTTTCTGCCTGTATTTTGGTAACTTGTGTGAGGCAGTCTGTCCTGTTTCTTCATCTAAGTTGAAATTGTCCCATATCGCTAAGACATTGTGGTGTCCTTGTATTTCTATTTAATTGATGATTGTATGTTGGTATGTTCTCAGGACCTTGTGAACTGTATCTTTGTAGATGTAATAGAGACTGGGAGTGTGACTGTAGTTCTCTGCTGGGAGAAGACACAAATAAATCGCATTAGCAACCACACAGGGGAAGTCACAACAGAACCAAACGAAATAAAAAAGATAATAACAGAATACTACAAAGAGTTGTACTCTAACAAATTCTAAAATTTGGATGAGATGGATATATTTCTAGAAAAACATGACCTACCTAAACTTACTCAGACTGAAGTAGAAAATTTGAATAAACCCATAACAAAAGAAGAAATTGAGCAGGTCATCAAAAAACTCCCAAACAACAAAAGCAGGCCCATATGGCTTCACGGGTGAGTTCTACCAAACATTCAGAGAAGAACTGTCACCAATTCTACTCAAATTATTCCAGAACACAGAAGAGGATGGAAAACTCCCTAATACTTTCTATGAAGCAAGCATAACCCTCATACCAAAACCAGGGAAGGACATCATTAAGAAAGAAAATTATAGACTCAATATAATCAAGAGCATATATACAAAACCAAGAGCCTACATCACGCTCAATGGAGAGAAACTGAAAGCCTTCCCCCTGTGAAAAGGAACCAGACAAGGATGTCCTTTATCACCACTCCTATTCAACATTGTGCTGGAAGTTTTAGCCAGAGCTATATGGTATGATAAATAAATTAAAGGCATCCAAATTGGCAAAGAGGAAGTAAAACTCTCCCTATTTGCAGACGATGTGATCCTATACATAGAAAACCCCAAAG
>NW_006408685.1:3535586-3539534 GCF_000296735.1 Chrysochloris asiatica | reverse complement strand
TACCAAACATGATATCCTTCTCCAGTAAGTGGTCCCTCCTGACAATATTTCCGAAGTATGAGAGACAAAATTTTGCCATCCTGGCCTCCAAGGATCACTCTGGCTGCTGCACTTCTTCTAACACAGATCTCTTTGTTTTTTGGCAGCCCATGACACTTTCAATATGCTCCTCCAACACCATAACTCAAATGTCTCAATTATTCCATGATCTTCCTTATTCACTGTCCAACTTTCGCATGCATGTGAGATTATTGAAAACATCATGGTTTAGGTCAGGTGCACCTTAGTCCTCAATCTGACATCTTTGCACTTCAACACTTTAAAAAGGTCTTGTGCAGCAGATTTGCCTAATGCAATACGTCGTTTAATTTCTTGACTGCTGCTTCCATGAGTGTTAATGGTTGATCCAAGAAGAGTGAAGTCCTTCACAACTTCAATCTTTTTTCGATTGACAGGAATATTGTTTATTGGTGCAATAGTGAGGATTTGTGTTTTCTTTATATTGAGATGCAATCCACATCAAAGGCTATGGTCTTTGATCTTTATTAGTAAGTATTTTAAGTCCTCTTCTCTTTCAGCAAACAAGGTTGTATCATCTGCATATTTCAGGTTGTTAATGAGTCTTCCTCCAATCCTGATGCCACGTTTTTCTTCATATAACTCAGCTTCTTGGATTCTTTGCTCAGCATACATGTTGAATCTGTTCCTATGTTTCATTAATTCTGGAATTCACATTTAGTTCTTTAATGCACGTTGAGTTGGTTTTGGTTGGTGCATGATGTGAGATAAAGGTCTTGTTTCATTCTTTTGCATATCGATTTCGATTTCTGCCAGCACCATCTGTTGAAGAAACTATCTCTTCCCCATTCTATGTACTTTAGCCCTTTGTGAAAGAGCAGTTGTCCATCTGTGAATAGGTTAATTTCTGGATTCTCTATTCTGGTTGGTCCATCAATCTATGCATCTTTCATTGTAAGCTGTTTTGATCACTGTGGTCATGTAGTAAAATTTGAAATCAGGGAGTGAGAGGCTTCCAATTTTTTTTCTACTTCTTAAGCAGTGCTTTGCTTATTCTGGGTCTCTTTCCTTTGCATAAAAAGTGTGTAATAGTTTTTTCCATCTCTTTAAAGAATGTCATTGAATCTGGATTGGGAGTGCATTATATCTATAGATTGCTTTGTTTCTCTGGTTACATTTATTCCTAAATATTTCCATTCTTTGGGTGGCAATTGTAAATGATATCACTTTCCTAATTTCCTTTTCAGCACTGTCATTGTCACTATAAAGGAATCTGACTTATTTTTTAAGTTGATCTTGTATCCTGCTACTTTGCATAAACTTCCAATGAGTTCTTGTAGGTTTTTTTTTTTGTGTGTGTATGTGTGTGTGTGTGTGTGAATCTTTGCGATTTTCTATGTATAGGATCATATCATCTGCAAAAAGAGAGAGTTTTACTTCTTCTTTGCCAATTTTGATGCCTTTAATTTCCCTATTTTGCTTTATAGTTCTTGTTTAAGATTTCCAACACAATATTGAATATGAGTGGTGATAAAGGACATCCTTGTCTGGTTCCTGTTTGCAAAGGGAAAGCTCTCAGTTTCTCTCCATTGAGCGAGAGGTTGGCTGTTGGTTTTCTATATATGCTTTTAATTATGTTGAGGGATTTCCCTTCAAATCCTACTTTGTAGAGTGTTTTTATCAGGAATGGATATTGAATTTTGTCAAATGCCTTTTCTGCATCAACTGATATGATCGTGTGGTTGTTTTCTGTTTTTTAATTATATAGTGTATTACATTGTATTTTTGTTATTGAACTATCCTTTCATGCCTGATATGAATCCCACTTGGTCATGATGTGTTATTTATTTAGATGTGTTGTTGAATTCTGTTGGCTAAGATTTTATTGAGATATTTTGCATCAATGTTCATGAGGAATATTGGTCTATAATTTTCTTTGTTATAGACGTCCTTCCTGGTTTTTGGTACAAGAGTTATGCTTGCTTCATTAAATGTATTAGGAAGTTTTCCATCCTTTTCTATATTATGGAATAATTTGAGTATAATTGCTGACAGCTCTTCCCTGAATGTTGTTAAAACTCACCGGTGAAGACATCTGGATCTGGACTTTTTTTGGTTGGGAGTTCTTTGATAACCTGATCAATTTCTTCTTTTGTTATAGGCCTGTTCATGTTTTCTATTTCACTCTGTGTAGGTAGGTCATGCTTTTCTAAACATGTATCCATGTACTCTAGCTTTTCAAATTTGTTGGAATACAACTCTTCATAGTATTCTTTTATTATCCTTTTTATTTCTATTGGTTCTTTTTTGACATCACCCACGTGGCTTGTTTTGTGTGTTATTTGTTTTCTCCCTCTTTTCTTTTGTTAGCTTTGCCAGTGGTTTGCCAATTTTATTAATACTTTTGAAGAACCAGCTTCTTGTCCTTTTGATTCTTTTTATAGTTTTTCTGTTTTGCATCTCATTTGCTTCTGCTCTGATCTTTATGATTTCTTTTCTTCTGGTTACTGTAGGTTTATTTTGCTTGTCTACTGGTGTACTTTGGCTTGAGGATATTTAAATTTATAATACCTGCTGGGTAGAGCAAACAGTTTTTTCTTTTTTCTTTTTGAGGGTTAGGAGTAAGGAGTTAGGATTAGGACTATGGCTAAATCTAGAGTAGGTCTAAGACTTCATTTAGTTTTAGTGTGATGGTTAGGATTAAAGTTAGCACTATGGTTAGGAATAAGCCTAGGGCTAGGAGTAAGGCTTAGTCTAGATTTAGGATTACAGTTAGGTTTATTTAATTGTATTATTTTCTTAAAAACACCTTGATTTTCTTTTCATTTAGAAGTCCTATAGCTTTATTATTTCCTCTTTTTACTTAGCTGTTGCTATTGTTAAGTGTTGTTGAGTCAGTTCTGACTAAGGGTTACACTGTATTGACTTTCCAAGGGGTGGCTTGTGAATTTGAACCACCAACCTTACTGTAGAGTGCTTATCCTACAGCACCACACCAGGACTCTTTTATTATTCATGGATTTGCTGTTATTGTTGTTGTTTCAAATTGGTATCTCTGATTACTTGTCTTATAGGTAGGTTTGTTTTACTTTGAATACTTCTTTATCTTGGTTGAGTTCTGGGTGATATTATCA
This sequence comes from Chrysochloris asiatica, assembly GCF_000296735.1. Taxonomy (NCBI): domain Eukaryota; kingdom Metazoa; phylum Chordata; class Mammalia; order Afrosoricida; family Chrysochloridae; genus Chrysochloris; species Chrysochloris asiatica. Next base: position 3,536,382 of record NW_006408685.1, on the reverse strand, counting down.
TATATGTTAGTCTCAGTTTGTCATCTGCTGTTGTTGGTGCTGTGTCCAAAGGATTCCCTTTAGCATTTTTTGTAAGTGTGGCATGTTTTTTTGTTTTGTGTTTTTTTTTTTTTAACTTTTTTCAATTTCTGTTTTGAAATGTCCTAATTTGACTGTCGTATTTGATTGACAATTTTGCTAGGTATATGATTCTTGGTTAGCATTTTTTTTTTTTTTTTTTTTAATTTCTGAGTTTTACATATGTCATCCCATTTTCTTTCTTCTTGCCTACATGCTTTCTGCTGAAAATCAGTCTTATTAGTTCTTCTTTGCAGGTAACTTTATTTCCCTCTTTTTCAAACTAGTTTTGAAAGTTTGATTATAATATGTCTTGGTGATTTTATTTTGGTTTCTATACTATTTGGAGTTTGTTCATCTTCTTGAATGGCTACCTTATTGTCTTTCATGATGTTAAGGAAGTTTTCATGCAACATCTCTTGAAGCATTTGAATAAAAAAATAGTTACATATTTTTATTTTGGCCCCTCCTGTTCTGGAATTCCAATCATATGTAAGTTTTTCTCATTATTGTGCCACACATAAACCTCTTTGTTTACTGAATCTTTGAGTTATTCTATGTATAGGATCATATCATCTGCAAACAGAGAGAGTTTTACTTTTTCTTTGCCAATTTTGATGCCTTTAATTTCCCTATTTTGTCTTTTTTTTTAATGTTTTATTGTGAATTATATGATAGTTTACATGGGAGAACTTTAGTTTTACATTCATTCCATCGTATATCATCTCACTGCCATGTT
>NW_006408685.1:3529542-3535486 GCF_000296735.1 Chrysochloris asiatica | reverse complement strand
AACATACAAAAATCAGTTGGATTTCTCTACAGCAATAGCAATAGCGATGAAAAGAACATTAGGAAAGCAATACCACTTACAATAGCCATGGAAAGGATGAAAAATTTAGGAATAAATAATATAACCAGAGAAACAAAGGGCTTATAACAAAGAAAATTACAAAACACTACTATAAGAAACCAAAAGAGACCTACAGAAGTGGAAGAACATACCAGGTTCCTGGATAGGAAGACTCAACATTGTGAAAATATCAATACTACCCAAAGCAATTTACACATACAATGCAATCCCAATACAGATTCCAACAACTTTCTTCAAAGTGATGGAAAGGACAATTAGTAATTTTATATGGAAAGGAAAAAGACCCAGGATAAGCAAAGCACTGCTTAAAAGGAATAACAAAATTGGAGGTTTCTCACCCCCAATTTCAAATTTTACTACATGGCTACCGTGGTCAAAACAGTCTAGTACTGCTAGAATGAAAGAGACATTGATCAATGGAATAGAATAAAGAATACAGATATTAACCCAAATGCTTACAGCCAAATGATTTTCGACAAAGGACCTAGGCATATTGCATGGGGAAGAGACAGTCTCTTTAACAAATGGTGCTGGCAGAACTGGAAAGTGATATGTAAAAGACTGAAACAAGACCTTTGCCTCACACCCTATACAAAAATGAACGCAACACGGATTAAATATCTAAATGTGAATCCTAAAATTATGAAGATCATCAATGAAAAAATAGGGATGAATGTGAGGGCACTAATTCAGGGCATATACAGACTGCCACACATTTTGAAAAGTACACAAACAAAAATAGACATATAGATGAGTGGGACATACTAAAAATTAAAAACTTGTGTGCATCAAAAGACTTCACCAAGAGAGTAAAAAGGGAACCCACAGACTGGGAAAAAAATCTTTTGCAAAGACATATTGGATAAGGGACTCATCTCTAAAATATATAGGAAAATACTACACATCTATAAAAACAAGACAAATAACCCAATCAAAAAGTGGGCACAGGATATGAACAGATACTTCACTAGGGAGGAGATCCGGGCAGCCAACAAACATATGAAGAAATGTTCATGATCACTAGCTATTAGATAGATGCAAATCATCTCACACCAGCAATAACAGCAAAGATCAAAAAAGTTGAGGACAATAAATGCTGGTGGGATGTGGAGAGACTGGAACACTCCTGCATTGCTGGTGGGACTGCAAAATGGTCCAACCTCTTTGGAAAGCAATATGATGCTTCCTCAAAAGGTTGAAAATAGAAATACCATATGATCCAGCAATTCCTCTACTTGGTATTTACCCACAAGACAAACTAGCCACCACATGGGAAGATATATGCACATCAATGTTGATAGCTGCACTATTTGCAATAGCAAAAAGATGGAGACAGCCAAAGTGCCCATCAACTGAAGAATGGATAAACAAGCTGTGGTACATACACACAATGGACTATTATGCTACCTTGAAAAATAACAAGGAAGCTGCATGCCACTCCCTAACGTGGATGAAACTTAAGGACATTATGTTGAGTGAAATTAGTCAGTCACAAAAGGAAAAATACTGCATAGGATCACTACTGTAAAAGACTAAGAAAAAGAACCCATACTAATCCACTAAAGTGGATTCTTAGCTGGTTGCTAGGATGTAGGGGTAGGGTTACGGGCGGGAGGGGAAAGTGGAGCACAGGGCAGGGAATAGACACAGGATAATTTGGGTGTTGGGGAGGGGGGCAATATATAAGTAGGGAGAGGGGAATGGAAGAACAAAGCAGATGGGAGAACAATTAGACAGGTATGAATGGACTAAATGGGACAGAGGTAAAAAATGATGTAGGCACAGTTTTAGAACAACAGGGCTCTGAGATACAGAGATTGAGACATGGTTGGAATGGGGAAAAGGGGGGAATAATGTTAAGATGCTTGGCTGTCTTTTGAACCTTGGTTTCCCGTGCATTATAATATAAAATAGACACTGGAGGGGAAGAGAAAGGAATAGCCAGAAATATCAACATAGAAAACTTGTAAGTCCGTCTTCTGCCTACAACTGATTGGAATACTTAAAATGAGACTTCAATGTGTCCAGTGAAGGAGTTTTCCTGAGGAGTCTCTGCATTACATAAGACTATAGGAGGTAGCCTGAACCACATCCAGACCTTCAGAGACGGGAAATCTTCCACTTGAAAGGACAAGCAGACCAGCCTGGAGCAGGTAGCAAACCAGAAGATACTTTTTGAAAGGAAGACCTGCAGGAAAAATACAAAACAATAGAGTCAGACTGACTATTACTACAAGAACAAGCAAGTTGCTTGCTCAGGAGACATCAAGGCAAGTGGTCCTCTCAGTGCAAATCCTCTTCCAAGACTAAGACGCAATGGAAATACACAATCTGAATGGCGACCACGCACATCTTCCATAAGAGGAAGTGACCGAACAACATCAATGAAGCAGTCAGCTAAGCCTTACATTGTTCAGCAGACTGCTAACTATGAACCTGGGTGGAGACCTGGTCGGCCAGCAGTGAGGCAAGACCTGGGGACTCATGGGCTCAGAGTCAATGACACAGCCACAGAGGACTAGAGTGGAAAGCGAAGTGGCCAGCTGATAAGAAGAAGGCAGATAGACACAAGAACACCCATACTTTGCAGATGAAACCCACTTGACCTGGCTTCAATGACTGGATGAACAGAACTCAACCCGAAGAAGAAAGAAGAGAAAAAAAGAGTCATCTGATACAATTTGATAAACTTGACCTACACTTATAAATGCAGTCACTCAAAAGAGGAGACATATCCCTGCTGCAAGAATTATTCCCACCCCCTCCACACAAAGAGTAGACAGGGATGGGCAACTTGGACATTGGCTACCCAAAATGGGTGGAGGGATACAAAGGTAAGAAGTGACTGGCTTACAAGCTTTCAAGAGGGAACCTAGATCCAAAGGGTGTGGAGGAAGGTAGAGTCTCCAGTGAATAATATCCAGCCTGTCCAGGAAGGGCTGATGAAATGAAATGCAGATGGGTCTCTTGTGAGCAATAGTGAAGAATTGTTATCATGACTGATTGTGAGGGTTGGAAATGTAGGTGGACGTTTTATAGCAAGGAGGGGAGTGATTAACTTTTCAGTCTAGGATCGGAGGGCCCTGGGACCATCAATGGAGAAGAGAGGAAAGCGGGAACCTACCCAGAGAAGCTGTGATTCCTGAGATGGAGGCAGAGACGATGACGTGAAGAGATGGAGTGCCTGGGGACTTGAGATCCAGAGAGGAAAAGGGGCTGCGTGCTGAGAACCGTGGCTGGGTGGATCACGCTTGCAGGGTATATCCTTTGTTGGGTGATGATGCATGGGCGGGATGGTAACTATGGCAATGAACGATGTATGATAGAAAGAATGTAAAACTAATGTTCTACCACGTAAACTATCACACAATTCACAATAAAACATTTATTTAAAAAAAGAAAGAAATGGATGTTCAACCATTTCAAGAGGTAGCATATGATCAAAAACCAAACATACTGAGGGAAAAATCCATGCAAGCTGCACTGAAGACATTGATGGAAAAACAAGACTCCAGGAATTGAAAGATTACACAATTAAAATCTTTCAACAGATTGATGCAGCCTGGAGGCATTCACTCATCTGTGCCAAGAAATTTGGATGACAGCTACCTGGCCAACTGAATGAAAGAGATCCATATTTGTGCCCATCCCAAAGAGAGGTGACCCCACGGAATGTGGAAATTATCTAACAAGATGGTTAATATCATACACAAGTAAAATTTTGCTGAAGATAATTAAAAAATGTTTGAAATAGTATATCAAAATAAAAGTGCCAGAAATTCAAGCCATATTTAGAAGATGGCATGGATCTGGGGATATCATTACTGACATCAGATGAAGCTAGGCAGAAAACAGAGAATACAAGACAGATTTTTACTTGACTGTGCAGAGGCGTTTCACTCTGTGAATAATGACAAACTATGGATAATACTGTGAAGAATGGATATTCCAGAATACTTAATTGTGCTCATGAGAAACCTGCACATAGACCAAGAGGCAGTTGCTCAAACAGAGCAAAGGGATACTTAATGACTTAAAATCAGGAAAGATGTATGCCAGGGTTGTATCCTTTTGCCATACTTATTCAATTTTTTTGGATGAGCAAATAATCTGAGAAGGTAGATTATATAAAGAAGAGCATGGCGTCAAGTTTGGAGGAATAGTCACTAACAACCTTTAATATGCAGATGATACAACCTTGCTTGCTGGAAATGAAGGGGACTTAAAATACTGATGAAGATCAAAGACCACAGCATTCAATTTAAGTTGCATCTCATAAATTAAAAACAAAAATACAAAGGGACCAATAAATAACATCATAATAAATGGAGAAAAGCGTGAAGCTATCAAATACTTCATTTTGCTTGGATCCATAATCATTGTTCATGGAAGCAGCAGTTAAGAAATCAAACAATGTGTATTGCACTGGGCAATTAGGCTGCAAAAACCTCTTTGAAGTTTTAAAGTGCTAAGATCTCTATTTGAGGACTAAGGTGAGCCTGACCCAAGCCACCATAAGCAAGACCAATGAATACCATTATTATTCAAATTTATGAATCAACCACTAAAGCAATGATGATGAGACAGAAGAATTCTACGGACTTCTTCAGTGTGAACTATGAACGTCCAGTCTTCTCATTTGCATGTGAAACAAAGTTGGACAATGACTAAGGAAGACCATAGAAAAATGGACACATTTGAATTAAGCTATTGGCAAAGTATACAGAAAGTATCACGGACTTCCAGAAGAACATATTTGTCTCAGAAGAAATATAGCTAGAATGTCCCTTAGTAGCAAAGATAGCAAGACTTCACTTCTCCTACTTTGGGACATATTATAAGGAGGGACAAGTCCCTGGAGAAGGACATCATGCTTGGTAAAGTTAAGGGTCAGCAAAAAAGAGAAATCCCTCAACAAGATGGATTGACACAGTGCAGAAACAATGAGCTGAAAATAACAATTGTGAGGATGGCACAGGACTGGGCAGTATTTCGTTACTTTGTACATAGGGTTGGTATGATTTGGAACTAACTCAATGGTACCTAGATTTTAATTAATGAATGAGTTAGTAATTCATGCTTTGTAAGCAATAAGAACTCAATAATACCTAAGTGATATTTAATTGCAGGCTTCTGCACTATAACTCAGTGAATGGCATTCTTTTTTGCTAGAACAAGGGGGTTTCAAAAACTTTGTGGAAAAAAAATGGAAATAAAAGGTAATGGAATTGTGGGGGAAGATAGAGTCCCCACTGAACAGTTTTCATCTTGTCTAGATGGGTCTGGTGAAAAGAGATGGGGCTAAGACTCTTATAATTCAATTGTGAGTAATTGTTATCATGACTACTTGCGGCTGTCAAAATTGTAAAGTTAGAAGTTTTGTAACAAAAATGGGGGAGTAACTGAGTAGTATCCAATCTGTTTGGGCGGGGCTGATGAAAGGAGATGTGGATAGGCCTTTTGTGATACAATAGTGAACAACTGTTATGAGGACTGATTGTGAGGGTTGGAAATGTAAAGGTAGACATTTTGTAACAAGGAGGGGAGTGATTAACATTGCAGTCTAGGAGCAGAGGTCCCTGGGACCATGAAGGGAGAAGAGCGGAGAGCGGGACCCTACCCAGAGAAGCAGTGATGCCTGAGATGGAGGCAGAGACAATGACGTGGAGAGATGGAGCAGTTGGGGACTTTATACCCAGAGAGGGAGAGGGGCTGTGTGCTGAAGACCGGGGTGTGTGTGGGGGGAACAGGGGAGAGGGGCAGGCTTGTAGGACATACCCTTTGGTTGGTTGATGATGCAAGGAGAGGATTGTAACCATGGCAACGAAATGATATACAATAGGATGAATGTAAAACTAATGTT
>NW_006408685.1:3527807-3529442 GCF_000296735.1 Chrysochloris asiatica | reverse complement strand
CTGCTGTGCATGGGGTCGCTATGAGTCGGTTCCTACTTGATGGCACCTGACAACAACAACAAACAACAACCTCTTTATTTGGCAATAGATCAAACTAAAACATTTGTCTTATGCCATAAAATAGAATTGGGGGATGTCATTTTAATGACATGCACACTATCAGCTTATTAGATCATCTTAACAACTTCTGTTTTTGAGGTAAGGTCCTAACAGAAAGGGACATCACAGTTTGTCTCTCTGCCAAAGGGGAAAATAGACCTGAGCTTTAAGATGAAATAACCCTTTGGTGTTTGTTTGACTGTTGTGGTTGCAATTATTTATCTTCGTTTGTGTACACATTTTAAAGCATTGAATGCTGGGTATAGTTTCCCATTTATAAGTGCAGACCATCTCTTGAGAAGTCAGGAATTGGTGTAATCCTATGTAACATTATGTCTTAATGACATGGAAACATGTTTTTTCATTTATCAAATGATATTTCTTTTAGAAATTCTATTTTCACAGTTTTCTCCATCTGTCTCTTTGTCATATTTGGAATGTTGCTTCTGTTTTATTGTGGGACTATTGATCTGGTGCTTGCCCTTTCCTTTAGAAAAGAAAGTTATCATTTGAATAATGTGAATTTCTAAGTTTATATATTATGGGGTTGTTTGGTTTTTTTTTTACTTGGAAACTGAAAATGGTTAGAGACATGCACATTTATCTGATTTTGTTTGTTTTTATTGTGAATTGAGTGAAAGTATACAGGGTAGATCATCAGTTTTACATTAAACAAATCATATACTTTGTTTCATTACAATGATTATAATCCCTTCCATGTACCATCAGTTAACAGTATTTCTCTCTATTCATTTTAGCGCTCTCTCTCTCTCTCTCTTTTTTTTTATTAACACTCAGGCATATATAATAATTTAATCTACCAAAGAGCAAGGGCACATTCTGAAACTCTGCCTCCTGGCCACCAGCTCTCAGTCCCTCTCTTTCTATGAGTCTAGAGTACTCAGCTGCTCCCTCTCTCTATGTCCTCATCTCTGCCTCCGTCTCTGATGTCACTGATTCTCTGGATAGGGTCCCACATTCCGCTTGTGGTCTTCTCCCTTGATGGTCGGTCCTAGGGTCCTCTGTTTCTGGACTGTACGATTAACTACTTCCCAGTTTTTGTTACAAAGCTTCTACCTTTACAATTGTGACAGTTGCAATTAGTCATGATAACAATTACTCACTATTGTATCATAAGAGTCTTATCCCCTTTGATAGCAAAGAGATAACTTGCTTTTCATTTCCTACTAAGCACTGGCCTTAAACCCTTTTCTTTTACAATTATGAATTTTGCTTGAACTTTCTTAAAAACCCATGGGCAATCTAAAGTGAGAGCTAATTTGTATTTCCAAATTTACTATGTGCATCAAGAAGTTTAGTGAACTTGTTGTTGCTGTTAGGTGCCATCGAGTCGATACCGACTAATAGCGACCTTATGCACAGCAGAATGAAACAATGTCCGATCCTGGGCCAACCTCACTACTGTTGCCACACTTGAGTCCATCAATGCTGCCACCTGGCCAATCCATCTCATTGGGGGTCTTCCTCTTTTTTTCTGACCCTCCATCTTATCAAGCATGATATCCTTCTCCAGCT
>NW_006408685.1:3521500-3525887 GCF_000296735.1 Chrysochloris asiatica | reverse complement strand
AAAAAAAAAAAAAAAAAGATAATGGAATTGTTCTATGAACTTTTTGGAGACAATCTCATATAGTTTTCTCATCTATATTAATAAATTGAAGTATAATCACTTTGAGAACGTTAGTTCCTTGTACATCAAACCTCAAAAAAGTAATTTTTCTTTTTTCATGCCAGAATTTGGTTTCGTTTGGTGTAATTTTTAATTTTAGCATGATATCCTTTTAGTATTCAAAATGTACATGGAACCATTACATTAACTTTTTTTTTTTTAAGCTTTTATTATGAATTGAGTGATAGTTTGCCAGGCAGATCATCAGTTTTATCCTCAACAAATCATATTTTGTTTCATTGCAAGGATTATAATCCCCTCTATGTACCATTGGTTAACAGTGTTAGCCTCTATTCCCCCATTTTTCTTTTATGTACACAAAGCACACAGGAAATATATATTTGTTTAAATGTCTAAAGGGCACATTTTGCATGTCAGCCTCTGACCTGTAGGCACACGGCCTTTCTTATTCCATGAGCCTAGAGTCCTCAGCTGCTCAATCTCTCTGTGCCATTGCCTCTTCCTCAGTCTCTGTTGTCAGCACTTTTCTGGTTAGGATCACATGTTCTAGTAATGCTCTTACCTATTGATGGTCCTAGGGTCCTCTGTTCCTGGAATAAAAGATTAATTAATCACATCTTCGACATTTACAGTTGTGACAATAACAACTAATCAAGATAAAAATTACTCACTATTGAATAAAAAAAAAAATCCTATCCCCATCCTCCTTATCCTCTTTTACCAGATCCATGCAGACAAAAGGAAAACTATTAAAAGGGGATTCTACCTTACCCCCTCATTCTGAAACTAAGCATACTTATGAAAGCTTGTAAGCCAGCCACTCCATGCCATTATAGCCTCCCATTTTTGGTAGCCAATGTCTAAGTTGCCCATCCCTATCAACCCTATGTACTGAGGGGGCAAGCTTGATCACTGATATGAAAAATCCTTCACTTTCAGTTGGACTTTTGAGCAACTAAATCCATATACAAAGGTCCAATTCATCAAATTGTGGCAATTTACGACTATACCCTGTATCAAACTTCTTTATCTTCATCTGGTCAAGTTCTGATCAGCAAGCCATTCAGGATGGGTCAAATGGGTGCTGTCTGCAAGTTTGGGCGATCTACATGCCTCCCCCCTCCAAACACACACTTCAGACCAACTGGCCAGTTCATTGTCAGTTCTAGCCCCCAGTGGCTTGGTCAGTGTCCATGGGTGCAGGAGTTCACATGTCTGCCAAACTTCAGCCCACTTGGCCTATCCCCTTCTCTTTCTCATCTCAAGGTCTATGGATGTCTATGGAACATAGCAAAACTCAGTCCATGTCTTCATTGCTGCATTTTCCCCACTTACACTTGCAAGTATACCAGGGTTGTCACCAGCAAGCTTACAAGCCTGCTGTTGTTTTCCCCTTGAGTTTCAGTCTTAGAAGGGGCTTATCCCGATAGGCTGACTTTTCTTACCTTGATGGCTCTAAGTCAAACAGTTTACTGAATTATAACAGCCAGACAGCCTGCCTTTCAAATTTGTTGGAGTACAACTCTTCATAGTACTCTGTTATTATCCTTTTTATTTCCATTGGTTCTTTTGTGATGCCACCTATATGGTTTCTTTAGGTTTTAGTTGTGCCTTCTCCCTCTTTTCTTTTGTTAGGTTTACCAGTGGTTTATCAATTTTGTTAATCCTTTCAAATAACCAGCTTTTTGTGTTGTTGATTCTTTCTATAGTTTTTCTGTTTTTTTTTTCTGCTCTAATATTTATTATTTCTTTTCTTCTGGTGTCTGTAGGTTTACTTTGCTGGACTTTTTCTAATTATTGGAGATGTTGTGTTAATGTTTTGATTTTGGTTCTTTATTCTTTTTAGATGTGTGTATTTATTGCTATAAATTGTCCTCTCAACACTGCTTTTGCTATGTCCTAAAATTTTTGGTATGCTGTGTTTTAATTTCATTTGCTTCTAGAAATATTTTAAATTAATTTTTAGTATACTATTTTTATTCTAAAATATATTATATTTGTTATTCTAAAAATGATTATTTGATCATTTTTAAACAGGTGATATTCAGATTCCATATATTTAACTTTTTTCCGTGATCTTCCCATTGTTGATTTCTAATTTTCTAGCATTGTGATCTGAGACGATGCTTTGTAATATATATATATATATTTTAAGTTTCTATTATGAATTGAGTGATAGTTTACATGGGAGAGCATCAGCTTTACATTCATCCTATCGTATTTTGTTTCATTGCAATGATTACAATCCCCTCCAGGCATCATCAGTCAACAGCATATGCTTCCATTCCCTCTGTTTTTTTTTTTTTTTTTTTTCCTTGTGATGTACAACAAAGCACTCAGGAACCATTCAAACAACCAAAGGGTACACCCTGCAAGTCTTCCCACTGGTCATCAGCATGCAGCCCCTCTCACTCCCTGAGACCAGAGTCCCAGCTGCTCCATCTCTCCACGTCATCATCTCTGTCTCCATTTCTGGCATCACTGCTTCTCTGGATAGGGTCAGCACTCTGCTCTTCTCCCTTGATGGTTCCAGGGTATTCCGCTCCTGGATTGCAAGATCAAACACTCCCCTCTTTTGTCACAAAATGTCTACCTTTACATTTGCAACACTCATCGCCAGTCTTGATAGCAATTATTCACTTTTGAACCACAAGAGTTCACCAGCCCCATCCAGTGGAGATTCTACCATCCCCTGCATCCTCTAGAACTAAGCTCCCTCTTGAAAGCTTAGTAAACCAGTTACATCTTGCCTTTGTAGCCATTCCCCCACCCCTTTTTTTGGGGGTAGCCAGTGTCTATCCCTGTCAATGCTGTGTACAGAGGAGGTGAGAATGATCCTCGCTGTAAAGATTCATGCACTCTTTTGAGCTACTAATCACATAAATATAGGTCAAGTTCATCAAATTGTAGTGGATTACTCTTTTTTTCTTCTCTTCTTTCTTTCTCTAGTAGAGTTCTGATCAACCAGCCATTGAAGCCAGGTCAAGTATGGATGTATGGATGTTCTTGTGCATCTCCCCTCACTTCATATAAGCTGGATGCTTCATTTTCTGCTCTAGACCTCTGTGTCCTTGTCCCTGTTCCTGGGGCCAGGAGTCCCCAGGTCTCACCATACTGCTGGGAAACCAGGTCTCAACCTAGTTTGAACATGGTCGGACTTAACTCACAACTTCATTGCTGTTTTACCCTACTTCTCCTTATCGATAGACCAGCATGGTCACCAGCAAGACAACATGCCTGCTGATGTATTTCCCTTGAATCTCAATCTTGAAAGGGGGTTTGCCATGAGGGGACCCGACCACTTGCTTTTATGGCTCCGTGATGAACAACTTGCTTGTTCTTGTAGTAGTCAATCAGACTGCCATTATTGTTTTTGATGTTTCTTGCTGGTCTCTCTTTCAAGAAGTATATTCTGTTCTTCTAGCCACTCCAGGCTGGTCTGCTTGTCCTTTCAAGTGGAAATTTCCAACCTCAGAAGATTCTGGATGGGAATCAGGATTCCATCTATGCTGTTATGCAATGTAAAGGCTCTGAAGGAAGTCTCTGCCACTGGGCACCTTCTAGCCCCATTTTTTGTATTCCAATCAGTTATAGGCTGAAGATGGGCTTACAAGCATTCTATGGTGATGTTTCTGGCTACTCCTTTCTCTCTCCGTCAAGTGTCTATTTTACAATAGTAGGCAAGGGAACCAAGATTCAAAAAACAGCCAAGCATCTTAACATTATTTCACTTCTTTTACCAATTCAAACCATGTCTCAACCCCTGTATCCCAGAGCCCTGTTGTTCCAAGGTTGAGCATACATCACTATTTACCTCTGTCCCACTTAGCCCATGCAAACCTGCCTAAATGTTCTCCCATCTGCCTTGTTCTTCTATTCTCCCCCTTCTTTTGTATTGCTCCCCACCTCTAGCACCCAAAGTATCCTGTGTCTAGTCCCTACCCTGGCCTCTATTTTCCCTCTCCCTTCCCTCACCCCACCCCCTACACCCCGGTAACCAACAAGGATTTCCCCCCTTTTAGTGTGGGTACGTTTTCTTAAGCTTTTATATTAATGGTTCTATGCAATATTTCTCCTTTTGTGACTGACTAATTTCACTCAGCATAATGTCCTCAAGGTTCATCCATGTTATGCGGTGGCTTGCAGCTTTCTTGTTATTTTTCAAGGTAGCATAATATTCCATTGTGTGTATGTACCAAAGTTTGTTTATCCATTCTTCCATTGATAGGCATTTAGACTATTGTAAATAGTGCTGCTATGAACATTGATGTGCATATATCTGCTTGTGTTATGGCTCGTATTTCTTGTGGATAAATACCAAGTAGAG
>NW_006408685.1:3508751-3512882 GCF_000296735.1 Chrysochloris asiatica | reverse complement strand
TGCCTCCAGGTAGATGTGATCAGGAAATGGGCTTCCCTTTTCACTCTTCTTCTTGAGAAATTTCAACATGCCACTGTTGGTCGTTTTGACATAACTTAGGATTTAATTTTCAGCCTATTTCCTTTTTTGTCTGCTTGTCCCACTCCACAATCCCCTTAAGGCCTTTTTTCCTAGTTGTAAATATTTCAGGGCCGGCTACGCCCATTTGGTTTTAATTGGAAACTGTCTCTTTAAATTTCAAGGAGATCTGTGTGCATGTGTAGTAGAACCCTCCAAGGGTGGGGCAGGGATGCCCACTAGCTCAGGCACCCCCCTATAGTCACCCGAATGGAGGTGCACAGACAGCAAGGGACCAATGAACAGCTGCCAAAAGAGAAGAATGTCCACACCTTTATCTCTGTGGTTCTGCCAGGTGTCTGTGGCCACCCCGATCCTTCCCCCGCTTGGTCTCACCCAAGATAGCAGCTCCTCGAGCAGCCAAGCATCTCGAATTACAAAGCAATGGATTTCTTGCTTCTGCCACAAATTCCCCCAGCTGTAAGGGTTCCAACCTTCTAAATATTCCTTTATATGTGGTTCAGAGTTCTGGGACCATCCCCTGAATCTGCTTGGTCAGGTATTCAGTGTTGTTGCTGGTGGAGCTCTTTACTACACGTTCACCCGATCCCCCATCTTGTTTGCTCCCGCCACTGATTGTTTTTGTGTTGCAATTAGTTTAGTATATTTTTTTCTATCCTTTGATTTTTAGTCTATTTTTGTCTTTATATGGAAGGTATATCTTTTGCAGACAGCATATTGACGGGGCTTGCTTTCTTATCCATTCTACCACTTTCTGTCTCTTCACTGGTTCATTTAATACATTGACATTCAGTGTAATTATCAATATGTATGAATTAATTTCTGTCATTATGTTAGTTTTTTGTAGTGCTGCTCACTCATTTGTTCTGCATGCCTTCTTGTGCTGAGTTCATGCTTTTTTTGTGCTATTTGTTTTCAGTTTCTTCTTAATTTTTAATGTTCCCTTGATAACTTGTGTCATTCTTCCTGTTCCAGAATGCCAGTAATTCTTAAGTTATTCCTCTTCATGTTATCCAAAATGAATTTTAGACTCTCTTCAGATTTGTTATGCTTTTTTGTTTTAATGCTTTTTTATGCCTGTTCTAGCTTAGCAGTATTGAGAGTTTTCTTCCAGATAGCTGGTTCTGGCTTCCATCTCTTCATTTCTATTCCTTTACTCTTTTAGTGTATTGTCCATTTCTGATATTGTATTATTAATCATCTGGACCTCTTTTTGCAGGTTTTGAATTGTTTCCAATGCTATATCTTTCTTGTTTGATTGCTATGTAGCAATTTCCTGACTCATTCCTTATTTTTCTCCATCTTGCTGTGAAGCATTTGGATTGTTCTCCATGTCATTCTTCTGAATTCCTGTTCAGGCAGATCCAAAGGTTGCTCTTCTTCCAATGGGAAGTCTATGTCTGCCTCCAGCTCTTTTGTCTCAGTTACTCTTTTCTATTTTTGGATATGTGCTGAAATCTTTTGTTGTTTTTTTTCTTGGACATTTTCAATAGTTAGATGCATTTTCAATAATTAAATCAATGTATGTTTCTGTGTGGTTATTCTTACTGAGTGTTACCTGGTGGATGTGATCTGGAGATAGGCTTCCCTTTACACATCTCTTATTACTCAGCTGCAATCTATCTTAGCTTCCAGTCACCTGTAGATTATTCCTCTTCATGTCATCCCACATGAATCTTAGGCTTTCTTCAGATTTTTTTTTCAGTCTATTTTCTGCTTGTTCTTTTATCTTAACCGTATTGAGAAATTTGTCCTTAAGCTAGACAATTCTGGCTTCCATACCTTCAGTTCTAATCCTCTGCCCTTTCAGTGCATTGTCCATTTATAGTATTTTAGTTTGACTATATGGACATCTTTTTGCAGGTTTTATATTGTCTCCAGTGCTAGTTTTTTTTTTTTTTTTTTTTTTTTTTTTATAGCTCCTGTAGCCCTTTGTGACTTCTTCCTTATTTTCCTTGACTTTACTGTGGAACATTTGTATGCACCTTAACAACATTCTCCTGAATTTCCTATTGCAAAGCCTCTTCAACCTCCAATGCCATTCCTGAGCACGCCCCAGTTGCTTCCTGGTCAGTGTGATTAGGACATGGACTTCTCTTTTCAATACTCTTAACAGTGCATTTCAGACTGTTTTAAAGAAGGTTTTGGTTGTAGATGTTTCTCTTGTGTATAATAGCTGGTATTGGCTCTTGCCTAATTAGTGGGGTTTTAGAGGGTGCAATTGTAGCTAGACTGTATGGTCTTAATTACTGTCTCTTGTTGGGTAAGGAAAGAAGTTAAGGAGCTCCCCCAAAATAGAATGAGAACTAAAAAACAAGACTAAAACTGAAAGTCCAAAATCATAAAAACCAGGGGGGTGGGGGAAATCCAAAAATGTGGAAAAATATGACTGAGACTTTAGCACCACCAAATGGCCTCTTGCTTTCAAAGTTGCCTGAAAAATGTCAAGATGTTTCCGTTGTGCTTCTGTGATGTAACACAAGGTTTTGTTCTCGTTTTATTTTATTTTTTTTCCCTTCCTCTCAAGTCCATTCAGCTGTTTCTCCTAAGGAGAACCAGCCCAGGGTTTGCCAAATCTGCTTTGGAAGAGACTCCTGTTGTAGACTCTTCCTGTTGTCTCCTCCACCTTTAATTCTGTATCCAATGATCTATGCTGTGCAGATCTTTCTGCACATGTAACAGAAGCTTTCCTGGTGGTGTCTGCTTGTGTGGGTCTCCAGTCTGTGTAGCAGATCAGATATGAGTAGGCAGACCAAAAGAAAAGAATGAAAAAGGAATAACAATAAAAGATGCTTACACTTTTATCTCTGCAGATCTGTCAGGTTTCTGCAATGGTACTGCTCTCTTAACCCTCAATCCCATTCAAAATTGTTGTGGTGGGCATGTTGGCCACCCCAAATCATAAATAATCTCTTTTCTTGCTTCTGCTCCAAATCGTACTCCTGGTAAACACCCGATCCACTGATTTATCCCTTTATTTGAAGTTTGGAGTTCCAGGACCATCCTCTAAATCTGTTCCATCAGGCTTTCCACGTTTTTACTGTTGGGCATCTCCACAGTCTTTCTGTCTAATATGTCATCAAGGTCCACCATTACATTATCTTTTGATTCTGTTTTCTCCACCCACAAAAATTTTTTAAGCCCCTTCATATTAGCATAATATTCTAGCTAAGGAATTTGATTCTTTGAGCCTAAGGATACCTGAATTCTGTTGATATAATAATAATAATAATAATAATAATAATAATTCATTGTTGGTATTGTTTCATGTTTTCAAGTTGGTTCCAAGTCATAGTGACCCTGTTTAGTGTTTCCCAGGAGCAGCTTATGGGTTTGAAATGCTAACCTTGTTTGTATTCTCTGAAACCCCTGAAACCCTGTATACTGATACACATGGGGCTGCCATGAATCCTAATAAACTCTACATTAACTGACTTTTTTAGGTTTGTTTTTTCCTTTAAAATGCTATAATTAACCTTACATAATTATGTATGTTGGACTGTGGGATAAGTCCCCAAGGCCTGCAGTTCAAACCCACCACCTGCTCTTCAGAAACCCAATGCAGGATTGCTATGAGTTAGAAATGACTCAACAGCACTTAACAACAGCAATGATTATTTATATTAGTTGTTGGTGGCCAGTAAAGAGCATCTTTTTATCTTTTCTCCTCTTTATGTGTGTGAGGGCTTCTATCATGGAGGGCGGCGGCTAAACAATGTGCAACAACTGTGCAGACCTGGTGAAGGTGTTAAATGAAACCCAGGCCACGGAGTGGCGGGGTGAGAGGTGTCTGGAGACCAGGTGGATGGAGAGACGCTGCCTAGCGGAAAGAGGCTACAGGGGCCTGCCAGGTTGTCCTAGTTACCACAGACGCGAGAGCGCCTTCGTAGCCTAACCATTGGATCATGGCTTTGAGGCAGGGTCGACCAACTTAGATACCCACAAGCCCAGCCCAAAATGTCTCACTACAACCCAGTCGCCCCTGCTGCGCTTCTGCCTCTTGATTGACATCCAAGGACAGAAATCCCGCCTTTGAGCCAGACTTAAGGGCCC
>NW_006408685.1:3506843-3508651 GCF_000296735.1 Chrysochloris asiatica | reverse complement strand
GGGAGAAAGATGAGGCTTTCTACTCCCGTAAAGATTTACACCCTCGGAAACCCTGTACAGGGTCGCTATGGGTCGGACCCGACTCGATGGCACTCAACAACAACAACAATGATGTATCATTGCAAAATAATTTTTTCCATTCTGTGTGCTCGATTTTTACTATTTTTGAAGTCTTTTGATACACATAAATTTTTAATTTTTAGTATGTCCCAATCACCTATTTTGTCTACATTTCTTTGTGTAATTTTCAAATTTTTGGTAGTCTATGTATGCTCTGTGTATGTTGTTGTTGTTGTTAAGTGCCATTAAGTTGGTTCCGACCCATAGCAACTCTGTATAGGGTTTACAAGGAGCAGCTGGTGAACTTGAACTGCTGACTTGCAGTTCAAACAGCACCCTTAAATTTGTCCCTGTTTTTTCACTGATGGCCTTTATAATTCTGGGATTCACATTTAGGTTGTTAATCCTTGCAGAGTTTGTTTTTGTATATGGCATGAGGTAAAGGTCTTGTTTCAATCTTTTACATATCACTTTCCAATCCTGCAAGTACCATCTGTTGAAGACACTATCTCCTCCCCATGCAATAAATATACTTAGGCCCTTTGTTGAAAATCAGTTGGCTGTATGTGGACAGGTTTATTTCTGGATTCTCGATCCTGTTCCATTGATCTATGAATCTTTTATTGTATAAGTACCAATTTGTTTTGATCACAGTATTCTTGTAGTAAATTTTGAAAACTTTATTCAACTTTATTCTTCTTCTTAAGCAGTGCTTTGTTCATCCTAGGTCGCTTTCCTTTCCACATAAAGTTTGTAATTGCTTTTTCCCCCGTCTCTTTGAAGAATGTCCTTGGAATCTGGATTGAGATTGTATTATATGTGTAAATTGCTTTGGGATTCATTGACATTTTCACAAAGTTAAGTCTTCTTATTCAGGAGCAGGATATATTCTTCCATTTTTGTGAGTCTCTTTTGGTTTCTTGTAGCAGTGTTTTGTAGTTTTCTTTGTATAGGTCCTTTATTTCTCTGCTTACATTTATTCCTCTATAGTTCATCCTTTGGGCAGCTATTGCAAATGGCATTACTTTCCTAATGTCCTTTTCAGTGCTGTCATTGTTGTTGTTGTTAGGTGCCATCAAGTCGGTATCAACCCATAGCGACCCCATGCACAGCAGAATGAAACACCGCCCGATCCTGGGACAACCCCACTACTGTTGCCATGCTTTAGTTCATCGATACTGCCACTTAGCCAATCCATCTAGTTGGGAGTCTTCCTCTTTTTCTTTGACCTTTCACCTTACCAAACATGATGTCCTTCTTCAGCAACTGGTCCCTCCTGCCAATATGTCTGAAGTATGAGAGACGAAGCTTGACCATCTTGGCCTCCAAGGGACACTCTGGCTGCACTTCTTCTAAAACGGATCTGTCATTGTTAGTATAGAGGAATTCAACTGATTTTTGGATGTTGAACTTATACCCTGCCACATTGCTGAATCTTCCAATGGTGTCCAAGAGCTTTTTTTACTGAGTTTTTGGGGTTTTCTATGTATAGGATTATATTGTCTTAAAATTGAGAGAGTTTAACTTCCTCTTTGCCAATTTGGATGCCTTTAATTTCCCTATTTTTTGTATAGCTCTTGCTAAGACTTCCAGCACAATATTGAACAGGAGTGGTGACAAAGGGCATTTTTGTCTGGTTCCTATTCACAGAGGGAATGTTTATAGTTTCTCTCCATTGAAAGTAATGCAGGCTGTTAGTTTTGTATATATGTTCTTAATTATGTTGAGGAATTTCCCTTCAATTCCTA
>NW_006408685.1:3488893-3506743 GCF_000296735.1 Chrysochloris asiatica | reverse complement strand
TTGAAAATACCATGGCTTAGGTCAGGCGCACCTTAGTCCTCAAGCTGACATCTTTGCTCTTCAACACTTTAAAAAGTGCCTGTGCAGCAGATTTGCCTAATGCAATACATTGTCTGATCTCTTGACTGCTGCTTCTGTGAGTATTGATAGTTGATCCAAGAAGAACGAAGAGAACTTAGATATGTCATCATGCATTGAAATTCCCAATAAATTATTTTATAATAATTTTCTTTCAACTCAAATTCACTATTAAAAAAAAAAAACTTGAACTAGTTTAATTTGATAACTGATAATTTGATAACTGATAATTGGCTTATTTTTATTTCAGATTTAGCCTGAGACCTACCTAGTTCAGAATTTACCAGTTATTTTTTCGTCTTGTTGCTTCTTTTTACATAAAGGGTTTTTATTTGCATAATATGACATACAATCCTCAGTGGATATTATTTTAAAGTCTTTGAATGTGGATCTGAACCCATTTGCCTATCCTTTGTGTCACAAGGTTTCTCCTTTAATAAAGCAAATCTGGAGCTATAAAGTAGTTGAATTGCCCAGAAATTTATGAAAAGGAGAGGGAGATGTGTGGGATCCATCTTGATAACAATGATCAGCTTTTGTAAGGTTTCATTCCAGGCTAATGGCTGGTTAAATTGTTCTGAGTAGTTAAAATGAAATGAAATGAATTAAAATACATGAAGTAAAGCAAGCAAAATGGTTTATTGCTTTTATTTGAAGGCACAATAGCTGCAATCTTTCTCTTTTTGTTATTCATGTTTTTGTGGCTGATATTTAAAGCCAGTTGTCAGTGTTCATTGTCCAACATTCACATGCATATGAGGTTATTGAAAATATCATGGCTTGGGTCAGACACACCTTAGTCCTCAAGCTGACATCTTTGCTCTTCAACACTTTAAAGAGGTCTCATGTAGCTGATTTGCCCAATGCAATATGTCGTTTGATTTTTTGACTGCTGCTTCCATGAACGTTGATAGTTGATCCAAGCAAAATTAAATCTTTGACAACTTCAAACTTTTCTCCATTTATGTGGATATTGTTAATTGGGCCAGTGGTGAGGATTTTTGTTTTCTTTGCATTGAGATGCAACCCATACCAAAGACTTTGATCTTCTTCAATAAGATTTTAAGTCCCCTTCCTTTTTAACAAGCAAGGTTGTATCATCTGCATATCACAGGTTGCTAATGAGTCTTCTTCCTATCTGGATGCCACATTTTTCATTATATAGTTCAACTTCTCAGATTGTGTGCTCAGCATACAGATTAAATAAGTATGGTGAAAGAATAAAACCCTAGTGCAAAACTTTCCTGATTTTAAGGCATTAGGTGTTCCCTTGTTGTGTTCGAACAGCTGCCTCTTGGTCTATGTACAGGTTCCTCATGAGCACAATTAAGTGTTCTGGAATACTCATTCATGTTCTGTAGAGGGAAGGTCAATTGGGAAAGATAAGGATGTCAAAAAATGCTCAGTACAAACTTGCTTCAGTTAATTTGATTACTCTTTACATCAATCTGTTGATGTAATGAGTTGAAATTTGACCTATTTTTGAAGTTACCAAAATGCAATTCTTTTGGACCATCAAGTTAGACTAATTTACAAATTGGAACTTGAAAGCCCAGGATTTGGCAAGAAAAAATTCCATGTTCTCTAGGATTGTAGATTGTAGTAGTTGTTGTTGTTAAGTGCTGTCAAGTCAAGTCTGACTCATAGTGATCCTATATAGGGTTCCCGAGGGCAACAGGTGGGTTTGAACTGCTGACCTTGTGGTTTGCAGTCCAGTGCTGGTCCTTTAAGTCCTGCAGGCAGGATAAACCTAGGGAAATAAAGAAAAACTCTGCTTCTGAGACAATTTAAGGGTAAGCTTTTTTTTTTTTAAGCTTTTATTTTGAATTGAGTGAAGGTTTGCGGGGCATATCATCAATTTTATATTCAATAAATCATTGCAATGATTTCAATCCCCTCTATGCACCATCAGCTAACACTATTTAAGGGGTAAGCTATTTTTATTGTTACGTGCTGTCGAGTTGGTTTCTACTCATAGCGACTCTGTATAGGGTTTTCAAGGAGCAGCTGGTCGGTTTGAACTACCTATCTTTTGATTAGCAGTCCAGTGCTTATCCTATAGTGCCACGTCAAAACATCTTTGGTAAGCTAGATGGGGACTTTTAGATGGAATGCTTCATTGGAAAGTGGATAGTGAGCAATTCTTCAGTGTAGCTGTTTGTGTTCCAGAATAGTAGATAAACACCTCTGCATTCCTATTTAGAATGTATTTTGTAGAAAGATGAACTAAGAAGACACTAAACTTTGAACTAGGAAGAATGGAACTTTGAACTTGAAAATTTGGAACAAGTTGTTTTGTTTAAAGCCTATGGATAGTAACATATGAATATAGAATGAGTGGTTGACCTGGTCAAGAAAATTGAGTACCTTAATGTGTGTGTTTTTTCAAACTTTTTATTGTGAATTGAGTGACGGTTTACAGAGCAAATCATCTGTTTTAAATTCAAGAAATCACATACTTCATTTCATTTCAATGATTGTAACCTCCTCCATGTAACATCAGTTATCTCACTTCCACCCTATGATTCTTGTTTCTTTTCAAGCTACTTTTCCAACGTTTCTGAATTGTGTCTTTAGGTAAATGCTGCCCTTTTGATCTTGGATGGTTAGCCATTCCTTGGTGTGCATATCTCAGTTTTGTTGTCCCCCCTATATACCTACCTACTGCTTGGCTAGAAATTAAATCACAAGGGTGAGTTCAGTTCCAGAACTAAAGGGTGACCAAGGGCATAGTCTCAAGCTCCTCTGTCTTTTTTTGACTAGTAAATCCGATCTTTTTAAAAAATAATTTTGAGTGTTGTTTCACATATTTTCTTACTATGATACCTATCAGAACAGTTGGTAGTGGTAGCTGGGCATTATCTAGTTCTTCTAGTCTCAGAGATGTGGAGACTGATGTTCATGTATTTCATTAGTCCACTGGACTAATTGATTCCAAGCATCTTTAATTTTCACTACTCTTCACTCTTCTGCACAGGGAGTGACCAATGGTAGTGTTTTGAGAAATTTCAAGCTACCTCAGATCCAGCACAATTAGACTTTCTTTTATGATTACAGCTGCTATTGTTTTTCAATATGAACTCTGCTCAGAAATCAATTTGAAATATCCTATATTTCTTGAACACATACTACGCTTTAGTAGATTTTTACCTTGGACAATATTTCCTCTTTTAAATAGATTTTATTTTTTTTAGAAAAGGTTTAGAACTACTAAAAATTTGAGAACATAGTCAAGAGAGTTCCCATATACTATGCACATAATTTCCCCTATACTTATTATAAGGTATTCTGGTAGTGTAGTGGTTATGAGTTGGGCTGCTAATCCCAAGTTCAGCAGTTCGAAACTACCAGCTTCTCTGCAGAAGGAAGATGAGGCTTTCTGTTCCTGTAAAGAGTTGCAGCCTTGGAAACGCTATGCAGGGCTGCCATGAGTTGCATCTGACTCCATGGCACACCACTACCACCACATACTTGTTGTAATTAATGAGCAAATACAGATGCATTATTATGAATTAAAATCCATAGTTTATTTAGATTTTCTTATTTTCAACTCAATAATCTTCTTCTGCTACAGGATTCCATCCAGTATACCATACTACATATAGTCATCATGTCTATTTAGGCTCCTGGTATCTATGACTGTTAGACTTTCCTTGTGTTTGATTACCTTAACATTTTTAATGAGTTCTGGTAAAGTATTTTGTAGAATGCCCCACTATTGGGGTTTTCCTAGTGTTTTTTCATGACAAAACAGGGGTTATGGAATATTGGGAGAAAGACCATAGAGATGAGGTAAAGTGCCATTTTCATTGCAATGTACCATGGGTGCATTCTGACAACATAATTTGTGACTGTTAATGATGACCTTGGCCGCTTGACTGTGTTTGTGTTTGTCAGGCTTCTCTACTATAAAGTCACTTTTTTCATTTTGCATAGTTGTTCTTTGGAAGTAATTATACGTGAGGCTTATACGTGCTTCATCTTTTGATGTGGTGCTGTAGGATAAACACTGGACTGATAACCACAAGATCGGCAGTTCAAACCCATCAGCTTCTCCTCACTAACCCTATGCCTGGTTATCATGAGTTGAAACTAACTCGAAAGCACTTAATAACAATAACCTTGAGGGTGGAGTATATCATCAATTCTGTATGGGAGAGTTGTCTCTTATCTCCCATTTGCTAATTTATTTAACATTTATTTGTATCCATATAGATTCATGGGTATTTATTTCATACATTGGGTTATAGTCTAATACTACTTTAATTATTTTTTTGTTCAAATTGTTTCAGATTTGGTCACGGGGGGCTCCTGTGTCGTTTGATATACTGTCATCATTGTGGAGTGTCTTGTTAATATATTTTTGTACTTCCCTATATTTTGTTACTAAAACATGTGCAGGTCTCATCTCGTGTATTTCCTGGCCCTGTTTTGGATCCAGCCATTTATCCAAGGATCTTTTGTTGCTTTTACTGGAGAAATTAGAACCCAAGATATGGGTGCTAAGTGTGCTGATTGCAGCTGGAGTGTTATTTCTTTTAGGCCCTCTAAGTCAACAGAGCAAAACAACGTGTTGTTTACTGTTAAATTGATTCAGACTAATAGGGACACTATATGACAGAGTAGGACTGCCCCATAGAGTTTCCTTAGCTGTAATCTTTCCAGGTGTTTTATCCTTGGAGCCACTGAGTGAATTTGAACTGCTAGTCTTTCGGTTAATAGGCAAGCTGCTTACCACTGTTGTTGTTGTGTGCTGTTGAGTGATTCTGACCCATAGAGACCCTGTATAGTGTTTCTGGTGAACTTGAACAGCCAACCTTGAAGTTCAAAGCGATTTTTCAGTCCAGTACATTAACCCACAGCATCACACGTTGCTGTTGTTAAGTGCCATCACTATATCCACTATCAGTAGGATATAGTCTAATAAAGTATTTAAAGTAGGACTGAAAGAACAACTTTAATTTCATTATATTAAATGATATGTGATATAATATTATAAACCCAATAGAGAAAAGATACTGATTTAGCTTTCTTATTTGAGGAAACATTATAAAAAGAAAAAAGAAAAAAACCATAAAACCTCACTATGAATTCTCCTCCATCCCTTCTTTTCATCCATGGAAAGGAATTAAGGTAAATGTGAAAATTCAAAATTATCTAATTAAAATGTCATCATGGGGTGATTTTATATGCATTGATGGAATATATTTGAAAACTAAGAGTCTGTTACTTTGGTACTAGTCCAAACAGAATGTCAAATATTTGCATATCACTTGGAAATTTCAAGCTCAATCATAGTATCATTACATTCTTGGCCAGTAAGTCCATATTGTTACGTGCAATGTACATAACATTAATTATAATTATAAAAACTGATTAATAAGACATATACTACTTCAAAGTGCTTTTTATATCTTTTCTTAATTTCATTTGAAGTCATTACTAACTCAGTAAACATTGTTTGAGTTCTACATGTTCTTATTATAAATTGCCTTTGTAGATAACCATAAGTTTCCAACAGTTTAAACAGCCATGTACTGGGATATATCATTCCAAATAATAATTGCTTGGTTTTTAAGTCAATGCTACTGATAAAATTCTGTGATGTAATAATGCAATGAGTCCACAGTAATTTAACATGAAATGAAAAGCTGAGTTATTACATCTATTTAAAATAGTAAATACAGCTTTAACATTGAGACTACAACATTGATCATAATGTTACCATTATGAAAGTCTCTACTATCAGTTTACTTCTAAAATAAAATGTAGAGAAGTCCACCTTTAAATCAGGTAACTGATTTACAGAAATTGCAATATGAGATTTCAAGCTAATTTCAAAAAAGCACATATCCCAATAGGAATTCTGACTCCTAACTTTTAAAGATGCTGCAGACACCAGATGCTTACTTGCATTCAAAATTTACAGTAATCCAAAGTTTCCATATATACTCTGAGTATTAAAAACATGAATAAAACACTTTATGTAGCGCATAGTTGTCTATTAAAAATAGATGTGTTGCTCAGAGATGTCTTTTCATGATCTTATGGAAATATCAAAGATATAAAGGCAACAAATTTCATCTAATAAATTTCATTAAGTGGAGAGATATTTTAGACTGTTTAGAATCTTTTTCTATCATTCATTGCCAATTCTATCATCTCTCAAATTGCTACTTTTCCTTAATCCTATTATTTTGTTCCTTAAATGATTAGCATGTATGATATTTTTGTATGTTTTGTATGCAAATTCCCAATATTAAAGAACAACGATGAATCTGAAAAACACCTTATAATATGGATGAACCTGAAGATCTTTTATGTTGAGTGAAATAAGTCAGTCACAAAATGGATAAATACTATTGTAAAATGACCATTATTATAAAAAGTTCAAAAAAAAAAAAGGTTTTCATACTGTAAGAGACATGTTTTGATGATTACCAGGGGTAGGAGTGGAATCACTGGCTGGAGTGATGATGTGTTAAAAATAAAATTTAAAAATATATATTCTAAAAGGCTTTCAAAATGGCATTGTTGTTAGTTGCCATCCTATCAGTTTTAACTCATAGCAATGCTATGTAAAACAGAATGATACACTACGAGGTTTACTCTCACAATTGTTGCTATATTTGAGTCCATAATTGTAGCCACTCTGTCAGTCTATCTCTTTAGAGGATTTTCTCTTTCACACTGACCCTATATTTCAGCAAGCATGATGTCCTTATTCAGGGACTTTTCCCTTCTGATAACATGTTGAAAGTATGTGACACAAAGTGTTGCTATTCTTGTTTCTGAGGAGCTTGTTGGCTGTCCTTCCAATACAGAATTGTTCTTTCTTCTTGCAGTCTGTGGTATATCCAGTATTCTTTGCCAACATCATAATTCAAATTCATCAATTCCTCTCCAGTCTTCATTATTTGTTGTCTAGTTTTCTAATCCATATAAGGCAATTGAAAATGCCAGGATTTAGGTCAGGCACATGTTAATCCTTAAAATGACATCTTTTCCTTTTAATACTTTAAAGAGATCTTTTGCAGTAGATTTACCCAACATAATATGTCGTTTGATTTATTGACTACTGTTTTCATGGGTGTTGATTGTGGATCTAAGTAAAATGAAATCCATGATAACTTTAATCTTTGCTTATTGGTGGGTACAATTGTTAAGATTTTGTTTTCTTTCTGTTGAGGTGTTAGCCGTACTGAAGGCTATAGTCTCTGATATTTATCAATGTCTTAATTATACAGTGATGATATAACATATATTTGCATCTGTTTCTCCTCATTAGGAATTGTGCCCCATGAGCAAATGAAGGTATTAGAAACTTTTAATCTATGCATGCCAGTATGATCAACTTTACTATGAGGGGAAAACTCTTCCCCAGTCACATTTTGTGTGTCTTCCAACCTGTGGGGCTCATCTTTCAACACTATTTCTAACAATGTTCTGCTGCTATTCACAGTGCTTCTAACTTCTGGTACTATATCTGAGAATATTCTTCTGGTATTCGTAAGGCAAATGTAATGGCTAAACATTCAGAAGTAATCCACCTCTTCTTCTTCCTAATCTATCTTAATCTGCTGAAACCTTTCCAATGTGGGTGATCCTGCTGGTATGTAAAATATTGATTGCATAACTTCCAACATCACAGTTACATGCAAGCCACCATATTACCACAGAATGACAGATGAGTGGTAAAAGAACACACTTAACATTACTCAAGCTGAAAGAATTGAAGAAAAAATATAAGCCTTGACTTACAATATTGAAGTATTCTATGGGCAAAATATTGAATGATGCAGAAAGCATCAAAATAAGATGGGGACAATATTCAGAATCATTGTACAAAAAAGAAAAAGTCGATGTTCAGCCATTTCAAGAGGTACCATATGATCAAGAACCAATGGTACTGAAGGAAGAAGTACAACCTGCACTGAAGACATTCACAAAAAATAAGGCTCCATGAATTGAAATAATAAAAATTGAAATCTTTGAAAAAATTAGTGCAGTACTGGAAGTGCTCACTCATCTGTGCCAAGAAATTTGCAAGACAACAACCTGGATAATCGATCGAAAACAATCCATATTTATACCCATTTCAAAGAGAGGTGACCCAATGGAATGTGAAAATCATTGAACAATATTATATCATATACAAGTAAAATTTTGCTAAAGATAATTAAAAAATGTTTGCAACAGGGAACTGCCAAAAACTCAAGCTGATTCAGAAGAGGAACTAGGGATATCACTGATGTCAGATGAATCTTGGCTGAAAGGAGAGAATACTAGAAAGATATTTACTTGTGTTTTATTGACTATGCAAAGGCTTTCAACTGTGCAGATCATCACAAAATATGGTAAAATTATGAATAATGGCTATTGCAGAGCACTTAATTGTGCTCATGAAGAACCTGTACACAGGCTAAGAGGGAGTTGTTCAAACAGAACAAGGGGACACTGGATGGTTGAAAATTGGGAAAGGTGTGTGCCAGGGTTATATGCTTTCACTAAACTTATTCAGTCTGTATGATGAATAAATAATCTGAGAGGCTGAAGTATGTGAAGAAGAATGTGGCATTAGTACTGGAGGAAGAGTCATTAACAACCTGAGATATGCAGATGATACAACCTTTCTTACTGAATGAGAAGAGAACTTAAAATACTTATTGAAGAAGATCAAAGACTATGGACTGTACCTTGAAGTAAAAAACAAAAACAAAACCCTCACACCAGGATCAATAAATAATACAAAAAATGGAGATTCAAAGACTTCATTTACTTAGATTCACACTCACCACTCAGAAGCAGCAGTCAAGAAATCAAAAGATATATTGCCTTAGGCAAATCTGTTGCACAAGACCTGTTTAAAGTGTTAAAGAACAAGGATGTCAGTTTTAGGACTAAGGTGCACCTGACTCAAGCCATGGTATTTTCAACAGCTTCATATATATGTGAAAGTTAGACAATGAATAAGGACGATTGTATAAGAAACCATGCATTTGGAGAAGAATAGTAAAAGTACTCTGGACTTCCAAAAGAGCAAATGGATCTGTGTTGGGTGAAATGCAGCCAGAATGTTCCTTAAATGTAAGGATGATGAGAATTCATCTCTCATATTTCAGACATGTTATCATGAAAGACCAGTCCCTGAAGAAGGATATCATGTTTGATGAAGTTGAGGTTCAGTGAAAAAGAGGAAGACCCCCCATGAGATGGATTGACACAATGGCAGCATCAATGGTCTCAGCCATAACACCAGTTAGAAGGATGACACAACCCTGGACAATGTTTTGTTCCATTGTGTGCTGTAAGTTGGAACCAAATTAACAGCACTTAACAGCAGCAGCAACAACTGATAACAGAAATACCACAATATAAACACAAATATAGATTTGTTTTCTCACAGTTTAGGTGGTAAAAGACTCTAGTGGAAGGCTTTCTTTATGTTGACTCTTGCAAAAGGTCCTTGTCTCTTACGTACTTGGCATCTCTCTTCTCCTTGCTCTACTTCCTAGCTTGCTTGTTTAATCTCTTCTTTATTAAAAAACAAATAGACACAAAGCATATTCTATACTAATCCTGCTTCATTGACATAATAAAGCCTTCCCATACTCAACTGGGATTATAATCACAGCCATAGACTGAAGAATTGGGATCTATAATATATTTCAGTGGAAAGCAATTCAGTTCATAACAATTAGTAAGTGTCTCAACTTTTCTTCGCTATGAGCAAACAAGGGTGTGTCATCTACATATTGAAGGTTGTTAATGAATCTTCCTCCAATCCTGATGCCACACCATTCTTCATGTAGTCCAGCTTCTTGGATTATTTGCTTATCATACAGATTTAATAAATATGGTGAAAGATACAGTCCTGATGCATATATTTCCTGATTTTAAATCATGCAGTATCCCCTTGTGTTTGTCAAGCAACTGCCTTATTGTCTAGGTATAGATTACACAGGAAATAATTAAGTGTTCTGTGAGTCCCATTCCTCTCAATGTTAGCTACAGTTTATTATGATTCAAGCAGTCAAATGCGTGAATAGTCAATAAAACACAGGTAAGCACTCTCCCGGTAATTTGTGCTTTCAGTCACAATCTAGTTGATATCAGCAGTGAAATCACTCTTTCTGTGTCTTCTTCTGAATCTGGCTGCTTCTTGTTGATGTGCTGCCACCAGTTTTGAATTATCTTCAGGAAAACAGTACTTGTGTGTGATATGCTACTGTTTGATAATATTTGTATTCTGTTGAATTACCTTTCTTTAGAATAGTCATGAACATGGATCTCGTCCAGTTGGTTGGCAGGGATATGTTTTCCAAATATCTTGCTTCCAGCATTGAATCAGTGTGATGAAACCTTTCAATTGATATTCAGTCAATTCCTAGAGTCTTGTTTTTCACCAGTGGCTTCATTGAAGCCTGGACTTCGGTACCATCAGTTCTTGATTATATACCACCTCCTGAAATGTTTGAACATCAACCAATTATTTTTGGTATAGTAACTTGGTATTCCTTTCATCTTTGTTTAATGCCTCCTGCATCATTCTATATTTTGTCAATGAAATCCATCAATATACTAACTGAAGTCTTGAATATTTTCTTCAGCTCTTTAGCTTGAGAAATCATGTTGTGTTCTTCTCTTACAGTTTTCTAACTCCAGGTACTTGTACATATGTCTCCTTGAGTTGTCCTTTGAAATTTTCTGCTTAGCTCTTTTACTTCATTATTTCTTACTTTCTCTTTAGCTACTCTACATTCCAGAAAAAGTTCTAGAATCTTTTTTGACATCCATTTTGGTCATTTAGTTCTTTCTTCTTTTTTAAATGACTTTTTGCTTTCATATATGATGTTTTTGAGGTCATCCCACAACTTCTCTGATCTTCAGTCATCAGTGTCCAGTACATCAAATCTGTCCTTGAGATGATCTCTAAATTCAAGTAAGATATACACAAAGTCATATTTTATATCTCTGGACCATTGTTAATTTTCTTCAGGTTCAACTTCAACTTGCACATGAGCAATTGATTTGATATTTGATATTGAGCTACGCTTTTCACAGATATATTAAAATTTTTCATAGGTATTTCATCTGGCAAGGTCCACGTGTATGTTGTAGTTGTTAAGTTCCACCAATTTGGTTTCAACTCATAGTGACCCCAGGCACAACAGCACGAAACAGTGCTAGGTCCTGAATCATCCACACAATTGTTGTTAGAGTTGGCCTATTGTAGCTGTAGCTGTGTCTTTCCATATCATTGGTGGGTCTTCCTGTTTTTCTTTGAACCTCTACTTTACCAAGCAATATGTCCTTCTCCAAGGACTGATCCCTTCTGATAACACATCTGAAGTATAACAGGAAAAACCTCACCTTTCTATCTGTACTTCTCCCAATACAGACGTGTTTGTTGTTCTGGCAGTCCATGGTGTTTTAAACATTCTTCTCCAGCACCATAACTCAAATGCAACTATTCTTGTAAAATCTTCTTTATTCATTGTCCAACTTTCACGTACATATGAGACTATTGAAAATATGGCTTGGGTCAGGTACACTTTAGTCCTCAAATTGTTATCTTTGGTCTTGTACACTTTAAAGAGATCTTGTGCAGCAGATTTACCTAATGCAATACATTGTTTGATTTCTTATCTGTTGCTTCCATGAGTTTTAATTGTGGAGCAAAGAAAAATGAAGTCTTTGACAACTTGAATCTTTTCTCCAATTATCATGATGGCATTTATTGGCTCAGTTATGAAGATTTTAATATTTTTTACATTGAGGTGCAGTCCATAATGAAGGCTGTAGTCACTGTTTATGTTGCTGAAAAATATGCTTCCAATGAGTACATTATTGGTTTTGAAAATTCTATCATATGGTCTGTATCATTTCTATCACCCGTGATACATTTTCTAACTACTTCTTCTTCATTTCCCACTTAGCATTCTAATCAGCAGCAATTATCATTGCATCCTGATTGCAAGTTTAATCAATTTCAGACAGCAGTTGTTAGTAAAATAAATTAATTTATTCATCTTTCACATTAATGGTTGGTGCATAAATTTAAATAATTGTCATATTAACTTGTCTTCTTCTACGGATATGGATATTATCCTATCTTTGACAGTGTTGTACTTTTATAAAAGATCTTAAAATGTTCTTTTTAATGATGAATGTGATATAATTCCTCTTCAAATTTTCATTCTCCGCATAGTATACCATATGTTTATCTAATTCAAAATGACCAATATCAGTCCATTTCATCTCGTTAATGTTTAGGATATCTATCTATCTCTCAGTGTCCATTTCATTTTTGAGAACATTGAATTTTCTTACATAGTCTGTGCCATCCATGTTCCCATTATTAATGGATGTTTGCAGGTGTATCTTCTCATCTTGAGTTGCGCCACATCAGTGTAGGAGACTGCAGTAAACAAAGGACCTAAAATCTTTACTCCATCCACATCATTAAGATTGACTACTTTGAGGAGGCAGTTTTTTCCCCAGAGGTATTTTGAGTGCCTTCCAACCTGTGGGACTCATCATCTGGTACTATAGACAATGATCTGCTGCTACTCACAAAATTTTCATTGGCCACCGGAAGTACTCTCTCTGAGTATGGAAGCTCTACTAAAACTTGTCATCATGGGGGAAACTGTAAGTTTTAAACACCTGTGACACAGCTTCCAGCATCACAGCAAACACAAGCTACCAGTATATGACAATCTGACAGACAAGTGGTGAAATTTTGACTGAAGAGGTAAGTTATAGATTTTTATGGCTTTAGTTAATATGACTCTCAGAGGAATGTGCCTCTGGTTCTGCAATTTTTTTCCTTAATCTCTATTTAGATTTTTTTAAATATAAGTTTTTATTGTGAATTGAGTGATAGTTTACATGGGAAAGTGTCAGCTTTTCATTCATCCTATCGTATTTCGTTTCATTGCAATGATTTCCATCCCCTCATACATCATCAATCAACATCATTTGCTTCCAATTCTTCTGCTTTTTTGTTTTTGTTTTGGATGTACACCGATGCACTCAGGAATATATAACCATTCAAACAACCAGAGGGTATACACTGCACACCAGTCCACTGGCAACCAGCACACAGCCCCTCTCCCTCCTTGAGTCTAGAGTCTCCATCTGCTCCATCTCTACACGTCATTGGCTCTGCCTTCAACTTTGCCATCGCTGCTTCTCTGGATGAGGTCCCACACTCCACTCTTCTCACTTGATGGTCTCAGGGTCCTCTGCTCCTGGGCTGCAAGATCAACCACTCCCTTCCTTTTGTTACAAAATGTCTACCGTTACATTTGCCACATTCACATTCAGTCCTGATAGCAATTATTCACTATTGAACCACATGAGTCTTATCCTCATCTCCTTTCACCAGTCCCAACTAGACAGGTTGAAACCACTCAGTGGAGATTCTACCTTCCCCTTCACCCTCTGAAACTAAGCTCCCTCTTGAAAACTTGTAAGCCAGTTACTTCATACCTTTGTTGCCCCCTCCACCCCCCATTTTGGGAAGCTAATGTCTAAGTGACCCATCCCTGACAACCCTGTGTACAGAGGGGATGGGAATGATCCTTGTGGTAAAGATTCAGTCCCTCTTTTACGCTACTACATCCATAAGTATAGGGTAAGTACATAAAATTGTAGTGGATTACACTCTTATTCCTTTTCTTTCTTCCTCTAGTAGAGTTCTGATCAGCCATTGAAGCTAGGTCAAATGGGTACTATCTGCAAGTTTGGGTGTTCTTGTGCATCTCCCTTCACTTCACATCATCTGGATGCTTCACTCTATGCTCTAGTCTTTTGTGACTATGTCCCTGTTAATGGACTCAGGATTCCCCAGGTCTCGCTATACTGCTGGCCTCCCAGGTCATGATCCAGGTTGACAGGAGTCTATTGAATGTGGCCGAATTTAGCTCACAGCTTCATTGCTGTTTTTTTTCCCCACTCCCCTTAATCAGTAAACCAACTTGGTCACTAGCGAGAGTATATGCCTGCTCATGTATTCCATTTGAGTTTCAGTTTTGGAAGGGGGTTTGCCCTGACGGGACTTGATTGCTTGCCTTGATGGCTTCTGGTAAACAATTTGCTTGTTCTTGTAATAGTCAATCAGACTGTCATTATTGGTTTGTTCCCCCCCCCCCCTTCTGATCTTTCTTTCAAGAAGTATCTGCTGTTCCTCTAGCTTCTCCAGGCTGGTCTGCTTGTCTTTTCAAGAAGAAATTTACCACCTCAGAAGATTCTGGATAAGGATTAGGATTCCACCTATGCAATACAAAGGCTCTGCAGGAAGCTTCTTTCACTGGGCAAGTTCTAGCCCCATTTTAGGTATTCCAATCAGTTGTAAACTGAAAATGGGCTTACAAGATTTCTATAGTGATGATTCTGGCTATTCCTTTATCTCCCCCTCAAGTGTCTATTTTACAATAGTAGGCAAGGGAAACCAAGATTCATAAGACAATCAAGCATCTTAACATTATTTCCTGTAGTTTACTCATTCAAACTATGCCTCAGTCCCTGTATCACAGAACCCTGTTGTTCCAAGGTTGAGCCTACATCACTATTTACCTCTGTCCCACTTAGCCCATACAAACCTGCCTAAATGTTCCCCCATCTGTCCCCTCCTATTTCTTGTGTATTGCTCCCCCAACACCCGAACTATGCTGTGTCTATTTCCTACTCAGTGCTTTACCTTCCCTCACTCCTCTCACCCCACCCTTACACAGAGGTAACCAACAAAGAATTTTTCTTTCTTTTTTCCACCCTTTTAGTGTGGGTATTTTTTCTGAAGCTTTTACAACAATTCTCCTTTTGTGACTGACTAATTGCACTCAGCAATCCATGAGATTTTCAATATTCTCCTCCAACACCATAATTCAAAAGCATTAATTCTTCTATGGTCTTACTTATTCACTATCCAGCTTTCACATGCATATGGAGTTACTGAAAATATCATGGCTTGGATCAGGTGCCACCTTAGTCATCAAGCTGACATCTTTGCTCTTCAATACTTTAAAAGGTCTTGTGCAGCAAATTTGCCTAATGCAATACATTGTTTGATTTCTTGACTGCTGCTTCCATGAATGTTGATAGTTGATCCAAGAAGAATGAAGTCCTTGACAAATTCAATCTTTTCTCCATTGAGAATGTTGTTTATTGGTTCAGTGGTGAGGATTTTTGTTTTCTTTACATTGAGATGCAATATATACTGAAGGCTGTGCTCTTTGATCTTCATCAGTAAGTATTTTAATTCTTCTTCACTTTCAGCAGCAAGGTTGTATCATCTGCATATGGCAGGTTGTTAATGAATCTTCCTCCAATCCTGATGCCATGTTTTTCTTCATATAACCCAGTTCTGGATTATTTGTTCAGCATACAGGTTGAATAAGTATGGTGAAAGAATACAACCCTGTCGCACAACTTTCTTAATTTTAAAGCATTCAGTGTTCCCATGTTCTGTTTGAACAACTGCCTCTTGGTCCATGTACAGATTCCTCTTGAGCACAATTAAATGTTCAGGAATACTCATACTTCACAATGCTGTCAATAGCGTGTCATGATCCACATAATCAAAAGTCTTTGAATAGTCAATAAAGCAAAGGTAAACATATTTCTGGTATTGTCTGCTTTCAGCCAAGATACATCTGACATCAGCAGTGATATCCCTAGATCCATGTCCTCTTCTGAATCCAACTTGAACCTCTGGAAGTTCTCTGTCAATATATGTTTGCAGTCATTTCTTTATTACCTTTAGTAAAACTTTACTTGCATGGAATATCAAAGATATTGTCTGATGAATTCTGCATTCCCTTGGGTCACCTCTCTTTGGAATGGGCACAAATACTGAAGGATCAGTAGTTGGAAAATATGGCCTTGGTTATATAAATTATGCTGGAGATTGCATGATAGAATTCCATAAAATCCATGATTTGTTCATTCCAAATACCCTCTTTAAACAGCAAAAGAGATGATTATACACATGAACCTCACCAGATGGAATACACAGAAATCAAATAGACTACATCTGCGGAAAGAGACAATGGAAAAGCTCCATATCATCAGCCCAAACAAAGCCAGGGGCAAATTGTGGAACAGATCATCAATTGCTTATATGCAAATTCAAACTAAAGTTGAAGAAAATGAAAACAAGCCCCAAAGAGCCAAAATATGACCTTGAATATATCCCATCTGAATTTAGAGATCATCTAAAGAACAAATTTGATACTTTAAACACTAAAGACTGAAGACTAGAAGAGTTGTGGGATGACATCAAGAACATCATACAGGATGAAAGCAAAAAGTCATTAAGAAGACAAGAAGGAAGGAAAAGATCAAAATGGATATTAGAAGAGACACTGAAACTTGCTCTGCAGCATAGAGATGCTAAAGCAAATGGAAGAACTGAGAAGGTAAAAGAACTGAACAGAAAATTTCAAGGTCAGCTCAAGAAGACAAAATCAAATATTACAATGAATTGTGCAAAGATATGGAGTCAGGAAACCAAAAGGGAAGAACACACTCAGCATTTCTTAAGCTGGGGGAACTGAAGAAAAAATTTAAGCCTCAATGTTCATTATTGACGGATTATCTGAGCAAATTATTGAATGCTGCAGAAAGCATCACAAGAAGATGGAAGGAATACACAGTCACTGTACCAAAAGTAAATGATTGATGTTCAACCGTTTCCAGAGGTAGCCTTTGATCAAGAGCCAATGATTCTGAAGTAAGAAGTCCATGGTACATTGAAGGAATTGGCAAAGAACAAGGCACCAGAAGTTGATGAAATACAAATTGAAATCTTTCAAGAAAGTGAGGCGGCACTAGAAGCACCCACTAATCTATGCCAAGAAATTTGGCCAACTGAATGAAAGTGATCCATATTTGTGCTCTGTATTACAGCCCTCAAATGTGTCTCTATTTTTTCATTGATGGCCTTTATAATTCTGGGATTCACATTTAGGTCTTTAATCCATGCTGAGTTGGGTTTTGTATATGATGTGAGGTAAAAGTCTTGTTTCAATCTTTTGCAGATCGCTTTCTAAATCTGCCAGTACCATCTTTTGAAGAGACTATCTCCTCCCCATGCAATATATTTAGGCCCTTTGTCAAAAATCAGATGTATGTATGTGTATAGGTTAATTTCTGGATTCTCGATGCTGTTCTGACCACTATTGTTGCTGTTAAGTACCGTGGAGTTGATTCCGACTCATAGTGACCCTGCACAGGGTTTCCGAGGCTGTAAATATTTACGGGAGCAGGAAGCCTCATCTTTCTCCTGTGGAACCGCTAGTAGTTTCGAACTGCTGACCTTGAGGTTAGCAGCCCATTTCGTAACCACTACGCTACCACTATAGCTGTGTAATAAACTTTGAAATCAGAGAGTGAGAGGCTTCCAACTTTATTCTTCTTCTTAAACAATGCTTTGCTTTTCTTGGTTCTCTTTCTTTTCTTTTCTTTTTTTTTTTAAATGTTTTATTGTGAATTATATGATAGTTTACATGGGAGAACTTTAGTTCCACATTCATTCCATCTTATATCATCTCACTGCCATGGTTCCAATCCCCTCCATGCATCATCAACCACACAAAGGGTATATCCCAGAAACCCACCCCCTACACTTCCCCCTCCTCCCCCCAGTTTTCTGCCCATAGTCCCTTTCTGTCTCTAGGTTCAAGGTCCCCAGTCACTTCATCACTCCACGTCACCATTTCTGTCTCTATCTCAGGCATCTCTGTTTCTCTGGGTAGGATCCCGCTC
>NW_006408685.1:3487332-3488793 GCF_000296735.1 Chrysochloris asiatica | reverse complement strand
TTATAGGCAGAAGACGGACTTACAAGCTTTCTATGGTGATGCTTTTCGCTATTCCTTTCTCTCCCCCTCCAGTGTCTTATTTTATAATATAATGCAAGGAAAACCAAGATTCAAAAGGAAACCAAGCATCTTAACATTATTCCCCCGCCCCTTCCCCATTCCAACCATGGCTCAATCTCTGTATCCCAGAACCTTGTTGTTCCAAGGTTGTTGTATTATCTTTTTGATGTGCTGTTGGATTCTCTTGGCTAGGATTTTTGTTGAGAATTTTTGCATCTATGTTCATGAGGGATATTGGTCAATAATTTTCGCTCTTAGTGATGTCCTTCCCTGGTTTTGGTATGAAGGTTATGCTTCCTTCATAAAATGTATTAGGAAGTCTTCCATCCTCTTCAATATTCTGGAATAATTTGAGTAGAATTTGTGAAAGCTCTTCCCTGAATGTTTGGTAGAACTCACCAGTGAAGCCATCTGGAAATGGACTTTGTTTGGTTGGGAGTTTTTTGATGACCTGATCAATTTCTTCTTTTATTATGGGTCTGTTCAAGTCTTTTACTTCATTCCTTGTAAATTTAGGTAGGTTGTATTTTTCTGAAAATGTATCCATCTCTTCCTATTTTTCAAATTTGGTGGGGTACAACTCTACATTTTGTTATTGTTGTGTGCCATGGAGTCGGTTCCGACTCATAGAAACCCCACACAGGGTTTCTGAGGCTGTAAATCTTTACCATAGCAGAAAGCCTTATCTTTCTCCTGCGGAATAGCTGGTAGTTTCGAACTGCTGACCTTGCGGTTCACAGCCTGATTCATAACAACTCTACATAGTACTCTGTTATTATCCTTTTGATTTCCTTTGGTTCAGTTGTGACATCGCCCATGTGGTTTCTAATGCATGTTATTTGGGTCTTCTCCCTCTTTTCTTTTGTTAAGTTTGCCAATGGCTTGTCAATTTTACTAATCCTTTCAAAGAAACAGTTTTTTTTACTGTTGATTGTTTCTATAGTTTTTATGTTTTCTATGTTATTTATTTCTGCTCCAATCTTTATTATTTCTTTTTTTTTTTTTTTTTTTCAAGACTGTAGGTTCCCTCTGTTGGTCTGTTTGTTATTATTGGAGATGCTGTGTTAATGTGTTAATTTTAGTTCTTTCTTCTTTTTCGATGTGTGCATTTATTTCAATAAATGGTCCTTTCAGCACTGCTTTCACCATGTCCCATAGATTTTGGTATGTTGTGTTTTAGTTCTTGTTTCTTTCTGGTTACTTTGTGAGTTCATGTTTATTTTCTTCTATTCCCCAGTCACTTTTCAGCAGGGTGTTATTCAGTTTCCATGTATTCGACTTTATTTCCTTGGTCTTCTTATTGTTGATTTCTAGTTTTATAGCATTGTGGTCTTAAAAGATGCTTTGTAGTTTTTTGATGTTTGTAAATTTATGGAGGCTTGTTTTGTGACTGAACATATT
>NW_006408685.1:3470075-3480117 GCF_000296735.1 Chrysochloris asiatica | reverse complement strand
CTGGACATGTGCCGATATGGTCATCTGCTTTTGCTTCTTGGACATGTTTAATGTTTATCTGTGGCCCTAATAATTAATTAAGTATGTGTTTTGGTAATTTTTTATGTTTTCTGATTACCTCCAGGAAGATGTGATCAGGATGTGGTCTTCCCTTTTCACTCTCTTTATTGCTTAACTCAGTGTAACTTTTTTGGGCCTCAGTTGGGCCTGGGCCTCGGCGGCAGGCCGTTTGGGCCTCGGGCGGGTGGGTTGAGTCTAGGGCTGGTGGTTTGGGCCTCTGGGGGCCTGGGCGTTCAGCGACCAGGCTGCAGGAGGGTTTGTCCTCGGGCAGGTGGTTTCAGCCAAAGGCGGGCGGTTTGGGCCTCAGGGGGCCTGGGTATCAGCAGCTGGGCATCTGGTGGCTTGGGCCTCAGCGGGCGGGTTGGGCGGATTGGGCCTCGGGGGGCCTGTGCCTCGGGGACCGGTCTGAGGGCGGCTTGGGTCTCAGGGGCCCTGGGCCTCAGCGACCTGGCTACGAGGCGGGTTGGGCCTTGGTTGGGCCTGGGCCTTTGTGACCAGTCTGTGTGTGGGGGGTTGGGCCTCAGGGCAGGCCTTGGCCTCAGTGGAAGTGTCTGGGCCTTGGCCTCAGTGGGCGGGCCTGTGCCTTGGGCGTTCCTGAGCCTTGGGGGCTTGGCAGAGGGCTGGTCTACGCCGGGGTAGTAGAGGGCTGGGGGTATTGGCTGCAGGGAGGTAGTGTCTGTATTTGATGACGTAAAAGATGCCTCTCTCAGTCTCTCTGTACTGTAAGTACTCCGAATTTCCTGATATACGTGCCGATATCCCTCTCTATTTGTTCGGATTCCTTTTCTCTGGAAATGCAGCCTTCTAAGTGGGGTTGCTCTAGCCCTGCATTCCAAGGTCTGCAGGGGGCAGAGTCACTCGCTGGCATGGGCGCGGAAGCTGGAGTTGAGTGCAGGCAGGCTAAAGCTCAGAATGCCTGTAATTCCTCAGCAATTTGATCTTTAAAAAAAACAAGTTCAGAATGTTGAAATATAAGATCTTATGTTTGTTCAAATGCTGTCTGTCTGCTAGACAGAGGTTTCCTATGTGCGATTCCACCCCTTTTCCCCAGAGACTGCCCTACCTGAACTGCCTGGTCAGGGAAGCACGGGAAGCAGGTCTCTCTCTTTCTTTTCCATATAATGTTTGTAATTGTTTTTTCCATCTCTTTGAAGAATGACATTGGAATCTGGATTGGGAATGTATTATATGTTTACATTGCTTTCAGCAGTATTGACATTTTCACAATGTTAAATCTTCCTTTCCAGGAACATGGTATATTCTTTCATTTTTGTAAGTCTCTTTTGGTTTCTTTTAGTAGTGTTTTGTAGTTTGTTTTTGTATAGGTCATTTGTTTCTTTGGTTACATTTATTCCTAGATATTTCATCCTTTGGGCGGCTATTGTAAATGGTATTGCTTTCCTAATGTCCTTTTCAGAGCTGTCATTGTTACTGTATAGGAATCCAACTGGTTTTTCTATGCTGATCTTATACCCTGGTTTTTTGCTGAATCTTCCAATAAGGTCCAGGAGATTTTTCCTGAGTCTTTGGGGTTTTCTGTGTATAGGATCATATTGTCTCCAAATAGAGAGAATTTTACTTCCTCTTGCCAATTTAGATGACTTTGATTTCCCTATCTTGCCATATAGCTCTGGCTAAGACTTCCAACACAGTATTGAATAGGAGTAGTAACAAAGGGCATCCTTGTCTGGTTCCTGTTCGCAAGGGGAAGGCTTTCAGTTTCTCTCCATTGAGAGTAATGTTGGCTGTTGGTTTTGTATATATGTTCTTAATTATGTTGAGGAATTTCCCTTCATTCCTATTTTGCTGAGTGGCTTTAACAGGAATCGATGTTGGATTTTGTCAAATGCCTTTTCTGGAGCAGTCGATATGATCATGTGATTCTTTTCCTTTTTCTTATTTGTATGGTGGATTACACTGATTGTTTTTCTAATGTTGATTCATCCTTGCATCCCTTTTATGAAACCCACTTGGTCATAATGTATTATCTTTTTGATGTGCTGTTGGATTCTGTTGGCTAGGATTTTGTTGAGAATTTTTGCATCTATGTTCAAGAGGGGTATTGGTGTATAATTTTCTTTCTTGGTGATCTTCTTCCCTTGTTTTGGTATGAAGGTTATGCTTGCTTCATAAAAAGTATTAGGTAATTTTCCATCCTCTTCTATGTTCTGGAATAATTTGAGTAGAATTGGTGACAGCTCTTCCCTGAATGTTTGGTAAAACTCACCTGTGAAGCCATCTGGACCTGGACTTCTTTTAATTGGGAGTATTTGGTGACCTGATCAATTTCTTCTTTTGTTATGAGTGTGTTCAAGTTTTATACTTCACTCTGTGTAAATTTAGATATGTTGTGTTTCTCAAAATATATATTCATCTCTTCTAAGTTTTCAAACGTGTTGGAGTACAGCTCTTCATGATATTCTGTTATTATCCTTTTTATTTCCTTTGGTTGCATTGTGACATCTCCTATGTGATTTCTAATGTGTGCTATTTGTGTCTTCTCCCTGTTTTCTTTTGTTAGTTTGCCTATGGTTTGTCAATTTTATTAATCCTTTGAAAGAATCAGCTTCTTGTCCTGTTGATTATTTCTATAGTTTTTCTGTTTTCTTTTTTATTTATTTCTGCTCTATTCTTTATTATTTCTTTTCTTTTGGTGACTGTAGGTTCCTTTTGTTGGTCTGTTTATAATGGTTGGAGATCCTGTGTTAATTTTGGTTCTTCTGTTTGGATGTGTGCATTTATTGTAAAAAATTGTCTTCTCAGCATGGCTTTCACCTCATCCCACAGATTTCATTCTCATTTGACCTGTATTTAGATTTATCTTTAATTTTAAAACACGATTGATTTGGAAACCAGAAAACATTTGGATGAATGGAAAAGTAAAGGCCAAATGTATAAATGGTACATAATCCACTTAGTGATTAGGTTGGATTTTTTTGGTTAACTTTTTATTATTAATTAAGTGAAGGTTTATAGAAAAAATCATCAGCTTTACATTCAACAAATCATTCACTTTGTTTCATCTCAATGATTGCAATCCCTTCTATGAAACTACAGTTACAGAAACTTCCTCTCTGTGGTTCCTATTTCCATACCACCCACTTTCCCATTCCTTCTCAACTTTGTTCTTGGGTAAATGTTGCTCTTTTTATTTTGAATAATTGACCATTCTAACATTCCTAGTTAGTATCCCTTACTCATGTTGTTATCCTCACTACATATCTGTATACTTCTTGGCTGAAAGTTGGTTCACAATGGTGGTTCATTTACAAACCTGTAGAGTGGTACCTCCTCTCAGGTTCCTCCACTTTCTTTCTGACCAGTAAGCCTGATTTTTTTTTTTTAATAGTTTTGAGTTTTATTAAACATCTTCTGCTGTTCTCTCTCTGGGACCTTCTAGTGAGATCCATTTTAGATTAGTTGGTAATAATGGCTTGAAACCCTCTACTTCTTCTGGTCTCAGTCATGGAGACTGATTAGTCCACTGGACTAATTTATTCCAGGCCTCTTCAGTTTTCATCACTCTTCTTTCTTCTGCAGATGGCTGCTAATAAACTTTTTAGGACTCGTATACTACTCCCCAAAGTAGGACATTGTCTTTATATACTATGGTAAGTCAGTTGACCATGATGTCCCCTGAGACTATGGTTCTGAGCCCCCATGCCCAGCAACTCATTGCCTTAAGATGCTTGATAATATCTAAAAAGTTTTCATCATTTTGTACACTGAATTCTCCACCACATTCATAGCTGTGTTTGTGATTTGGTTTGATTTTTGATAGTTGCTATATTAGGGAAGAGTCCTGGTGTGGCACCACAAGATAATGCACTGGACTACAAGGTCAGTTTGAACCACAAGGTCGGTTGTTCAAACCCACAGGTGACTCCTCAGAAAACCTATTCAGAGTTGCTATATGTCGGAACCGACTTGATGGCAATTAACAATAACAAATATAATAGGGAAATTATACAGAAACGAAGCAACAAAGATATTTGAAGATGATTCTACCTGTGATTTTGACACTCTAGTCAGTATGCGTCCCATATTTACAGAAAATTGAATTAATGCCTAACAAATATTGTGAAAGATTTATTGGATTTTTATAGGCTCACTCTGAATAGTATGTATCAGAGAACGTTACGTTGAAAATTATCTAAGAATAATCCTTGGTAATAAGAGTGACATTGAACCACTTATTAGGTGATAGGCTTTAAGAAATATATATTCCACTTTCAATATTGTATCTTGATTTTAGAATGTGGGAAGATTGGAATTTTTGACAATTGACTACTACTTTCTAAAATGTTTAAATGGATTTGAGCATGCAAACATATATATAGTATTCTTGGTGTGGCACTGTAGGACCAGCACTAGACTGCAAATCACAAGGTCAGCAGTTCAAACCCATCAGCTGCTCCTTGGAAACCCTATACAGTGTCTCTGTGAGTTGAAACTGATTTGACGGCACTTGGCAACAATATATATATATATGTGTGTGTGTGTGTGTGTGTGTGTGTGTGTATTGGTTGTTGTTGGTAAGGGCCGCCAAGTTGGTTCCGACCCATAGCGACCCTGTACAGGGTTTCCGAGGCTGTAATATACACAGACATAAACTGAGTTACCTCAGCATTTTTCCATATACTTCAGAGTAAGCTAAAAATAATATTTAGAATTGTTGCTGCTGCTTAAATGTAGGTTACATTTTATCTTTTCTTTCTCTTATTAACTTTCTAAAAAGGAGTTTCTCATAGGATGCTTTCTCTGTCTCTTTTATGCTTTTCTTAAATATTTATATTTTGGCAAACGAATTCAAAGTTTATTTTATTAACTAACTTACATTGTTGTTGTTGTTTTTAAGTGTTGTCTACTCCTTTTTTACTCATAGGACCCTGTA
Organism: Chrysochloris asiatica; assembly: GCF_000296735.1. Lineage (NCBI taxonomy): Eukaryota > Metazoa > Chordata > Mammalia > Afrosoricida > Chrysochloridae > Chrysochloris > Chrysochloris asiatica. The sequence goes on along the minus strand of NW_006408685.1, from coordinate 3,475,163 downwards.
TAGTGTTTCCCAGGAGTGACTGGTGAGGTTAAACCACTGATTTTGTGGTTAGCAGTCCAGTGCTTATCCGACAGTGCCACACCCAAATTAAAAAAAAAAAAAAAAAGACAGCTAAGAATGAAATTAAACTCAAGCATGGAGACTTTTAACAAAGGATCCTTACATCCATTCCAATGACTTCCCAATAGTAATTAAACCATTGTTGTTACGTGATCTTTGTAGTATTAGGAAAATGAAGCTTCTTTTATTTTTGGGGGGAGGGAGTTGTATTTCATAAAAACATAAGAAATATTTACCAAAAAAGGAAGGAAAAGAGCAAGAACAACCTAAGATATATTGTCAAATACTTGATGTGTCATATATATATATATATTATATGACATATATATGATATATGAGGGAGGAAGTTTGTAAAACAAACATTGTGGAAAGTGTATTTTCATAGTTTAATGAGGAACTTGCATTTTCTACTCTGAGATGAAGATGAAAAATGTACATAGGGGCAGGCACTGCTGTTGGGGTTGACAGATCAGTACTGAAGTGGCATTGGGGCAGGGAAGCATCAACTTTTGAAATGGAGAGATATCTAGGAGAAAGATTGCTCTATCACAGTGATGGGTTCCTAGCATGTTATAAATCGAAGATTGTTCTTTCCTGCCTCTGAGATGAGCAGCTCTTTTTCCTTCCCTGAATGAAATGTCAAACAGAGAAAACAAAAAAGTAGGATAACATTTTATCTCTTTAACATAAATCTACAGTGGGAACAGAAAGACAGTATACTGCCAATCTCCAGCTTAAAAATGAGGAGAAAAAAATGCTCCCTTTTAACAATTGCTTCTCATTCTAGTGTATGGAATAGAGAGCTTATAATAGCAGTTCTCTACTTGGTTTGATGTAATTTGGTTCTTAATGTTTAAAACAGTGGAAATAAGAACTTTTAAATTAATTCATACTTTTGCCCCCTAATTTTTAAAATTGTGAATTAAGCGAAGGATTACAGAACAGATCATCAAGTTTACATTCAGCCAATCATATACTTCATTTTATTAAAATAATTTCAATCCCCTCAATATAGCATCACACATCTCACTTCCTCCCTATGATTCTTGCTTCTATTTCTCCTTTCTCAACCCTTCTGAATTTTGTTCTTAGGTAAATGCTGTCCTTTTGACCTCAAATGATTGATCATTCTATATTTTGCATACCTCCCTAGTTTCGTTGTCCCCTTCTGTACATTCTAGTGAGTGGTTCAAACCCACTAGCCTCTCCTTGGAAACCCTATACAGGGTCACTCTAAATCAGAACTGACTTGATGGAACTTAGCAACAACAACAACTGCTTTGCAGAAAATTGAGCCAGGAGGTTGAGTTAAGTTCCAGTTCAAGGGCCATAGTCTCTTTCTGGCCAATAAGATTGGTATTTTAAATGTTTTTGAGTTTTGCTCCATGTTTTTGCTCACTCTAACCAGGACCTTCTATTGTGACCCCTTTCAGAATAGCTGATAATGGTAGCCAGTCACCAACTAGTTCCTATGGTCTTAGGGTTATGAAGAATGTTCATGTGCTCCATTAGTCCATGGGAATAATTGTTTCCAAGCATCTTCAATTTTCATAATTCTTTTTCCTCCACCCAGGGAGAGAACAATAGATACACCATACATGGCCTTTAAGATCCCAGTGACAACTCATCATAGTAGGATATAGAACATTGTGTTTGCGGAATATCTTATTGCCAATTGACCATGGTGTCCCCAAAAACTATCGTCCTAAGGCACTAGGCCCAGGAAATCATTCCCTTATGGTGTTTGGTAATGTCTAAGAAGTTTTCATAGTTTTGCCCCCTGTATGCTCCACTACAAGGAACACTGGTAGCACAGTGGGTTATGAGTTGTGCTGCTAACCACAAGGTCAGCAGTTTGAGTCTACCAGCGATTACATGGAAAAATTATAAACCTTTATTCTCCTGTAGAGATTTGTGGTCTCAGAAACCTTATGCAGGGTCATAATTAATTGGAACCGACTCTGCAGCATAAAACCACCACCACCATAACCATGCTTTACTTAATTCATGGATATGTTTACATTAAAGATAAATACCCATATATAAATATCCTCTGTCAAAGCTTTACATATATGTGGGAATACTCCTACTCTCCCTTCCATACCTATTAAGTCTGTGTCTATCTGTAGATCACTATTATTGCAGGATTGTGTATATAGCAGGATTTACCTCTGTTCCATTTAACTTTTGCAATCCTCCCCATGTCTTCCACGGAATTTATCATTCTTCTGCCGACCTCCCTCTTGTTAACTTCATCATCACCTAAGTTAACACGTGTTTACTCTCTAGTCAGTGAATTATTCTCCCTTCCCTCCCATACCTAGTAACCATCAAAGAATATTTCTTTTAACATTAAAACCTTCTCTTGAGTTTTACAATAGTGGTCTCATATAATATTTGTCCTTTTGTGATGACTTATTTCACCCAACATAAGGCCCTCTAGGTTCATCCATGTTATGAAGTGTTTCACAGATTCATCATTATTCTTCAACATTGAGTTGTATTCCATTGTGTGTATGTACCAAAGATTGCTTATCCATTCTTCCATAGATGAGCATTTAGGCTGTCTCCATCGTTTTGCTATTGTGAATAGTGAGTTCTTTGATAACATGGGTGTGCATACATCTATCTGTTTATATTTATTGAGGACATATATCAATTAGTGGAATAGCTGGGCCATGTAATATTTATGTCTCCAACTTTTTGATGTAGCACCATACCATTTCTCACAATGATTGCACCATTTTACAGTCCCACAAACACTGCTAGAGGGTCCCAGTTTCACCACACCCTTACCAATATTTGTTGTTTTCTGTTTTTTTTTGAACTTTGTTACTAATTCTGGCTTGAGATGATATCTCATTGCTGTTTTGATTTGAATCTCTCTAATGGCTAATGATCATGAGCATTTCTTCATATGTTTGTTGGCCATATGAATGATTTCTTTTGGTGTACATTCATGTCCTCTACTCAATTTTTAATTGTGTTGTTTGTGTTTTCCTAGTTGAGGTATTAAACTTTTCTATAAATTTTAGAGATTAGTCCTTTGTCTGATATGCCATTGCCAATTTTTTTTTTCCCACAGCATGTATATTCTTTTTTGGTGAAATCTATTGGTGCACAAAGTGTTTAATTTTTAGAAGGGCACAGTCATCTAGTTTGTTTTCTGCTGTTTATGTATTTTCAGTTATGTTTAATAGTGTATTCATGACACGTGTCAGAGCCCTTAAGTTTGTCTCTATTTTTTCATTAATGATCTTTATAGTTCTAGGTTTTAGCATTGAGGTATTTAATCCATTTTGAGTTTGTTTCTGTTTATGGTTTGAGATATGGGTTTAATTTCATTCTTATGTAAATGGATTTCAAGTTTTGCCAGCACCATTTGTTAAAGACTGTTTCTTCCTCATTTAATGTGTTTCAGCCCTTTGTCAATTCCAGCTAACTGTATATGGTGGTGGTGATGTGCCATAGACAAGTCGGTCCTTACTCATAGTGACCCTGTACAGGGTTTCCAAGGCTGTGAATCTTTACGGGAGCAGACAGAAAGCCTTATCGTTCTCCCGCAGAACAGCTGGTAGTTTTGAACTGCTGACCTTGCAGTTCACAGCCCAATTCGTAACCACTATGCTACCAGAGTTATCATTTTTGTTCCATTGATCTCTATGTCTTTTGATGTACTAATACCAGGCTATTTTGACTACTGTGGCTGTGTAGTAGTTTTTGAGACCAGAAAGTGAAAGGCCTCCAGATTCGTTCGTTTTTTTTAAGTAATACTTTGCTTATCCAGGTTTTCTTTCCTTTCCATATTAAGTTAGTGATTAATTTTTCCATCTCTCTAAAGAATGATCCTGGATTATGGATTAGGAATTCATTTAATTTTTACCCTTGTATGTTCCACTACAAGGAACCCTGGTAGTGCAGTGGAATGTGAGTTGTACTGCTAACCACAAGGTCAGCAGTTTAAGTCCACCAGCCACTCTTTGGGTAGTGTTGACTATTTTGGGTAGTGTTAACATTTTCAAAGTATTAAGTCTTCCTTTCCATGAACGTGGTATATTTTTGTATTTATGAAGGTCTCCTATAATTTTGTCATTATCATTGTATAGACCTTTTTGTTTCTCTGGTTAGATTTTTTTCTTAAGTAGTCATAATAACAATTGTGAGGATGGTGCAGGACCAGGCAATATTTCATTCTGTTGTATATATGGTCACTATGTGTTGGAGCCAATTTGACAGTACCTAGCAACAACAATGAAATTTCATCATTTGAATGACCTTTGTAAATGATATTGTTTTCCTGATTTCCTTTTCAGAGAGCTCTTTATTAGTGTAAAGGAATTTGAATAGATTTTGTATGCTGATCTTGTACGCTGACACTTGGCTAAACTTTCAATTAGTATAGTTCTAGTAATTTTTTCACTGAATCATTGTACAGGATCATATCATCTGCAAACAGAGAGAATTTTACTTCTTTACTAATTTGGATGACATTAATTTCCTATTCTTTTTTTATAGCACTGGCTAAAACTATAGTACATATTGAATAAGAGTGGTGATAAAATGCTAAAGATACTTATTCACAAGAGGGATATGTTCAGTTTTTCTTCGTTGAGAGTGATGTGGCATTTTGGTTTTGAATATATGCCCAAAAATTTTTGAAGAATTTCCCTTCTACTTCTATTTTGTTGATTTTTTATTTTTAATCAGTAATGGGTGTTACATTTTGTCAAATGTTTTTATGCACTGATAAATATTATCAATGTTCTTTTATTTTGCTTTATTTATGTAGTGGATTACATTATTCTTGTTCTAATACTAAGTGATTCTTGTGTTGTTGTTGCTGTTGTTAAGTGCTGTTAAGTTAGTTCTGACTCATAGCGACCATGTATAGAGATTCCGAAGAGCAGCTTTTGGGTTTGCACTGATGACATTGAGGTTTCGAGGCCAGTGCTTATCCTATAATGCCACACCAGGATACCTAGTATGATTTTCAATTCATCATGACACACACACAGACACACATCTCTC
>NW_006408685.1:3468280-3469961 GCF_000296735.1 Chrysochloris asiatica | reverse complement strand
TGATCTATAATTCTCTTTTATTTAGTGATGTGTTTTCTTGAATTTGGTAAAAGGATTATGATCACTTCATAAAATGATATTGGATACTACTCAGTGGAGAGACTACCTTCCTCCAGGCCCTCTGGATCTAGGTTCCCTCTTGAAAGCTTGTAAGCCAGTCACTTCTTGCCTTTGTAGCCCCCCCCCCCATCCCATTTTGTGTAGCTAATATCCAAGTTGCCCATCCCTGTCTATTCTGTGTATGGAGGGGATGGGAATGATCCTTGCTGTAAGGATTTGTTCCCTTTTTTGAGCTACTGCATCCATAGGTATAGGTCAAGTTCATCAAATTGTATCAGATTATGCTTTTTTCCCTCTTCCTTCTTCTTCTGGTTGAGCTTTGATCATCTAGTCATTGAAGCCAGGTCAAGTGGGTATTATCTGCAAATGTGGGTGTTCTTGTGCAGATGCCCTCTCTTCTTATCTGCTGGATTCTTCACTCTCCACTCTAGTACTCTGTGGCTATGTCACTGACTCTGGGCCCAAGAGTACCCAGGTCTTGCCACACTGCTGGCCAACAAAGTCTTCACCCGAGTTCACAGAAGTCTAATGAACATTGTAGGGCTAATCTCGCTGCCTCATTGCTGCTCCTCCCTCACATCCCCTTATCGGTGATGAGCGTAGTCACCAATCAGAGAGTGTATTCCCATTGAGTCTTACTCCTGGAAGGGGGGCTGCACCGAGTGGACCTGACCACTTGCCTTGATATTTCCTAGGCAAGCAACTTGCTTGTTCTTATAGTAACAGTCAGTCTGCCTCTATTGTTTTGTATTTTTCCTGTAGGTCTTTCTTTCAAGAAGGATCTTCTGTTCTTCTAGCCACTCCAGGCTGGTCTGCTAATCCTTTCAAGTGGAAATTTCCCATCTCTGAAGATCTGGATGTGGTTCAGGCTTCCACCTATAGTCTTATGTATTGCAAAGGCTCTGCAGGAAGCCTCCTTCACTGGGCACGTTGTAGCCCCATTTTAGGTATTCCAATCAGTTATAGGCAGAATATGGACTTACAAGTTTTCTATGGTGATGTTTCTGAATATTCCTTTCTCTCCCCCTCCTGTGTCTATTGTATAATATAATGCAAGGAAAACCAAGATTCAAAAGACAGTCAAGCATCTTAATATTATTCCCCTCTTTTCCCCATTCCAACCATGGCTCAATCTATGTATCTTAGAACCCTGTTGTTCCAAGTTTGTGCATACATCATTCTTTACCTCTGTCCGGCTTAGCCCATTCAAACCTGCCTAATTGTTCTCCCGTCTGCTTTGTTCTTCCATTCCCCTCTCCCTTCTTGTATATTGCCCCCCTCCCCAGCACCCAAACTATCCTGTGTTTAATCCGTGCTTTGTGCTCCACCTTCCCCTCCCTCCCCTCACCCACCCCCAACATCCCAGCAATCAACAAAGAATTCCCCCCACCCCCCTTCAGTACAGGTTCTTTTTCTTAGTTTTTACAGTAGTGGTCCTATGCAGTATTTCTCTTTTTGTGACTGACTAATTTCACTCAACATAATGCCCTCAAGGCTCATCCATTTTAACCTGTGGTATGCAGCTTCCTTGTTATTCTTCAAAGTAGCATAATATTCCATTGTGTGTATGTACCACAGTTTGTTTATCCATTCTTCAGTTGATGGGCACTTTGGCTGTCTC
>NW_006408685.1:3451180-3464111 GCF_000296735.1 Chrysochloris asiatica | reverse complement strand
AGTGTTTTTATCAGGAATGGATGTTGGATTTTGTCAAATGCCTTTTCTGCATCAATCGATATGATCATGTGGCTCTTTTCTTTTTTCTTATTTATATGGTGGATAACATTGATAGTTTTTTTAAATATTGAACCATCCTTGCATCCCTGATATGAATCCCACTTGGTCATGATGTATTATCTTTTTGATGTGTTACTGGATTCTGTTGGTTAGGCTTTTGTTGAGAATTTTTGCATGTATATTCATGAGGCCTATTGGTCTGTAATTTTCTTTCTTAGTGATGTCCTTTCCTGGTTTTGGTATGAAGGTTATGCTTGCTTTATAAAATGTATTAGGAAGTTTTCCATCCTCCTATATCTTCTGAAATAATTTGAGTAGAATTGGTGACAGTTATTCCTTAAATGTTTGGTAGAATTCACCAGTGAAGCCATTTGGGCCTGGAAATTTTTTGGTTGGAAGTCTTTTGATGACCTGATCAATTTCTTCTTTTTTTATGGGTCTGTCCAGGTTTTCTCCTTCACTATGTGTAAGTTTAGGTAGGTCGTGTTTATCTAAAAATGTATCCATCTCTTCTAAGTTTTAAAATTTGTTGGAGTACAACTCTTCATAGCATTCTGTTATTATCTTTTTGATTTCCTTCGGTTCCATTGTGACATCACCCATGTGCTTTCTAATGCATTTTATTTGTGTCTTCTCCCTGCTGCTTTCTTTGTTCTGTGTGTCTTCCTTTGTTGAATTCATGATTTTTTTTTTTCTTTCTTGTGAATTTCCTCATGGTTTTAATGTTTCCATGTTCTTCTTGGATTTTCATTCTCTTGGTATGTTGTTAAATGTTAATTTTCTTTGAGGTTGCCTTATAGTCCATTAACTTTTCCTTCCCTTTAGTGCAGTCTATTTTATTATGTAATCGACCTGACCTTCTCACTATCTGGATCTCTGTTCCTACGTGTTTACCTTCTTTTACATTGTACTTGTTTTGATCATAGACTGACTTCCCAGATTCTCTGAGTTTGTTCTTATAGTTTTGTTCCCTTCTCAACTCTTTCTTCTGTTGATTTAATTCTGGGAGGTGCTGCCATGTATGTCAATCTCTGGTTGTTGTCTGTTTTTGTTGGTTCTCAGTCTGCAGAACTTCCTTTAGGATGTTTTGTAGTGCAGGGTTGGCTTTGGCAAAATCCCTTAACTTCTGTTTATCCTGGAATGTTTTGATTACACCGTCACATTTGATTGATAGCTTTGCTTGATAAAGGATTCTTGGTTGGTAATTTTTTTCTTTCAGGGTTTTATATATGTCTCCCCATTGCCTTCTTGCTTGCTGGTTTCTGCTGAGAGATCCAAGCTCTATCTGACTTGCTTGTCTTTGTATGTGACACTTCTGTTTTCCCGGGCTGCTTTCAGAAGTGTTTCCTTGTCTTTAATTTTGGAGAGCTTGACAATGATATGTCTTGGTGATTTTATTTTGGGGTCTACCCTTCCTATAGTTTGATGCACTTCTTGAATGTTTATCTTTTCACTTTTCAGGATGTTAGAGAAATTTTCTTCTAGTAGTTCTTCAACTATTTCCTCTGTGGAGTTGTGTGATTCTTTTTGTTCTGGAATGCCAATAATTCTTAAGTTATTTCTCTTCCTGTTGTCCAACTTGAATCTTTGACCTTCTTCAGATCTTTTTATCCTTTCTTGTGTTTGTTCTTTTATATAGTGGTATTGAGAGAATTTCTTCCAGTTACTGGTTCTGCATTCCATCTAGTCTATTCTACTCTTTGCCCTTTCAGAGTAGTGTCTATTTCTGATATTCTGTTATTGATCATTTGGACCTCTTTCTGTTGGTTTTGAATTGTTTCCAATGCTGTATCTATCTTATTTGATTGTTCCTGTAGTGCTTTCCTGACTTCTTCCTTATTTTTCTCAACTCCATTGTAAAGTGTTTTGAAACATTTTATAATCATTTTTTTGAATTCCTTTTCAGACATTTCCAAGGCCTGCCCTCCGTCCAGAAAGGACTCCTGGTCTACCTCTAGGTCATTTGTCTCAGGCATTTTATCTTGTTTCTGGACATGTCCTGATATGGTCATCTGCTTTTGCTTCTTGGACATGATTAGTATTTATCTGTGGCCTTAATACTTAATTAAGTATGTGTTTTGGTATTTTTATGTTTTCTGCTTGCTTCCAGGAAGATGTGATCAGGATGTGGGCTTCCCTTTTCACTCTTTTTATTGCTTAACGCAGAGTAACTTTCACAGGTGTTGTCTGTTTTCCTGGTATATGGTAATTGGTATTGTTTCTTGCCTGTGTTTTGGTGTTTTATAGAGTGTGATTGTAGCTTGTCTATATGGAAGCAGTTGCTGGCTCTTCTTGTGTAATTTATGGAGACAAAGAGTCCTCCAAAGGCCGAAGGGGGAGCATATAATAGCAAAGCAGCACCAGCAAAAAGAAAAAAAAAAAAAAAAAAAACGAGAAAAAAATAATCTAAAAACAAACAAACAAAAAACAGCAACAACAAAAACTAGACTGAATACTGCAGTTTATAATCACAGAAAAATGAGAGGAGGGAGAGAAAAGAAAACAAAAAAATCTGTTGCCTAATATTAGTATGACTTTAAGGTCCTCTCTTCAGTTTCTTGCTTTCAAAGCTGCCTGAGAGATTTCAGGATGCCAGTGTTGGTTGTTATGCTATACCTCAGGCTTTAATTTAAGTTTCGGCCTGTTTTGTTTTTAAATTCTCTTTTCCTCTCTAAAGCCCTGTCCTCTCCTGCCCTTTCCAGTTAAAAAAAACCCCAAAACAAACAAAAGACAGACAAACAAAAAGCCTTCAGGGCCTGTTCTTGGACTGAGTATCTGTGCGCATATTTGGCATAAAAATACCAAATACCAGTGGTGAGGTTGAGGGGTGTTCACTCACTCAGGCTTCCCCTCTAGTTACCAGAACGGAGGTGGGCAAACAGTGGGTGCACTTATGACCAGACACCAAAAAAAAGAAAAATAGAGAAGAAAATCAGAACAAAGCAAATGTGACAAAGTCCGCCTTTGCTCCATGGTTCCCACGGCGTTTTTCTGTGGTGTTTCTGCTCCCCTGTTTGTCTTGTCATTTGGTCTCGCCCAATGTGTTGGCTCTGGGCCTCAGAGCCCAGCCTGGCAGATTCAAAAGTTTGCTATTTTTTATTTCAGCTTCAAGTTCCACAATCTGTAGGCCTTCAATCCTTCAAAAGATTCCTATCTTTGTGGTTCCAAGTTTTGGAGCTCTGCCCTGGATCTGCTTTGCCTGCTATTCTGTGTTATTGCAGATGGCGAACTTCACTGCACCTCTACCTGAGCCAACATCAAGCCCCGCCTCCTCCCTTCTTTGTCTCTTATTCTTGTTTTTTGCCTTAGAGTCTATTTTATCAGATATTAATATTATCATTCCTGCTTCTTTTGTGTGTGGGGGTGAAGGGGTGGTGGATTGGAGTAACGAGTGTGGGTTAGGTTTGGGACTATGGCTATGTTTTGGCTAGACCTACAAATTCATTTATTGTTGTGGTTGTTGTTAAGTGCTGTTGGGTCGAGTCGGTTCCGACCCATAGTGACCCTGTATAGGGTTTCTGAGGAGCAGCTGGTGAGCTTGAACTGCCGACCTTGCAGCTCAAATGGCTCTGCAGTCTGGCTCATTAACCCACAGCACCACACCAGGATTCCAACTAGTTTTATTGTTGGAGGTACGGGTTGCACTAGAAGTGTTAACTTTTAAGATTACAGTTAGGATTATTTTTATTTACTTCATTTTTTTTCTTGAAATGTGTTTCATTTACTCTTCATTTGGAATTTCTACAGCTACAGTATTCTCTCCTTATACTTTATTTTTGATGATGTTACAACTGTATTTCTGGCTCTCTCTTTTCAATCTTGTGTGTCTGTTTGTATACTTCCATATCTAAGTTGATTCTAGATGATATTGTTATGTATGTTAGTCTCAAGTTGTTGTCTGCTATTGCTGGTTTTCTGTCCAAAGAAGTTTCTTTATAGTATTTTTTGTAAGATTGGTGTAATTTTTAAAAACTTTTGAAAATTTTCCAATTTTTTGAAAATGACCTAATTTCACCATCATATTTGATATACAATTTTGCTGGATTCTTAGTTGGCTTTTTTCTCTTTTTCTTTCAGAGTTTTATATATATGTCATTCCATTGCCTTCTTGCCTGTATGGTGTCTGTATGCTCAGAAATCAGAGCTTAGTCTTAAAAGTTCTCCCTTGTAGGTAACTTTTTGTTTTTCTTGAGTTGCTCTCAGGATTCTTTCCTTGTCTTTAGTTTTAAAAAAGATTGATTATAGTACATCTTTTTTTGTGTGGGGAGGGGGGTCTATCTTGTTTGGGATTTTTCAACTTCTTGAATGGTTATCTTCTCATCTTTCATGATGTTAGGGAAGTTTTCTTCCATAAACTCTTGGACAATATTCTCTATGTTTTTTGTTCTTCTTCCTGTTCTGAAATTCTTATCACATGCAATTGATTTTGGGGAGATTTTTCTTCAAGCTCAGTAATTCAGTGTTCCATTTATTCAACACCATTTCTTTGTCCTTTCAGTGTATTATCTATTTCTGAAGTCCCAGTGTTAATCACCTGGCTTTCTAATTACTGATTCAATATGGTTCCCCTTTTTTCAATTATTTTGACAATTTGTTTCCCATAGCTTTGTCTATGTTTTCCTTGATTTCATCTCTAATTTTCTCAATCTTTAGCTTAATCCTTTAAAGTTTGTCCAATTAGAATTCTTTTAAATTCCTTATCAGGTAACTGCAATACCATTTCTGGCATTATGTTTTCTGACTCAACAATTTGGTGACTTGTTTGAGGCATTATCTTGCTTATTTATGCAAACCAAAATTGTTTGTTTTCCTTGAGACATTGTGATGCAATATTTATATTTAGTTGATGATTGTATATTGGTGTATTCTCAGGCACTTACCACCTGTCTTTTGGTGGATGTGATAGAGACCAGAAGCATGAGCACAGTTAGTTCTCTGTTCATTGTTTGTGCAGCATAGTTCAGAGTGGGTTCATGTGCCTCCAGAAGCAGGGGCCCTTTGTCAGGTGCATGAACCTGGGAAGAGCAGAATCTTCATAGGAGGAACTGTCATTGGCCACTGGATTAGTGAGGGTGGGCACTGGACATGCCCCAATCTACCAGGTGGCACAGGGACAAGGGAAAGCCCCCTTCTCACCAACTTCCAGCCAAATCCCAAGTCTTTAGGCTGTTGCATCAACAGCCGCTCACAATAGTTCAAGCACAAATCCACATTAGCCCACAACCTGTCCATCTTCTTCTCTCTCATTGCTCAGCTTATATAAGTTTTTGCAGCCAAAATTTGCATTTTCATAGAGATAATTAAATGGAAATATATAACTTTTTCTTTCAGCATGTTAAAAAGTTAAATTTACTCTCATCAAACTGATAATATTAGCAAGGCTGTATATATCATCACCAAGGTGATTACATTTTAATAAGCATTAAAGAAATCACAGTTTACAAAAAAAAAAAAAAAAATCCATAATAAATATTTAGAATAAACGCATAATATTGAGAGGGTAAGAATTGTGTCATCATTTTATAATTATTGAAATATATTCAGAGAGGTTAAGTGCCCTGCCTAAAATCTCACAGAGGATTATCACCAGAGCTAGAAATTATCAACAAATCTTTCTGTTCTGTATTCCAGCTTTTGAATTTTAAAGATTGTCACTGGATAAGCTAAATGCATAGGTGGTTGTACTAAAAACAAATATAAGAGTATAGAAGAAAAAAAGACAAAACTAGTTAAAATGAGAACTCAGGTCTCTCTTTTAGGAAAACAAATAGAATAACAACTGATCTATATACTAATTAATCATCATATTTCTCAAAAACAAAATATCAGATTACAACAACTCAAAAAGCTGTATGTTCTCTTTTCACAGCAGTCAGTAAGTCAGTGGTGATAACTGGGTACCAGCGAGATCTTCCAGTCTCAGCATCATAGAGTATACAGTTCACATGGTGGGGCACTGTGGGATAAAGCACAGGACTGTAAGCTCTGTTTGAACTACAAGGTTGGTGGTTCAAATTCATCAACTGCTCCTTGGAAACCTAATATGAAGTTGCTATGAGGCAAATCTGCTGCATAAGACATTTTTAAAGTGTTGAAGGGCAAAGATGTCAGCTTTAGGACTAAGGTGCATCTGACCCAAGCCATGGTATTTTCAAAACCCTCATATGGATGCGAAAGCTGGACAGTGAATAAGGAAGATTGTAGAAGAATTGATACCTTTGAATTGTGGTATTGTAGGAGAATACTAAAAGTGCCATGGGCTGCCAAAAGAACCAATAGATCTGTTTATAGATCTGTTTTGGAAGAAGTGCAGCCAGAGTGCTCCTTGGAGGCCAAGATGGCTAAATTTTGTCTCTCATACTTTGGACATATTGTCAGGAGGGAACAGTCGCTGGAGAAGGATATCATGCTTGGTAAGATGGAGGGTCAGAGAAAAAGAGGAAGACCCCAATGAGATGGATTGGCCAGGTGGCATCATTGATGGCATCAAGTGTGGCAACGGTAGTGAGGTTGGTCCAGGATTGGTCATTGTTTTGTTCTGCTGTGCATGGGGTCGCTATGAGTCAGTTCCGACTCGATGGCACATGACAACAACAACAAATGAGTCAAAACTGACTTGATGGCACTTAATAAAAACATTAGTCTTTTTGGACTAATTGCTTTCATATGCCTTTGGTTTTCTTGACTTTTTTTTTTTTTTTTGCTCCAGAAGGAGAGAGATAAATAGTTCCACTTCAGATGATTGCTCACAAACTTTTAAGACTCCAATTGATACTCACCAAAGTAGTATGTAAAACATTGGCTTTGTGGGTTGTTATGCCAATTGACCTTGAAAAATGTGTAATAAACTCAAAATCATTAAAAAAAAAAAAAGGACCAGGCTTAGTGGTCTAACAGAGACTGGTGGAATCCTCAAGACTATGACCCTGGAACTGGACTCAGCTCCTGGTTCAACTCTCAGCCGAACAATAGCAGGCCTATTAGGTGAACAATGACACTAAGGAGGTATGGACGACTGAGAACACTTAACTGTATCAGTTCAAAAGGGTAGCATTTGTCCAGGATTAAGGCTCAGAAGGCAGGAATGGATTGGAAAGAAGGATGAATTGAAATGATAAACACAGGAAGAAAGTGGGAAGAGGTCTGTTATATTTTGGGGACTGTAATAAATATCATGGTATAAAACGTGTAAGTATTGTTGAATGTAAAAACAGTTTTTTTTTTCTGTAAACTTACTCAATCACAATGAAAAAGAAAGGGGAAAAAAAAGCCCACTACCACCAACAACAACAGTATTTTGTTCTTCAACATACTCTCTTTTGGGCACTGATAGCAGAGTGTAACTTTCTCCAGAGGAGAGTAATGCTTCCTACTTTCTCATCTACAAGATGAGAATTATAGTAAAAGTACAAAGAAAAAACAAATGAACGAAAGAAAGAAAGAAAAAAAAATCTCACAAGATAAATTGAGCAGTGCATGCTCTCTAAGATACTCTTGTGGTCTACAAGATACTTTTATGGGGCCCATGAAGTCTTCCCTTATTCAACAGCACATATATGTGAAACTGGGTTTTCTTCCTATACTTTACTAAAATGGTGTGTTATAACAGATTGAATGCAGAAGTAGATATAAAAGCCCAGCTGCCTTCTGAATTTATAAATACATAAAACAGTACCACTCTTTTCACTGTCTTTAAAAATATGTTTGTTGTGGTGGGGGTGAAAAGATATACAACAAAATATACACAATTTTAACAATTCCTCTATATACAATTCAGGGACTTTGATTATAATTTTTCAAGTTGCATAATCATTAAAGTCACCACTAATTTCAGTTTGTGCCCTTAAAAATGAATGACATTGGTTATAAGGAAAATCAGACATGAGCATGTGTATAGCCATCCTTAAAGATATTAGGTACTAGACATTTAGCTCATTGAACAAGAGATATTTTCCAGGATAAAGTGACAACATGGAAATTCTATTATGGGTATTGATTGTCCTCTTTTCGCTTATTTCTGTTTAAATTGTGTCATCAGAATGCTTTTCATATATTTTAAGACAGGCTTTGTAGGTTAGATTTTTTTAAATACTCCGGCACATTGTGAAGGGCTCAGACATGAGATAACTATTGGAAAGCACACAATAATTCATTGAAGTCTAAAACTCTGAGAAAAGGTTTTCTTTAGTTTAATTTAAAATCTGCTTTATTTTCACTTTGAAAATGTGTCCAGGGAATCTGATTAAATTAGTAAAAGAACTCAGAGAGTAAGGGTCAAAATTTTGCTCTGGTTTGCATGTACAATACCATTAGAAAACTAGTGATTATTTTCAGTATAATCAATATTATCATAAATGTTTTAAATACCTAAATTATGTATATGTTTTACATCTACTACCTTTAGAAACTCAGGTTGGAATGACAGCAGCTAACCATGAGAATGCTTTCTTAAAATCAATTTTCTAAATTCCTGAGATAACAAGAACATTTCCATAGTCTAATACACACACATACATATTTACCATCTTTAACTTCAAAATAACATTATTTACATAACCTTTTATTTATGTAGCAAAACAATTTTTCATAAGGTATTCATGTTAATGGTGACAAGACCCATTCATTGTTCAAATTGTATGATTCAGTACATCATTGAAACACATGCAGAAACTATTTACTTTACACTGTTTATTAATATACCAGTTAATACAATGTTATTAATTTTATTAATAATTAATTATTAAGTTGAGTTGAGTCTTTGGAAAATCTTTAAATAGGTTTATATCTTGGGAGTCTTTTCTTTCTTTTTCTTAAGGAGACAAATTGAAAGGAAGTTTTATATCTATGGATGTCCATGGCATTCTGATTTTAAAATGAAATGTTTAATGGAATCATTAATAAATGGAAACAGATTTGTCTGTCAAATATTAAATAACAGTGCTCTTTGATTAATATCAAAATTGAGTCTAAAATAGTTCTAGCCATATCATACAGGTGACATCTGTGCTTAAATATAATCTTCCCTCCCTGTTCTGTCATGACAGTTAATTACTTGCTCAATGTGGTTCAACCTTTAGTTAATAAATATGTCAAGCTTTTACTATGGCTTTCTTTTTGCAGAGTTGTGAATTTGCAATTAGTTTTAGATTTACAACCTGATGACAGACAGTGCTGCATAAATAGAGGTTAAACATACAATTTACATATTAATTTCATGATTCATTTATTCAGTGATTTATGTGGATATAGATTGTATTTAATCTCTGTGCTGTAGTTGTTTCAGGCATAACGAACACAATCACTATACTAGCAGAGAAACAGAATCCACATTAGCAGAGAAGTAATAATGACTGTATTGAACTACAGGAAGTTAAGGGGGAAATAAAGGTTTGGAAACACAGTGATTATCTTTGATGCTTTCTAAGAGGCAAGTGAAAAGCAATAATGTATTTTTGAAAGGACTACATTTGATAACACTAAATGTAGAAAGTTAGCATATTAGCACCATGCTTTGCAAATAGCAAGCACTAAATTTTTTGTTCAATTGAAATGATGTAAAGTTGAGGGTAATGCTGTATTTTTAAAGCTGCATAAAATTTTAGTTAAATTTAGTTATATTGTGAGAAATAATTGTGTTTCAACCGACTTCTATTAATTGACCTATGTCCTTATGAGAAACACCTCATATATTTTAAAGGCTGTTCTTATCCATTGGTGTAGTTTTATTTGATATTTCTAGTCATATTGATTTAATGTCACATAGATATTACAGTAAATAGATATTTCAGATTACAGTAAATACA
Source organism: Chrysochloris asiatica (assembly GCF_000296735.1). Taxonomy (NCBI): domain Eukaryota; kingdom Metazoa; phylum Chordata; class Mammalia; order Afrosoricida; family Chrysochloridae; genus Chrysochloris; species Chrysochloris asiatica. Next base: position 3,454,248 of record NW_006408685.1, on the reverse strand, counting down.
GGCATTTTTCTGTTTGCTTTTTTCATTAGCAAAATTGATATATTTGAAGAATTTAAATAGGGTATGTCAGGTGGCACTGTGGGTTAATGCACCAGTCTGCAAAGCTGTTTGAACTGCAAGGTCGGTGGTTCAAGCTCACCAGCTGCTCCTCAGAAACCCTATACAGGGTCGCTATGGGTTGGAATCGACTCAAAGGCATTTAACAACAACAACAACAATGTCAGGTAAAAAAATAAAAACCAAACCAAATAAAACCCTCAAGTTTATAGTGGACAAAGTTCAGTTTTTAATTGATCTACTTAAATTTTTCAACATAATTCAAATACAGAGATCTAGTAAATATAGGAAAGCACTGTATGAGAGTAAGTAAAAAATGTATTGCTATAAAATCATTAAAAAAAATCTTTATTAAGCAAAAATATAAAAATGTGAAACTGGTGTGGTGCCGTGGGCTAATGTGTCAGACTGCAAAGTTGTTTAAACTACAAGGTTGGTGGTTCAAGCTCACCAGCTACTCCTTGGAAACCCTATACAGGGCCGCTATGGGTCAGAACTGACTTAATGGCACTTAACAACAACATTGTTTCTCAACATATCCTCCATCTAGGTCTGCACACTTCTGAAGTTCGTATTTTTATCTCTTTAATCCTTCCCCAAAGGAACTCTGGTGTTATAGTGGGTTATGAGTTGGGCTGCTAACCACAAAGTCAGCAATTCAAATCCACCAGCTGGTCCTTGGAAGAAAGATGAGGCTTTCTGTTCCTGTAAAGATGTATAATCCTGGAATTCCTATACAGGGTTACTTTGAGTGGCAATTGAGTTGAGGACACACCACCATTACCATCAATCCTTCCCCAAAGAAGTCTGCACTCTTTGATTTATACCATGTTAAATCTGAAGTTTTGACACCCTCATGGGACCCAAATCATGTCCCTTTAAAATTTTTTTGAGTTTGGGAAATGAAAAGAAGTCTGAAGGGACAAAATAAGATCTATTTTAAGGATAAGGTAAGATTTCTCAATGAAATTCTCTTAGGACATCCCTACGTTCCCTCTAAGAACTAGCAGGTATATTATGTTTTTGTTGTTAAGTCCCGTTGAGTTGGTTCCAACTCACAGAGACCCTGTATAGGATTTCTGAATAGTATCTGATGGGTTTGAGCTGCCAACTTTGCCATTCAAACTGACCTTTCTGTCCCACGCATTATCCTGCAGCACCACACCACTGGTAGAGTGATGGGAAAATTTAAAAAAAAATCTCTCAACTTTCCTGACCTTTTTCTCACCAATGTAGTTTTCTGTTTTCCTAAATCTTTTTCATAATAAGCTCCTTTGAACATCCTGTGTCCTTTGAGAAAACTTATCAAGATTTTCCCTTTGACATACCAAAAAAGTCACTTTAACCTTATGAGCTGACCTCTCTGCCTTGAATTGAACTGGCCCACCCAGATCACCTCTGAAGTCATTGTTTTAATTGGACCTTGCTCTCAGGATCATGGATAAATCAAAGACTCTTTCGTTATGACTCGTTCAATATAATTTTCTTCATTAGGTTTGATAGTGCTTAAAAGAGTGATGGAATGGATCAGTTCTTTGAACTAGCTGATCTTCATGCAAAGCTTATGAAACTCATTTAGTTGAAAGCTTACTGAGGCCAAGATGTTAGCTTAAAATGGAAAACACTTACCATGTGAAATCCTAACTTCAGGAGCTATCACATCAGTGGTAATAATACAGTGTGGCACTGTGGGTTGTGTGCTAGATTGCAAGGCCAGTTTGTATCACAAAGCAGGCAATTCAAGCTCACCAGGTGCCCCTTGGAAACCCATATAGGTTCTTTATGAGTCAGAACCTACTCAACTGCACTTAAGAATAATAACAACTTCCACCAGTTTCTGGACTTCAGCCATACTTCTTTATTCATCAAGGGTCAGGGTTTTCCCTTTCTTGGCTCATCTTGGAAGTCTTTCCTACTTTCTTTAAATCTCTCCATCCATCTAAAAATTGTTTTATGTAAGGCAGTCTTCCTGTAAACTGTAACAAAGCTTCTAGCTGAGTTTTGTTAAAAACTTGACATTAGCCCTGACCTAAAAATCATTTTTTTCCTTTCCATGGCACACAAAGCAACCTTTTGTTTTGGTTTGTTTTGAAGGCATCCTAATGCGACAAAGGCAAGTATTACTGAGAGAACTTGTCTATAGCCATTCACTGATCACAGAGACTTGTTTAAACACATTTTGTTTCAAATAAAATTGTGCATGTATAAACTGGAACTTAGTAGCAATAGTTTCTGAATTTCTCTCTTATATACCACCCTTCCCTGTTTGCACTGTTAAACCTTAAGATTAATCAATTTAATCCAGACAATACTTATTAGCTACAGTGATATTCCTGGAACAAATTTTGATCCTCAAACTAACCCAACTTTGCTCCTTTTAAAACAGTCTTATTGTGGTGCTGTAGGATAAGACCTGGACTGCTGATTACAAGTTTAGTGGTTCAAACCCACCAGCTACACCTCAGAAACCCTATACATGGTAGCTATGAGTCAGAATTCACTTGACAACACTTAACAACAACAAGAAAGGAAAACTTCAATAATAGTGTGGCATATTTAACTTAGTGCTAGGAAACTGACCTACTTGTTTTTTTCTTGAGGAGATCCTACTCCAAAGCATGATATTCTGAAGAATTTCTCTGATGTAAAGGTACAGATATAAAACACATAATATTTAGAAAAGACTTTGGAATACTTTTATAGGTCACTGAACTAGGTTTTCTTGGTAGGCAAATTACTTTGGACACCTTTGCATTAAGTGTCTATTTTGTGAAATCAGTAAAGTTAGCATTTAGTCCCTGGGTAATATTCTTAAAAGAAATGGTGGTTTGAGCCCACCCAGAGGTGCCTTAGAAAAGACAGGTCTTAATTTCTACTTCCAAAAACACTGTCATCGAAAATTAACTCTATGGCAACTGGTGGTGGTGGTGACGACTACCATTTAGTGCAAGAAAAACAGAATTTTTTAAGTGGAATTCTTGTGGCTTGAAATTAGAAAAAAAAAAAAAAAA
>NW_006408685.1:3443834-3451080 GCF_000296735.1 Chrysochloris asiatica | reverse complement strand
ACTTTTATATTAAAAAAAAAAAAAAAATCTCATTTAATTCTCACATCACCTTAAAGGAGATATTTAGTCAATTTTTAAGATAAGCTATCAAGAGCCTCTCAAATGTTACCTGGTTTACCCAGAGTCAATTTATGAAGATATGAACCCATAGACTAATTTTTTCTTATATGCGACACTGTCTCCTTTAAAAGGGAGGCTATAATATATTTGAAACGTACCTGAAGTATTACAGGATGTAAGTTTTGGCTGTTTGATCTTCCACTGTTGGCAATATTGGTCCTATTTTCCCAATGATGCCTAGCTTAACAGTTTCTGATTATTCTGTCATTTGAGCTACTTTACTTTGTAGATAGAGTTGACGACTTCCATTGCCTGTGTTGCTCTTTGTCACTAGTTCAAAATCTAAATATATTTTTAAAGTCAGTTTCTCTATACTTCAGAAAAGTTTTAAGAACCAACATGTTAATTGACTATTAAGTAAATGTTCACATTTTTTACTCAGTAGTGTCTCAGCATTTTCTGTAATGCAGCAGTTTCTTGTGATTTCCCTCAAAAGGGCAAAAAAACAAAACAAAACAAAACAAAAAAACTGTTCCCGGTTAAAAATATATACAAATTTATGACATGCATTGAGTCTCTGAGGTAATCTAATGACTAAATACAGGGTGATTTAATGAAAATAAAGTCATTGCATTAAGAAAACTTATGGTAAAAGAAACAAAAACTTTCCTAAGACAACATTTTCTTTCCTATTTCCTATATTTCCTTCCTCACTCTCTTTTCCACTGCCACACAGCTTTCCAAGAGTGAAGCAAGGATTAAGACATGATTACTTCTGAAGATGTGTTCTATTTAATATCAATAGCAAAAATGTTGGATTTTAAATGTAAAAAACGATTTACTATGGGTGAAGGAGAGAAATATCTGGAAGGAAAATGCTTAAGTGGTGTATATTGCATTTTGATGTCCATACTTGAAATAATAATTACCCCCACTTGCTGAGCACTTAGAACTTTTCAAATTGAGCAAATGTAAGTGAATGTAATAAGCCCCTTTCTATTAAGAACAGTTAATTCATTATAGGCTTTTGCACTGTGAGCTATCTTCTCAGCCAGTGAAAAGTGCCATCTTGAACATGTTGTTGTTAAGTGCTGCCATGTTGTTTCTGACTCATAGCAACCTTGTATAGGGTTTCTGAGGAGTGACTGGTGAGTTTGAACCACTGACCTTGCAGTTCAAATCAACCTTGTGGTTCAAACCAACCTTGTGGTTGAGTGCTTTTCTTACAGCACCACACCAGGTCTCTAGAGTGAACTGATAATTTTCAATAGTAGATCATTTAGTATGGCAATTTAATGATTCAACAGGCAGAACAGTGTTGAGGTGTAAAAATTTTTTCCATGATAGATGCCCAGCAGTCCTGATGTGGAGCTGCAGAATAATGTGCTGGACTACAAGGTCAGTTTAAACCACAAAGTTAGCAGTTCAAGTTTATCCACTGCTCCTCGGAAATCCTATACAGGGTCTCTGTGAGTCGGAATGGACTTGACAGCACTTAACAACAACCACATATAGATCCCCAAAAGTGAATCACTTGCATGGTCATCTATTTAAATGATTTGCACATTACCGGCAGTGTATTCTCATCTTGGTTTATAAATTATTTTCTCTTACTAGACATAGAGTTAAATCTTACTTTTAAATCTCTTGAAATTGTAATTGATTGGTAGTTGACAATAGGGAGCAGGTGTCAAACAATATTTAAATGACATTCTCAACAAAATAAATATTGGACCACCCAGTCATTTTGGTGAGAGAATAATTTGCTCCCAAAATAATCCCATTCATTTTATAATGCCTCTGACATTTGTTCTCTAGGAATTATTTGTAGTTTATCTTTTGAGCTGGAGTCTTTATCAGTATAGCAGTTGAACTGTAATTTAAAAAATGGTAATTGAGTATTTTATCAAATGCTTCTAACACAACAGACTTTGCAAATCATAATTGAAGATTAAAGCCATTGCTGGCAGGAAAGAACAAATTGGAATGATGTATTATCTGAAACATCAATGTGTCACTGTTCAGAGATAAAATAAAAAGAAACAACCTTATCTCCCCTTCAGATTAATACCTCTCACCACAAACCCAAACATAGGGACCCTAAACACTCTAATTGCAGCCAAAGCAGTGAAAAGCAAGTCCATTTTAATTATTTGTTCTAGCAAAATTTCTAAAGAAAAAACATCATAATAATAGACCAGCTGCTATGGGACCTTATGTAAAGAACAGAGACAGTATCCTCTTCAAAGAAAGCAATCATGAATGTGCACTTCCATGCTCCTGATTATAGGAGGATTAAACATAATAAAAAGTGGGAATTAGAAAAGTGATTTTACTTCTTATGTTTAACACCTAAGTAGTCAATATTTCTTAAATGAGCTTCACTTCACTTATCTAAAATATTTTAAAATAATGAAGAATATACATTGCAGGTATTATCCTAATTATTTTAATTGTGAGATGGATAAAATATTTAAATTACAATCACTGCTAAGTAGATTGGCAACATGGAAGTTGTTTATAGGGACTTGCTTTGTTTTTCCTTGCATTTTATTAACTTGAACATTGAGGTTATTTTTTAAAGACAAAGCTCAGAAATAAGTTGAGTAAAATAAATCTTTCCCTTTTGGTGACAGTTTAAGCTGTTATAATGGCGCCTTAATTTTGGAAAGGTCATTGAATAAGAAAGTTTAGTTGGTTTCTAGGCTGTCAGAAGGATGCTGTTGTATTTGCTGTTCATTCTATTTATGAATCTAAGAGTTTGCTACCCATTGCTATTTACTAAGTACAAATCAAATGAGCTTACATCATGTAGAAACTCAGACTGGGCCCTTTATTAAGGCATGTGGAAACCAATTAGGTACAGCTCTTTTGGTTTGCATAAAGTGCGCTTTATTTTCTTCCCTCATTGCCCAAAATTTCCATCTCTTTTAGATCATTTGCATATATAATTCAAGAAGGACTTGCTTGTTACATGTAAAATCTAGTAGGTGTGTACTTTTATAAAGAAGCCAAAGATGGTTGAATATATTTTAAAGTCTAAGGAGTCTTATCCACTGCTTCCCAGTCACAGAAATCCAAAACAATCTTTTGAATTATAATTTATAGATAATGGAGTCCTGGTGGGCGCTGTAGGATAAGCACTCGTCACAAGGTTGGTTTGAACCACAAGGTCGCAGGTTCAAACTCACCACTTGTTCCTTGGAAACCCTATGCAGGGTTGCTTTGAGTCAGAAACAACTTGACAAAACTTCACAACAACAATAGCTTACTTAAACTATTTATTATTTGAATGTCATAGATACCTTGAAAAATTAGATTCATCTATATAAGTGTACCTTGCTTTGAGAAAACCTACCAAATTTGTAGAGGAAAAAAAAAAAAAGATGAGATTAGATGTATTGACTTGGATCATAGAGAGGGCAGTCTGAATTACTGAAAATTTTGCTGCCAGACATATCAAGAAATTGCAATTTTTCTAGAACATTAAATAATCTGAATTGCTGTTTTCAGGCAGCTGTCCTAAACTACTCTAATGATTGGATGTTTACATACATTTAGGAATCCTGGTATGATGTTGTAGGATTAGCACTGGACTGCTAACCGCAGGATCAAAGGTTCAAGCACAACTTCTTGGAAACTTTAAACAGTATCACTATGAGTTGGAACTGACTCTATGGCACTGAACAATAACAATATTGTAGAAATTGAACCTTGGTGGTGCAGTGGTCAAAGTGACCAGTTTCTGACTTTTTCAGGTGGATGGTTCAAGCCCACCCATCTCTTCAGAGAAGGAAGATGTAGCAGTGTTATGTCAGTAAAGACTTACACTATTGGGAACCTTATGGATCTATTCTGCTCTGTCCTATAGGGTCATTATGAGTTGAATTTTACTATATGAAAATGAATTTGTTTTTTGATTGTGGAAATATTATTTATTTAAAAAATTTATTGTGAATTGAGTGATAGTTTATGTAGGATTACATCAGCTTTACACACATCTTTCGTATTTCATTTCATTGCAAGGATTACAATCCCATTAACACATCATCATTCAACAGCATTAGCTTCTATTCCCTCTGGTTGTTTCTTCTTCTTCTTCTTCTTCTTCTTCTTCTTCTTCTTCTTCTTCTTCTTCTTCTTCTTCTTCTTCTTCTTTTTTATGTACACCAAAACACTCAGGAATATGCAGTCATTAAAATGCCCAAAAGGCATACTCTTCAAGACTGCCCCAGGCAGCCAACACACAGCCCCTCTCCCTCCATCTGAAAGGACTTGATTGCTTGTCTTGATGGCTCACTTGCAGATAACTTGCTTGTTCTTGTGGTAGTCAATCAGACTGCCATTTTTGATTTTGATTTTTCCTACTGGTCTTTTTTTTTTAAAGAAGTATCATCTGTTCTTCTAGCTGCTCCAGGCTGGTTTGCTTTTCTTTTCAAGTGGAAATTTCTCACCTCAGAAGATTCTGGATGGGGATCAGAATCCACCTAACGTCTTGTATTATACACTACAAAGGCTCCACAAGAAGCCTCTTTCACTAGGCAAGTTCTAGCACCCCTTTTAGGTATTCCAATAAGTTATAAGCTAAAGACAGACTTGCAAAATTTCTATAAACATGTTTCTGGCTATTCCTTTCTCTCCCCCTCAATTGTCTATTTCACAGTAGTAGGCAAGGGAAACCAAGATTCATAAGACAGTCAAGCATCTTATCATTATTTCCCCTCTTTTACCCATTAAGATTATGCCTCAATCCCTGTATTACAGAGCCCTGTTATTTCAAGGTTGAACATACATCACTATTTACTTCTGTCACAATTAGACCATTCAACCTGCCTAAATGTTTTCTTATCTGTCTTGTTCTTCCATTCCCCTTCCTCTTCTTGTGTATTGACACTCCTCTAAAACTTGTCTGTCTGTCGTGCAAATTGGAAAAGAGGTAGTAAAACTGTCTATTTGAAGATGATATGGTCCTATACATAGAAACCCCCAAAGATTCAGAAAAAACAACAACCATAACAACAGCAAAAAATCGACTACAACTTATTGGAAGATTTGCAAAGTGGCAGGGTACAAGATCAACATACAAAAATCAGTTGGATTCCTCTATGTTAATAATGATAGCACTGAAAAGGACATTAGAAAAGCAATACCATTTACAATAGCTGCCCAAAAGATGAAATATTTAAGAATAAATGTAACCAGAGAAACATAGGACCTATACAAAGAAAACTACAAAACACTACCACAAGAAACCAAAAGAGACAACAGGAAATGACCCTGGGGCGGTCGACACCACTGCTTTCTATCCCCCATTCCACTCTCCCACACCAAACTTCCAGAACTCAGTGAATCAACCGAGGAATTATCCAAAAGGAAGGGAAAAAAATTATCCAAAAGGAAGAGGGAGATGCTTTGTCATGGGTAGGAGAAAACTGGAGTAGAGAATGAGACTCGTGTTGTTTGGCTGTTACATAGCCTCCCTTTTGCTGTTGGAGGACTCTGTGTCTCCCTATATTACATAAGAAGAATCAGCAACCACTGACAAATAGCCAAACTGCAATCACACTTTATAAAACACCAAAACACAGGCAAGAACCAATACCAGCTGCCCTATACCAGGGAAACAGACAACACCTGTGAAAGTTACTCTGAGTTAAGCAATAAGAAGAGTGAAAAGGGAAGCCCACGTTCTGATCACACCTTCCTGGAAGCAATCAGAAAGCATAAAAAATTACCAAAACATATGCTCAATTAAGTATTAGGGACACAGATAAACACTAAACATGTCCAAGAATCAAAAGCAGATGATGATAGCAGCACATGTCCAGAAAAAAGATAAAATATCTGAGACAAATGACCTAGAAGTAGACCTGGACTCCATTCTGGAAGGAGGGCAGGCCTTGGAAATGCCTGAGATAGAATTCAGAAAAATGATTATAAAATGTTTCAAAACACTTTACAATGGAGTTGAGAAAAATAAGGAAGAAGTCAGGAAAGTGCTACAGAAACAATCAAATAATTGGAAACAATTCAAAACCTACAAAAAGAGGTCCAAACGATCAATAAGAAAATAACAAATAGAAAACACTCTGAAAGAGCAGAGCAGTAGAATAGATGAGATGGAGGGTAGAATCAGTGAGCTGGAAGACAAGTCTCTCAACACCACTAAGATAGAAGAACAAACACAAAAAAGGATAAAAAATTCAGAGGAAAGTCTAAGATTCATGTTGGACAACATGAAGAGGAATAACTTAAGAATTATTGGCATTCCAGAAAAAGAAGAATCACACAAGTCAACAGAGGAAATAGTAGAAGAATGACTGGAAGAAAATTTCTCTAACATCCTGAAAAGCAAAAAGATAAACATACAAGAAACCCAACGAACTCCAGGAAGGGTAGACCCCCAAAGAAAATCACCAAGACATATCATTGTCAAGCTCTCCAAACTCAAAGATAAGGAGACGCTTCTGAAAGCAGCCAGAGAAAACAGAAAGGTCACATACAAAGGCAAGCAAGTCAGATTAAGCTCAGATCTCTCAGCAGGAACCATGCAAGTTAGAAGGCAATGGGGAGACATATATAAAACCCTGAAAGAAAAAAATTGCCAACCAAGAATCCTTTATCCAGCAAAGCTATCAATCAAATATGATGGTGTAATCAAAGCATTCCAGGATAAACAGAAGCTAAGGGATTTTACCAAAGCCAATCCTGGGCTACAAAACATCCTAAAGGGAGTTCTGTGGCCTGAGAACCAAGAAGAACAGACAACAACCAGAGACTGACATACGTGGCAGCACCTCCCAGAATTAAGTCAACAGAAAGAAGAGTTGTTAACAAAACAAAACTAAGAACAAACTCAGAGACTCTGGGAGCTCAGTCTATGACCAAAACAAGTACAACGTAAAAGAAGGTAAACACTTAGGAAAAGAGATCCAGATAGTGAGAAGATCAGGTCGATTACAGGATAAAATAGACTGCACTAAATGGACAGAAAAGCTAATGGACTATAAGGCAACCTCAAAGAAAATTAACACTTCACAACATACCAAGAGAATGAAAATCCAAGAAGAATATGAATACATTAAAACTACGAGGAAACTCACAAGAAAGAACACAAAAATCATGAATTCAACAAAGGAAGACAAACAGAATAAAGAAGCAGCAACACCACACACAGAAAAACAAA
>NW_006408685.1:3437467-3439502 GCF_000296735.1 Chrysochloris asiatica | reverse complement strand
AAAGAAACCAAAAGAGACTTACAAAATGGAAGAATATACCATGCTCCTCATTAGGAAGACTTAATATTATGAAAATGTCAATACAACCAAAGCAATATACATGTATAAAACAATCCTAATCCAGATTCCAATGACATTATTTAAAGAGATGAAAACAAAAACAAAAACAAAAAACCCAACAATTACAAACTTTATATGGAATGTAAAAAGACCCAGGATAAGGAAAGTACTGCTTAAGAAGAAGAACAATGTTGGAAGCCTCTCACTCTTTGATTTCAAACCTTACTACGTGGCTACTGTGGTCAAAACAGCCTGATACAGGTACAATGAAAGATACATTGATCAATGGAACAGAACAGAGAATCCAGAAATTAACCCATCCACATACAGCCAACTGATCTTTGACAAAGTACATTGGATGTGGTGGAGACAGTCTCTTTAACAAATGATGCTGGCAGAATTGGAACTTGGTATGCAAAAGATTGAAGCAAGACCTTTACCTCATACCATATGCAAAACCCAAACCCATTGCCATTGAGTAGATTCTGACTCAGAGCAACCCATATAGAGTTCTGAAGGTTGTAAATCTTTACTGGAACAGAAAGTCTTGTTCTTCTCCCATGGAGCTTCTGGTGGATTTGAACTGCTGACATTGCGGTTAGCAGTTCAGTGCTCATCCTACAATGCCAGCAGGGATCCTTGTCAATCAAAATAGCAGATTAAATTCATTTTATCGTGTGCTAAATCAATATAGTGTAATAAACATCCTTCATTGTATAATGGAAATTCTATGGTCCTAACTTTCATGTGGTATGGATTTACCAATCAAAAGTTCAAACCATATATGTTGATCGGCTTTCACCAACACTTCTATTTCTCTGAATAAAGCAGCAGTAGAGTGTGGAACAAAAAGCTGTGGGGCGGTCTAATGGCACCTTGAATTGGCCTTATTGATGAGACCTAGATATTAATTTTGAGGAATCATTATTCTGTAAGATTATAAAGAAAATGAACTCTCAAGTGACTTTGAGCAGCATTTAGCATTAAAAGTAACTAAGGAATACTTCTTACCACTGTAGAGTAGTGGCATGGTGGTAGTTATGTGCCGTGGAGTTGGTTCTGACTCATAGTGACCCTGTACAGGGTTTCTGAGGCTGTAAATCTTTACAGGAGCAGAAAGCCTCATCTTTCTCTCACGGAACAGCTGATAGTTTCAACTGCTGACCTTGTGGTTCACAGCCCCTTTTTAACCACTTTGCTACCAGAGTTCCTTAGAGTAGTGGCTATTAAGTGCCACTGAGTCTGTTCTGACTCATACTGACTCTATATATGGTTTCTGAGGAGCAGCTAGTGGTTTGAACCATTGACCTTGTGGTTTGCAGCCGAGGGTTCAACCAGCATTAGGTTCTCAAGTAAGCTTCACCTTTAACTTGCCATGTGACACTTGAGATTGCTACATGGGCATAATGATAGTACCTAGCTCATGGGGTTGTTTTGGAGATTAAATGTGTTAATACACATTTATAAGAGTTCCTAGGCACATAGTTAGCATTTGATATATTACCTTTTCTGTATCAGTCAATATGATCATGTGATTCTTTTATGTATTTATTTATTAAAATTTATGGTGCGTTACATTGATTGTTTTTTCTACTATTGAACCATCCTTGCATCCCTGGCATAAAATGTGCTTGGTAATGATGCATTCTTTTTTTGATATGTTGTTGGCTAGGATTTTATTGATAGTTTTGCATCTATGTTCATAAGGGCAAGGATAAATGCTCTGCTCAATAAAAATAATTGGACAATTGACTAGGTGTTTTTTTTTTTATTTTTTTATCTCATCAATAGGTCAGCAATTTAAGCCCACCAACTGCTCCCAGAGAGAAGGATGAGGTTTTCTGCTCTAGTAACGGTTTACAACCTCAGAAAACCTATATAGGGTTGCTATGAGTAGAAATCGACTTGAAGCATTTAACAACAACATAGAACTTAACATTTATTTGCTTTTAGTAAAGGCAGCCCTGGTAGCGTA
>NW_006408685.1:3422524-3437367 GCF_000296735.1 Chrysochloris asiatica | reverse complement strand
TTTCTGCTCCCGTAAAGATTTACAGCCTCAGAAACCCTGTTCAGGGTCGCTATGGGTCGGAACCGACTCGACGGCACTTAACAACAACAACAACAAAGGCAGCCCTACAGTGTAAAAATATAATAGTACAGATTTTAAGTACAAACGACATACTAGGAATCAAACTCCTTGACTATAGTAAAATGGTATCTGACTGTAGAATTTATCTCTGCTCTCCAATGAGGTTCTTTGAGATTTGCTAATTTGTTTTAAAAAAGGGAGTTTTTAGAGATTTGGCATTCTGTGTTAAAAATTAATTTGAGACTTTTAGGACTTTGTTTTCTCTTACGGTCCTGGCGTGGTGCTGCAGGTTTATTCGCTAGACTTCAAGGTCGGGTTGAAGTGCAAGGTTGGTGGTTGAAACTCACCAGCCGCTCCTCGTAAACCCTATACAGGATCATTATGAGTCAGAACTGACTCGGTGTCACTTAACAACAACAATGACATAATCTACATGCGTGTGTTTTGTTTAAAAACTAATGGTGTGACTGGTTCAGAATGTAAGGCTTTTAGAAAAGTGAATAGGAATATATATATTTTCACCCATGTGTCAAAGTGGGAAAGATTACTATATGATTAATCTTTTAATTATGATATTTTTCTCATAAATGTTAACCAAGGTTTACATCTATTTTAAAATTTACACTTGGAAGATTTTTCAACTTGAATTGAATTTGGGTGGCGTGGGGATGGAATGAAGATGAGATTATAGAAATACACATTTTCAAATAAGTGTATTTTGATCAGAGCAAAGTTCACTGATTTGCTGAGCTCTGAGAGCTGATATAGGAGCCAATATTTTTATTCTTAATCTAATACTCTGTTCTTTAGACTTTTCTAGAGAATATGGTTTTGAGTGGTTAAACCACATTTTCTTTTTCACTGATACTAAATATAGAAAAGAAACAACACATATATTGCTTTTTAAGATTATACCAGGGGACTCATGAAAATAAAAGTTGAAAATGTAAATGAGACAACAGCCACTAATTTCTCCATATATACACACTTGTGAATGGTGAACTCTATATGAGTTGTAAGAGTTGCATGTAATAAGACAATGCCTCTAGAATTCATTTAAATTTGCAAAACATGATTAGTTAGAGGTGAGATTATTTTAATGTCAGATTTTCCTATTACTGTATAACATTAATTCTTCAATGATCATTGATTTTGTAGCTTCAAAACCCTAAGCAGGCAATCAAATACTTTCCCCCTTTATGCTTTCACATATTTTAACATTTTTTCCTTGTAACTCATTATGATTCTTGCCAACATATTTTTTATATTTAAATAATAGGAAGACAATATATGCTCAACAGAATTTGAAAAATAGTTTCTCCATCTGATTTGAAATTGTGCAGATATCATCTGTTTTGCTTTGAGCATGTTGAAAGCACATAGATATCCTTTTTGGATGCTTATTGGTTTCCCAACATGCCGAGATGGTTCCTCTTTAGCAACACCAACAACAAAGTAAAAATCAAATAAGTATAGAAATAGATGTTTATAAAACCTTCCATTTGATCAATTCAATAACTTTTTTCTTGACTGTCTACTATGTGGTTTTGCAGAGGAAATTTATAAGAAATATAAGATGTTTTAGCACATACATAGCTTATTGTGGGACCCAAGACACACACTCACATACATACACACAAGTATAGAAAGTAAATAAATGTAAAATCATATACTCTATAGAAAAAGTGCTATACAAGTCAGATAAGAGATGGGTCCATTGGTGATGGTGGTAGTTATGTGCCGTTGAGTTGGTTCCAACTTATTGCAATCCTGTATAGGGTTTCCAAAGGAGCTCCGGTAGCGTAGTGGTTACGAATCAGACTGTGAACCGCAAGGTCAGCAGTTCGAAACTACCAGCTGTTTCGCGGGAGAAAGATGAGGCTTTCTGCTCCTGTAAAGATTTACATCCTTGGAAACCCTGTACAGGGTCGCTATGAGTCGGAACCGACTCCACGGCACTTAACAACAACAACATAGAGTTTCTAAGTCTATAAACCTTTATGGGAGCAGAAAGCCTCATCTTTCTCCCACGAAGCAACTGGTGGTTTTGGACTGCTGACCTTGTGATTAGCAGTACAGTGTTTATCTTGTAGTGCCACTAGGCATCCTTAAGAATTTTTCGGTAGCTGTCTTATGAAAAGTGAGTAGTAATTGGTTGGGTAAGTAAGCACAGCCAAGGGGCGAGCAAATGGATTTGATGAATGATAGAAGCAGTGAGAAATCTGCATTTAAAAACATACATTTTTACTTCTGTATAGTAGGGGCATTTAAGAATATTCCATTTTAATCTCCAGAGTCTATCCAACTTAAATTCATCCACCATTCTGTGTAATGAATTGAAAAAAAAAAGAAAAGAAATTTAGTTTTTTTTTATTACAAAAATGAGCATGCAGCAAATTATTTTTGTTCAGTTCTATGAATATTTACATTTTTATTGAGATATGAATATATATAACAAAACATTTGCCATTTCAGCTATTTCTGTATATAAGTCAATTACATTAATTACATTACATGCTGTGCAACCATCACCACTATCTATTTCTAATTTTTAAAAAATCACCTTTAAAAGACTTTCAGTATCTTTTAAGCAATAACACCCTTTTTCCTTCTCCCACCCATCCCTCATAACTATTATGGTCTCTATGTATTATCCTAAATATTTCATATAAGTAAGATCATACACAATTTATTCTTTAGTATCTGACTTATTTCACTCCCTAACAAAGATGACTTAACAATGGGGGACAAGCAAAGATGACTGCATGCCATTCAACAGACGCCAATTTTTTAATAATTAATAGGCATTGTAGAGTCGGTTTTGACTCATAGGGATCCCATGTAACAAAGTGGAACTGCTCCGTAGAATTTTCTTTGCTGTAATCTTTATGGAAACATCACCAGGTCTCTCCAACAACGAGCTGCAGGGTGGGTTAGAGTCTCCAACATTTGGTTGCAGCTGAGTGCTTAAGCTTTGTGCCACCAGTGCTCCTTTATTTGATACTAGGGTAGTTATGGAGTCCTGGTGTGGTGCTGTGGGTTAATGTGCCAGACTAAAGGCGTTTGAACTACAAGGTCGGCAGTTCGAGCTCACCAGCTGCTCTTCAGAAACCCTATACAAGGTGGCTATGGGTCGGAATTGACTTGATGGCACTTAGCAACAACAGACTGGTTATAAAGAGATATGTATTATGTCTCTGTTACTATTCATAATATTTTTTAGTAATGCCTCGGTTGCTTATGTTAAGGATTTTAGTACAAAATAGTAGAAATAAAAACTTTAACATTTGCACCAAAATATATAAAGATATATCAGTTTTTTAGACAATCTTGCTTCATTTGAACTTTGAATTAGCCCAAACATAAATTTTATATTTGTTTATAAAAGAGTAAACACTGCCTTTTTTTTTTTCCTTAGAAATCTCTTACATTATTTGAATAGAACACCCAGTAAATTCTCCTGAGATATCCATGACTTGTAGGTGATTAGTTGCATTTAAAATTATTCTGTCTGATCTCTGACACTATTTATTGCACTAAAATTCTTATAAGTTACATGATGCTTTAGTTAGTGTCTTAAAAGAGTACACATACTCCCATTGCCCCTTAGAAGAATGTTGACAGTGGTTAATATGGGAAAAAAGTTTCCTCAGAAACACATATTTCATTAGATAAAATTGAAAAACAAAAACAAAAACAAACAAACAAATGGACCCTAAAACAAGCTACTAAGATGAATTTCATCATATGATCATTTATATTTTCTTAGACTCAAATCAAAAGTATGTTTTGAGAGATCTGTAATGTTATGGTACTGAGGGAAATAAAATTAGTTTGTTGTTGTTAAGTTTTATCCAGCTGGTTACTACTCATAGCAACCCTATATAGGGTTTCTGAAGAGCAACTTGGTGGATTTAAATTACTGATATAGGATAGAAGTCCAGTGTTTATCCTATATCACCCCATCAGGCCCCCCAAAATGAGATTAGTTCAGCTGAAAATAAGCCAGGAGCTTGATATCAATAATCTTTGGGAAAATAAAGTATATTTTATATTTCCAATTTAAAAAAATCTGGTCTAATGGGGTTATGTGAAAATTCATATCTAAGCAATCCAGTGGGTTATAGAAATAATATGCTTATTTCTTTCAGAATTGATTTTAATGCTGATAATATTTGCTTTTGATCTTTGCAGAATGTTCATTTTAGATGTAGATATCCTACTTAAGTATTTTTATATTTTCCTTTAGGAAACATTATTCAAGTGCATTCTGTGCTACGGGTTTCAAGGTCAGCATTACTTGCATAGTTGTAATAGTCCCAACAGAAAGGCTAGAGTTTCAGTTCTCTCAGTTGCTAAAGATTAACAGCCCCTTAGAGGTACTCTCCAACCTTCAAATGTCTATAGGTTAAATTATTGATGAATTGCTGCATTTTTTAAATGGAGGAAAAACTACATTGTACTTGGAGACAGAGCAATGTGTTGTGTCTATTACCTGATGTAATTTTAAGCAATAAGGTGGGAAGTATTTCACTCCCGGCCTAGTTCCAAAACTTTATATGAAAGTGATTTTGAAACAACACTAAGGCTGAATGTACTGGTCAGCAAAGGAGATCTAAGGGTACAATTTATTTTGTAAACCT
Organism: Chrysochloris asiatica; assembly: GCF_000296735.1. Taxonomy (NCBI): domain Eukaryota; kingdom Metazoa; phylum Chordata; class Mammalia; order Afrosoricida; family Chrysochloridae; genus Chrysochloris; species Chrysochloris asiatica. The sequence goes on along the minus strand of NW_006408685.1, from coordinate 3,432,664 downwards.
GAGTTGCAACACTTTTTAGTCTTGACTTAGAATGAACTGACACTGTAGATAAGAAATGTTAATATTTTAAACTGTGCAGGTATTTAAGGCACATAATACGGATAAAGAAGGAGACATTAGAGGAGGAATTAATATATTAAAAAGGCATCCCCAAGAAGACAAATATAAAAACTATCTGAAATTAATAGAAAAGTATTTGTGGCTTGATGTAATCATATGGCACAGAGTATTGGAAACAACATAACAAGAATAGTAAAACTAAATACCACACTTGTCTACTGGCATGCTTTAGCGAATATGATCTCTGCAAGTCAAATTTAAGAACATTAAGCAGGCAAAATAAAGAAGTATGCATTACAGTTGCTTGTATTTTACTTCTTTTGGTTTACATACTCCTTTAATAAGTATTCCAGAACACTTAATTGTGCTCATGAGAATCCTGTACATAAACAAAGAGGCAGTTTTTCGAACAGAACAAGGAGACACCGAATGGTTTAAAATTAGGAAAGGTGTGCACCAGTGCTGTATTTTTTTCACCATATTTATTCAATCTTATGCTGAGCAAATAATCTGAGAAGCTAGATTATATGAAGAAAAACAGCATCAGAATTGGAGAGAGACTCACTAACAACTTGTGATATATAGATGATACATCCTTGTTTGCTGAAAGAGAAGAGGACTTAAAATACTTGCTGATGCAGATCAAAGACCACAGCCTTTGGTATGGGTTGCATTTTAATATAAAGGAAACAAAAATCCCCACTACTGGACCAGTAAACAACATCCATTTAAATGGAGAAAAGATTGAAATTGTTAAAGACTTCATTTTCCTTGGATCAACCATGAACACTCATGGAAGCAGCAGTCAAGAAATCAAATGATGTATTACATTAGGCAAATCTGCTGCACTAGACCTTTTTAAAGTGTTGAGGAGCAAGGTGTCAGTTTGAGGACTAAGGTATGTGTGATCCAGGGCATGTTGTTTTCAATGACCTCATAAGTATGTGAAAGTTGGACAGAGAATAAGAAAGATCATAGAAGAATTGATGCATATGAGTTATGGTGTTGAAGAAGAATATTAAAATTACCATGGACTGTCAAAAGAGCAAACAAATTTGTGTTGCAAGAAGTACAGCCAGAATAGTCCTTGGAAGACAGGATGGCCAGAATTCGTCTCTCATACTTTGGACACATTGTCAGGAGGGACTAGTCCTTGGAGAAGGATATCATGCTTGGTAAAGTGGAGGGTTGGAGAAAAAGAGAAAGGCCCCTAATGAGATGGAATGACAGACACCATGGCAGCAGCAATGAGCTTAAATGTAGAAACGATTGTGAGATTGGTGCAGGCCCAGGCAATAATTCATTCTGTTGTGCATAGTGTAGCAGTGAGTCGGTACAAACTCAATGGTACTTAACAACAACAATAATGAAGCAATCTATTACAACGAGTTTATATCACAAATTTAATTGTGTAATTTAAAACTTCTGTGTAGTTTAATAAACTTTACACTTATAGAAAATGAATACTATATTTGTGTTCTCATATTATCCTTTAAAAATGTGTCTCATGTTTAAGGAATACAATTTTAATTATTGTTTGATACTTTTTTAAAGTTTTTATTGTGAATTGTGTGATAGTTTTCATGAGAGAGCATCGGAGTTACACTCATTGTAATTATTGCAATGATTACAATCTCCTCTGTGAATCATCATTCAACAATATTTGCTTTCATTCCCTCTGTTTTGTTTTATTTTCCTTTTTTCCAGCTGTTGGGGAGGGATGTACACAAAAACACTCAGGAATGTATAATAATTTAAACAACAAAAGGGCACATTCTGTAAGCCTGTCTCCTAGCCTCTTTCCATGAGTGTAGAGTCCTCAGCTGCTCGCTCTCTCCATGTTCTCATCTCTGACTCTATCTCTGGTGTCACTGCCTCTCTGGATTGTTGTTGTTGTTGTTAAGTGCCATCGAGTCGATTCCGAACCATAGCGACCCTGTATAGGGTTTCCAAGGAGCAGCTGGTGAGTTTGAACCACTGACGTTGCAGTTCAAACGACTTTGTAGTCTGACGCATTAGGCCACAGCACCACACCAGGGTTCCACGTTCTGCTCATGCTCTTCTCCCTTGATGGTCCTAGGGTTCTCTGTTCCTGGACTGTAAGATGAACTACTCTCCCATTTTTGTTATAAAATTTCTACCTTTACAGTTCTGAGAGTTGCAATTAGTATGATAACAATTATTCCCTATTGAATCATACGAATCTTATCCCCATCTCTTTTCATAAGACCTGTTAGACAAGATGAAAACTATTCAGTGGGGACTCTACCTTTTCCTGCACACTCTTAAACTAAACTCCTTCTTGAAAACTTGTAAGCCATCCACTTCATGCCTTTATTGCCCCCTCATTTTAGGTAGCCAATGTATAAGCTGGCCGTGACTATCAACCCTGTATACAGAGGGGATAGGATTTATACCTGATGTGAAGATTCCTTCCTTCTCAGTTGGTATTTTGAGCTACTACCTCGATAAGTATAGGTCAAGTTCATCAAATTGTAGCAATTTACACTTGTTTGCTTTATCAAAAAGTTTTTTTTTTTTTTTTTTAATCTTCCTCTAGTCGAGTTCTGATCATCAAGCTATCAAGGCTAGGTCAAATTGATACTATCTGCAAGTCTGGGTGTTCTTGTGCATCTCCCTTCATTTCATAATAGCTGCATACTTCACTCTCAGCTCTAGCCCTCCATGGCTATGTCTTTGTTCATGGATTCATTACTGAGGTCTCACCACGCTTTGGAACAACCAGTCCTTCATATTCTCTCTCTCATATCCAGGTCAACAGGAGTCTATGGTTAAACTCAGCCCATATTGTCATTGATGCCTTTCCCCCTCTTCCACTCACCAGTAGACCAACGTGGTCAACCTCAAGCTTACATGCCAGCTCACGTGTTCTCTTTGACTTTCAGTCTTGAGAGGATGTATGCCTTGAAGGAACTTGATTGCTTGCCTTGATGGCTCCTGGGTGAACAATTTGCTTTTTCTTGTAGAACCTAATCAGACTGCCATTTTTGTTTTGAAATTTTCCTGCTGATCTTTCTTTCAAGAAGTATCTTCTGTTGCTCTAACTGCTACAGGCTGGTCTGCTTGTCCTTTCTAGTGGGAATGTCCCACCTCAGAAAGTTCTGGATGGGGCTCAGGATTCCACCTAAAGTCCTATACACTGCAAAGTTTCTGCAAGAAGCCTATTTCATTGGGAAAGTTCTAACACCCCTTTTAGGTACTCCAATCAGTCATAGGCTGAAGACGGGCTTACAAGCTTTCTGTAATCATGTTTCCTGATATTCCATTCTATCCCATTCAAGTGTATATTTTATAATAGTTTGCAAGGGAAACCAATATTCACAAAACAGTCAAACATCTTAACATTATCTCCCCTCTTCAGATTATGACTCAATACCTGTATCAAAGATCCCTGTTGTTCCAAGTTTGAGCATACATCACTATTTACCACTGTCCCATTTAGCCCATGCAAACCTGCCTTAGTATTCCTCTATCTACCTTGTTCTTCCATCTCCTTCCCCCTTCTTGTGTGTTGCCCTCCCCAACACACTAATTATGATGTGTCTATCCCCTACCCTGTGCTCTACCATTCCCTCCTTCCCTTCTATGTCACCCCCACTCCTGTACCCAATATAGATTTTTTACCCCCTCCCCCCCATTTGGTGTGGGTATCTTTTAAGTTTTTACAATAATGGTCTTATGCAAAATTTCACTCAACATAATGTCCTCAATGTTCACCCATGTTATGCAGTGGCTTGCAACTTCCGTGTTGTTCTTCAAGGTAGCATAATATTCCATTGTATGTATGTACCAAAGTTTGTTTATCCATTCTTCCATTGGTGGGCACTTAGGCTGTTTCCATCTTTTTGGTATTGTAAATATTGATGCTATGACTATTGCTCGTGTTATGGCTCGTATTTCTTGTGGATAAATACCAAGTAGAGGAATTGCTGGATCATAAGATATCTCTATTTCCAACTTTTTGAGGAAGTGGCATACTGTTTTCCAGAGTGGTTGGACCATTTTACATTCCCATCAGCAATGTAGGAGAGTTCCAGTCTCTCCACATCCTCGCCAGCATTTATTGTCCTCTGCTATTTTGAATTTCTCTATTATTTCTGGTGTGAGGTGATATCTCATTATTGTTTCAATTTTCATCTCTCTAATGGCTAATTATCTTGAACATTTCTTCATATGTTTGTTGGCTGCCAGAATCTCTTCCTTAGTGAAGTGTCTGTTTATGGCCTATGCTTTTTCTCTTTTTAAAATTGGGTTGGCTTTTTTTTCTTGTAGAGATGTTGTAGTTTCCTAATAGATTTTAGAAATGATTCCCTTGTCTGATGTCATTACAAAAGGTATTTTCCCATTCTGTGGGCTCCCTTTTTACTCTTTTGGTGAAATCTTTTGATGCACATAAGTTTTTAAGTTTTAGTATGTCCCAATCATCTATTTTGTCTTCTTTTGTTTGTGAAATTTTCATGTTTTGTAATCTGTGTGTGCCCGGAATTAGAACTCTTAAATTTGTCCCTATTTTTTCATTGATGACCTTTATAATTCTGGGATTCACATTTAGGGCTTTAATCCATGTGAATTGTTTTTGTTTTTATATGACATGAGGTAAACGTCTTGTTTCAATCTTTTGTATTTCAATTTCCAGTTCTTCCAGGACCATCTGTTGAAGAGACTATGTCTTCCCCATTCAATGTACTTTGGCCCTTTGTCAAAGATCAGTTGACTGAATGTGAAAGGGTTAATTTCTGGATTCTCAATTCTATTCCATTGATCTATGTATCTTTCATTGTACCAGTACCAGGCTATTCTGACCATTGTAGCCATGCAGTAAAATTTGAAATTAGGGAGTGAGAGGCTTCTAACTTTGTTCTTCTTCTTAAGCAGTGTTTTGCTTATCCTGGGTCTCTTTCCTTTCCATATATCATTTGTAAATGCTTTTTCCTCTCTCTAAAGAATGTCATTGGAATCTGGATTGGAGTTGCATAATATGTGTAGATTGCTTTGTGTAGTACTGACATTTTCACAATGTTAATTCTTCTTATGGAGGATCATGGTATAGTCTGCCTTTTTTGTAAGTCTCTTTTGGTTTCTTGTAGTAGTGTTTTGTAGTTTATTTTGTTTTTTTTTTTTGTATAGGACCTTTGTTATTCTAGTTACATTTATTCCTAAATATTTCATTTTGGGGGCAGCTATTGTAAATGGTATTGCTTCCCAATTTCCTTTTCAGCACTGTCATTATTAGTATATAGGAATTCGACGGATGCTTTTTATGTTGATCTGGTATTCTGCCACTTTGCTGGATCTTCCAATGAGTTCTAGTATTTTTTTTTTTTTTTTCCCTTTTACTGAGTCTTTGGGGTTTTCTTTGTATAGGATCTTATCATCTGCAAATAGGGAGAGTTTTATTTTGTCTTTGCAAATTTGGATGCCTTTGATTTCCCTATCTTGCCTTATAGCTCTGGCTAAGTCTTCTAACAGAATATTGTATAGGAATGGTGATAATGGGCATCCTTGTCTGGTACCTGTTCACACAAGGAAGACTTTCATGTTTTCTCCATTCAGACTGATGTTGGCAGTTGGTTTTTAATTGTTGTTGTTGTTGTTGTTATGTGCCTTGGAGTAGGTTCCGAATCATAGTGACCCTGTACAGGGTTTCTGAGGCTGTAAATCTTTACGGGAGCAGAAAGCCGCATCTTTATCCTGTGGAACAGCTGGTAGTTTCGAACTGCTGACCTTGTGGCTCGTAGCCCAATTCGTAACCACTGCTCTACCAGAGCTCCTTATGTGCTCTTAATTATGCTGAAGAATTTCTTTTCAATTTCTACTTTGTTGAATAATTTTTTTTTTTTTTTATCATGAATGGATATTGGATTTTGTCAAATGACTTTTCTGCATCAATCAATATGATCATTTGGTTATTTTCTTTTTTTATTTTTATGGTGGATTAATATTGATTTTTTTTTTTTTTTAATGTTGAACCATCCTTGCATCCCTGATATGAATCCCACTTGGTCATGATGTATTATTTATTTTATGTGTTGTTGAATTCTGTTGGCTAGGATTTTGTTGAGAATTTTTGCATCTATGTTCATGAGGGTTATTGGTCTATAACTTTCTTTCTTAGTGATGTCCTTCCCTGTTTTGGTATGAGGGTTATGCTTGTTTTATAAACTGTATTGAGAAGGTTTCCATCCTCTTTTATGTTCTGGAATAATTTGAGTAGCACTGGTGACAGCTGTACCCTGAATGTTTGGTAGAACTCACCAGTGAAGCCATCTGGACATTAACTTTTTTTGATGACCTGGTTAATTGCTTCCTTTGTTATAGGTCTGTTCGTTTTCTACTTCGCTCTGTGTAAGTTCAAGTAGGTTGTGCTTTTCTAAAAATGTATCCCTCTCCTCCAGATTTTCAAATTTGTTGGAGTAGAACTCTTCATAATATTCTGTTATTATCCTTTTTATTTTTACGGGTTCTGTTGTGACATCACCCATGGGGTTTCTTATGCATGTTATTTGTGTTTTCTCCCCCTTTTCTTTTGCCAATGGTTATATTATTATAACCATTATTATTATTAATTCTTTTTTAATTCTTTAGGTTTGCCAATGGTTTGTCAATATTATTAATTCTTTCAAAGAAACAGGGTTGTGTCCTGTTGATTCTTTCTATAGTTTTTCTGTTTTCTATCTCATTTATTTCTGCACTAGTCTTTATTGTTTCTTTTCTTCTGTTGACTGTAGGTTTACTTTGCTGGTCTGTTTCTGGTTGTTGGAGATGCTGTGTTTTTTTTGCTTCTGTTACGAATGTCACTGGCTGTAAGCCTTTGAACTTTCTAAATATTTCTTTATATGTAGTTCAGAGTTCTGGGGCCATCCTCTGAACCTGCTTCATCTGGTATTCTGTGTTACTGCTGGTGGAGGTCTGTCCTGCACTTCTCCCCAATCTGCCATTAAGTCCTGCCTCCTATTATTTGCTATTAATTTTGTTGTTGTTGTGTGTCATCGGGTTGGTTCCAAAACATAGTGACCCTGTATAGGCTTTCCGAGGAGTAGATAGAGAGCTTGAACCGCCTACCTTGTAGTTTAAACAGCTTTCTAGTATGGCACATTAACTCACAGTGCCACAAAGTCATTTAATTAATATATGGTCTCTGGTAGCATAGTGCTTGTGAGTCAGGCTGCTAATCTCAAGATCAGCATATATGTGGGAGAAATGTCATGCAAAAATACTCCCGCAAAAATTTATAGCCTTGGAAATCCTATACAGGGTCGCTATGAGTTGGAACTGACTCCAAGACACACAATCACCACCAAATACTCACAGGTAACATTGTTTATTGAAGTACTGGTGTAGCGCTGCAGGATAATGCACTGGACTGCAAGGTCATTTTGTACCACAAGTTGGCCATTTAAGCTCACCAGCTGCTCCTTGTAAATCTTATATAGGGTTACTATGAGTTGGAACTACTGACTCGATGACACTTAACAACAATTCAAATATTGGATAGACTAACAATTAAAGGTAGTTAGCTTTTTTTTTTTTTTAACCAAAACTTATTTGTGAAAGAGAAAAAAATTTGTGGGGCAACTTCACTAGTGGAGAGCAGGAAAATCATCATTAGTATCAGTCCAAGGCTGATTCCTATGAGTTGGAGGTCAGACATGCCTCCTACCCTTCACATTTATTACCAATTCTGACACTAACTGTCCCTTTCATGGTACCTTTACTTGTCCGCTGGGTTTGGTAGTTCATTGCAATGGACATAGAGAACTCACAGACAACACTTACAATTATGGGACTTATTAGGGAATGCAATACCTTACCACTCAGGATCAGAAATATTCAGGATATAATTTTTTGATCAGGACAGACCTTTTTTGGTCATGTCTGCAAGCATGTCACTCTCTAGCCTTCAACCTCTCAGCCAAATGGCTTCTTCCCTGCACTTTGCAAGTTTTACAAAGCTCTTTTTGATCTTCTGATAAATACCCAGAGGCACTTCACTACTCTGCTAAGCATAGGCCTAAAGGTGCTCAACTGAAGTTCCTAAAGGTGTTCAACTCAAGTTCCAAACTTCACATCCAAGACACATACCCAGAGGCATTCCACTCTTCCAGCAGGCCTCTAGCCCAAAGGCACTCAGTTTTCTCATTCCATGGGCCAAGAAACTTGTCTGACTCTGTCTCATGCTCTTGGTTTTGCTGCCTCTGCTGTTCTGCTCCTACTGTTACTCTGCTACTTCTGATCATCTTTGGTGTCACAATTCTCTGTCTCCTGGATCAGCAAGGATTGCACAAGAACCCTGGGTCCACTATTGGCTCTTCTTTCTTGATGATAGTGAGATCCTCCTCTCTAGCCTCTGGATGGCTCATTTTAAACCTAACAGTATGGCAAAACTGATCAATTTGTATGTTAGTTTTCCATAATCTTATTTGTATAGTCCCACCCCCCCCAAATGATACTGTGTTCCTAATTTACATTATTAACCAGTATCCAATCCTCTTGGTGGACCACAAGCAATTCACATTTACAGTCTTACTGAGTAATTGGTCAAAGTAACAATTACTGTGGCTAAAAGGGCCATATCAAGTAATTTACTACCTCACAGAAAATTAAATAAATAATTATTGACCAATTTGATATAATTTGTTACAAATATATAACCTCAAATATATAAATCAAATTTAGTCTTTGAGCGTAGTGGTTACAAATTGGGCTGCTAACCTCAAAGTTCGAAACTACCAGCTTTCCGTGGGAGAAAGATGAGGCTTTCTGCTCCCGTAAAGATTTGCAGCCTTGGAAACCCTGTGTAGCGTCACTTTGAGTCGGAACTGATTCCACGGTACTTAACAATAACAATAATTAGTAGACCATGTATCCAAGTTTTCAATGAAAAACTGTAAGAATAGATCACAGTGTCTTCCATAAATTTATATCAAGAATAATATCACTTTTTTATTATTAAATTCAGACAAGATCCTCCATGTTGCTGTGTTTTATTTTGGCTTATCTATAAGCCAAATAGGGAGTGTGGCAGCTCCATACACTACACACTGGACTGAAAATTACAAGGTTCACAGTTGGAGCTTTCCAGCCACTCTGGGAGTAAGATGTGGCTTTCTGCTCCGCCAAGATTTTAAAGCCTCGGAAACTCTATATTGAGTTCTATGAGTTGAAACTGACTCAAAGACACTTAACAGCAGCAATACGCCAAATAGAAATTATACTTAGGAATGCAAATGGATTTTGGAATTTACAAATACATATCACTTAGATTGAAAATTGTTCTTAAAGGAATTGGGTGAAATTGATTATGTATGTATTGGAGTTTATTTTGCTTGGATGCCTAATCAGCACTCATGGAAGCAGTGGTCAAGAAAACAAATGACAGCATTAGGCAAGTCTGCTGCAAAAGACCTCTCTGAAGTGTTAAAGAGCAAAGATACCAGTTTGATAATCAATGTGTGCCTGAATCAAACCATGATATTTTCAATTGCTTTATATGCATGTAAAAGTTAGACAATGAGTAAGGAAGACTGTAGAAGAACTGATGCAGTTGAGCTATTGTGTTGGAGAAGAATATAAAAGGGATTCTGCCAGAAAACCAAACAAATCTGTCTTCAAGGAAGTGTAACCAAAATGCTCCTTAAAAGCAAAGATGGGGATATATAATCAAGATGGACCAGTTTGTGGAGAAGGATGTCATACTTGGTAAAGTAGAAGGTCAATGAAAAAAAAAGAAAACCCTCAAGGAGATGAACTGGTGGCAGCAATGGACTCAAAAGTGACTACAATTGTGAGGATGGTGCAGGACCAGGAAGTGTTTTGTTCTGTTGTGCATAGGGTTTCTGAGTCAGAACTGACATGACGGCACCTTTCAAGAGCAACAATACTGAAGTTATTACAACATTTTATTGTTGTTTTTGTTGTTGTCAGGTGCCATCGAGTCGGAACCGACTCATAGCAACTCCATGTACAGCAGAACGAAACAATGTCCAATCCTGGGCCAACCTCACTACCGCTGCCACACTTGATGCCATCAATGATGCCACCTGGCTAATCCATCTCGTT
>NW_006408685.1:3413866-3422024 GCF_000296735.1 Chrysochloris asiatica | reverse complement strand
TGATAAGAATGTTGTTTATTGGTCCAGTGGTGAGGATTTTTGTTTTCTTGACATTGAGATGCAATCCATACTGAAGGCTGTGTTCTTTGATCTTTGTCAGTAAATGTTTCAAGTCCTCTTCACTTTCAACATTTTATTAGATTTAGCATTTTATTATTAATTTTTGAGAATACAGGTTATGGTGAATGTCTACAAACTGCACATGGAAGGCAAAATTAGTGGCAGTAATAGTATCTCATTGAAAGATAGAGAACCAGGAAATGGAGATGTATCCCATATGCATAGATACATTCCATATATATGGTTCCTGGGTGAATCAAATTGTTTCGTGCTTGTCTATAAACCCAAAGATTGGTTGGCAGAGGTACCTAGGAAGACAAGAATACAATAAAAATTCCCATATTAGGAGGTGGGTGAGATCATGTTCAACTCTGCAGTGACTGTCAAAATGCCCAGGAGAAAGTAGATGTGCAATACTATTTCTCTGGATATAATTTGTCCATAAAATGTATTGCATTTCACAAAGATTTGTGTGCTGAGAAAATTGTCAGAATATTTAGGATATCTGGGAGTTGTGATGATTGTTTTAGGCTAGGTTTTGTTTTGCCAATAGTGTGTAAAATGGTAACTACCTCCTAAAATTTTGTTTCACTTTCTGTGATGTCCACTTATCCTTTAACTTTAAGAAAATGTATCTATGTGATTGGAAATGAAAAAGCAAGTATTTCCAGATAGTGTGCATCACTATAGAGCTCTGCTTTAAATCAGGGCCATTTGTAGTGTTTCCACTTCTTCAGTTTCTTTAATTGATCAGATTTTTGAGAAAAGTGTATATGTTTACATGTAATGAGTCTCTTCATAAAACTTATACTTTGCTAGCAATAATAACATAAAACCTAGTAGAAATTCTTAAGCTGTACTTAGTTAATAGTCACTCAGGAGCTCTGGTAGCGTAGTGGTTACAAATCAGGCTGCGAACCTTAAGGTCGGTGGTTTGAAACTACCAGCCGCTCCGCGGGAGAAAGATGAGGCTTTCTACTCCCGTAAAGATTTACACCCTCGGAAACCCTGTACAGGGTCGCTATGGGTTGGAACTGACTTGATGGCATTTAACAACAACAACAACAACACTTTAAAAAGACCTTTTAAGAAATTAAAGTTTACGTCTATGGTGGTTGATGAAAATGTATCTCTAATTCAATGTTAATAATGTTAGCTTTTAATGGAATTTGACTTTAATGGTAGAGTTTTTCAATTTACGTTACTTTTTAATTTAAACCCTGAGAAATATTTATTTAAAAAATTTCTTTACAAGTATATCAGGTTTTTAAATTTCTTAATTTTTATTAGCACTAGAAAAACAAGCAACATAAAGCCCAGTTGATATGTTTTAATAACTTTTCAATGGCTTTGTACTGGAGCATGTGATTATGGTGTACAATTTATAATAATAAAAATTCCATTTTACTAACTTCTCTTTAAATCCTGTTTCCTACAAGTTGCTAAAATGAAACCAATGTTTAGAGTTAGCTAAGAAAAATTTTTCTTTAAAATTGAGACAAATCAAATGTGAATGCCAATATTGTGAATAACATGTTCTGAAATGGATTCCTTTAGAGGACACAATATGTGTGTTATATATGACCTATCTTGCCCTTAGAATATTTAATTAACACACTGAACTAAAAAAATTATAAGAGAAATCATGGTAATAAAGTATATATGAACATCCATTATTGGTGGCTTTCCATTATTTCAGTCATAGAAAAACTGAACATGGGAGAGAAAAGTAATAAAATTATCCTATATGTTCTATAATGTTAGCAAAGGACATCATAACAATTTTATATTCAAAGTTGTAACTGCAAGACTATTGATTGGGTAATAGATAAACATAACTTAGAATTTTTTTCTTTACAGCAGTACCAAATATAGATGAATCAATATATTATTGAAGATAATTTAATTTTAAAGCCTTTGTGTTCCTGCTTCAGTGTTAAGAACTTATTTTGAAATATAAATAAAATTATTCTGGAAATACAAAGAAACTGCCTTGTGGTCAATGATAGTCTTAACTACCTGTCAACCAAAAGCAGAAGTTTGTTGAGACATTTAATTACAAGATAATGTAGTCATCAAAATGCTGTTGTGATAACTGACAGCTCATTTTGGACTGAAAGTGTACAACTATCTTCCCTGAGGTCAGAGATATCTGGAGGTTAACTTAGTAATGGCAAGTCCTTTATTATCACATTATGGCATTGAAAAATTACAATTATACTAATAAATTTATAACAACAATAAAATGACAGTTATAATGACAGTTATAAGTTGTCAACTGCATTTTTGTTACATGGTTGGAATTTTTATCTTATCAGTGTATCTGCTCTTATTTTAATTATTTAAAATATGGCATAAACACAAGGAGTTCAGAAATTTTAGATAAATCAAAACAGCTATAGACAAAATCTTAGATTTTGTAACTTTGTTTGTTGTTGTTGTTTAGTGCCGTCGAGTCGGTTCCGACCCATAGCGACCCTGTACAGGGTTTCCGAGGGTGTAAATCTTTACAGGAGTAGAAAGCCTCATCTTTCTCCCGCGGAGCAACTGGTAGTTTTGAACCGCTGACCTTAAGGTTTGCAGCCCGATTCGTAACCACTACACTGTGTATAAAGTAGGTCTCTTTAGTATCTAAGTTCTTTCTGCTGTAAAGTTTGCCAGTTAACCTAACTTTAGAAAGGACAGACTATTGCTGTTAAGTCCATCAAGTTGATTCGAACTATAATGACCCTGTCGAGTTTGTTCTGTGGAGCAGCTGGTGGGTTTGAATTGCTGACCTTGTAGACAGACTCTTCTAGGAATAGATTAATAATGAATTTATGTGTGAAGAGATCTAGCCATGAGTTTGCACCTGATGGCTGATATTTACTTATATTGTAAAATTATTAAAAATACCTAAATTATGAAGAATTAATTGTTTTTTGAAAACTTATTCCAGGAAGGAGAGAAATACTTTTATAATGATGATCTGCTTTCTTTGTATATTTTCTTTATATATTCTGTTGTTGTTAAGTGCCATTAAGTCAGTTCTGACTCATAGTGACCCTGTAAAGGGTTTCTGCGGAGGCGACCTTGTAGTTCAAATCAACCTTGTAGTCAAGGGCATTAACCCACAGTGCCACACCAGGACTCCAGGACTCTTGTGGATGTACTTAAAAACTCTTAGGTGTGTTGAGGAGAAAAGTTTGTTTCTTTGGTATCCTATGTCAAGGAGCCCTTTGACAGTGCAAATAGTGAATTCTGGACTACTAACTGAAAGATAGGAATTTCAGACACACCCAGAGATAGACCTGGACATTTGTTTCAAAAAGCATTGCAAAACCCTACGGAGAACTTCTACTCTATATACACATGGGATTGCCATGAGCTGCAATGAACTCAGCAACAACTAATAAAATTATAACAACAAATGTCAGGTTTATCCAAGTCTTTGTCAAAGCCTCCAAAAAGACCCCTGCCATAGAATTAATTGCGAATCATAGCTACCCTATACAACAGAGTAGAACTGTTCCATATGGTTTCCAAGACTTTAAATCTCTATGGGAACTGGATACAGCACAAAAACCAACCATCAATTTATGGAAAAAGAGGTGTGGCTTTTTTAAAAAACTCTTTTTCCTCCTCTCCCCTGCGTAACCACTCTGCCAAGCCCGGGTGTATTCTCACAGGTAGGAGCTCTCCCAAAGGGTCCAGCATTGTGCCACAGAGTACAATTTTCCCATGGTGCAAAGAGGAAGTTGCTGAAACCCCCATTGGTTCCAGAGGCTAATCCTCCAGTAGCTTCTTATGATGCCTGACTCTGGGATTTAGCCGTAAAGTTGACTCTTCTACTGACTTATCTAACAAGAGACAGCAAATCTATCTATACAGCCAAGCTGTATTTGCACCCTGTAAAATCCCAACATAAAAGGCAAGAGCCAACACCACTACTATATACAAGGATGCAGTCGTTTTGAAAATTATATTGTGCATACACAGATACCTAACTAATCTTCAGAGACAAAATTGTGAACAATCTTTCTTCCATTCATTTCTCAATCTCTGTGTGCGCACTTCCACAATGGTGATTTGAGGGGAGGCCTGAGCGAGTGGACATCCCACACACAGCTTATTGTGCACACTGAACTGCAAGGTTATTGTGCACACTAACCTGCACAGCAAAGGCTACTGGACTAGTCCTAGTCTGTGATGGTTTTGTTTTTGTTTGCTTGTTTTTGTTTTTGCTTTTACCCTTGTTTCTTTTTTTTGTCCTTTTGGTATTACTTTTTTTTTTTTTTTTTCCATGCATGTAGGAGCTTTCCTTCCCTACGTTACCTAAGAAGAGACAGCAATCATGGGATATAGCCAAGCTACAAGAATACCCTATACTATCCCAACATCTAGACAGGAGCCAATACCATTTGCTACACATTAACATAATCAACACTTGCTAAGATAGCTCTCAGTTGAATAATTAGAGACGTGAAAAGGGAATCCTATATCCAGATCAAATCCATCAGGAGACCCTCAGTAAGCTTGTTGTTGTTAAGTGCCATTGAGTCAGTTCCGACCCATAGCGACCCCATACAGGGTTTCTGAGGGTGTAAATCTTTACGGGAGTAGAAAGTCTCATATTTCTCCCACAGAGTGGCTGGTAGTTTCGAACCACTGACCTTAAGGTTTGTAACCACTATGCTACCAGAGCTCCTTCAGTAAGCTTAATAAACAGAATATACATTCATTTATCCATTGAAAACACACCCAAATATTAAAAATGTCCAAGAAACAACAAAAGATCTTGGCACATATCTAGAAGCAGGAAAGACTAACTGAAACAAATGAGCTCGAGGTAGGAACAGACTTCCTGTTACAAGGAAAGCAGGCTGTGGATCTGCCTGAGAAGGAATTTAGGAAAATGATATTGAGATACAACCAAAGGTTTCACAGATGGATGGGGGGAAAAGAAGTCAGAAAAGTGCTGCAGGAACAATCAAACAATATAGATAAAACATTGGAAACAATTCAAAACCTGTAAAAAGAGGTCCAAATGTTTAATAAGAAAATATTAAAAAATGGACAATACACTGAAAGGGCAAACGAATAGAATTGAACAGATGGAAGCCAGAACCAGCGAGTTGGAGGACAAATCTCTCAATTCTGCTAAGATAAAATAGCAAGCAGAAACAAGGACAAAAAAAATCTGAAGAGAGTCTAAGATTCATGTTGGATAACATGAAGAGGACTAACTTAAGAATTATTGACATTCCAGAATAGGAAGAATCACACAAGTTCACAAAGAAGATAGTTGAGGATCTTCTGGAAGAAAGTTTCCCTAACATCTTGAAGGATGAGAAGATAAGCATTCAAGAAGCTGAATGAACCTCAGGAACGATAGACCCCAAAAGAAAATCACCAATACATATCATAATCAAGCTCTCCAAAAAAAAACAAACAAAAACAAGTAAAGAATCCTAAAAGCACCTAGAGAACAGAAAAGTGTTACATACAAAGGCAACAAATCAGATTAAACTCTAATCACAGCAGAAACCATGCAGGCAAGAAGGCAATAGGGAGACATATATAAAACTCTAAAAAAAACAACAACAACAAACTGCCAACCAATAATCATCTACCCAACAAAGCTGTCAATCAAATATGAAGGCACAATCAAAACATTCCAAGATAAACAGAAGCTAACAGACTTTGTCAAATCCAACACAGCACTTCAAAACATTGAAAAGGGAGTCCTTTGGACTGAAAATCAACAAGAACAGACAAGAAGCAGAGATTGACAGACGTGGCAACAACACCCGAACTCAGTGAAAAGATAGAAGAGTCCAGAACAGAACAAAATTACAACAATGAATTCAGAGGACCTGGGAGGGCAATCAAAGATTAAAATAAAAACGATTTCAAAGAAAGGAAAAATATAGGAACACAGATCCAGGTGGTGAGGAGGTCAGGTATATTGCAGGATAAAATAGACTGTCTTAAATGGAGGGAAAATTTAGTAGACTATAGAGAAACCTCAAAGTAAATTAGTACTTACATCATTCAATGAAAATGAAGATCCAAGAAGAACATGGAAACAATAAACTATGAAGAAACAGACAAGAAGGAGCACAAAAAACACAAACTCAGCACAAGAAGGCATGCAAAACAACGGAACCAGTAGCACCACAAAAAACTTAACATAACAACAGCAATTAATTCATACTGAATTTCAATGGATTAAATACACCAGTGAAGGGACAGAGAGTGGCAAATAGATAAGAAAACAAAACCCTTCAATATGTTGCCTGCAAGAGATAGAACATACACACAGACAAAAACAGACTAAATTTAAAGGATGGGGAAAAAAAATGCACCAAACTAATTGCAATAAAAATGATGAGCAGGAGTGACAATACTAATCTCTGATAAAATAAACTTTAAGGCAAAAACCAGCATAAGCGATAAAGAAGGATACTATCTCATGATTAAAGGGTCAACTGAACAAGACGACATAACCATAATAAATATGCTCCCAATGAAAGAGACCCAAGATATATAAAGCAAATCCTACTATAATTGAAGAAAAAAATAGAGAAATCTACAATAACAGTGGGAGATTTTAATATGTCACTTTAAAGAAAGAATGGAACAACTAGAAAGAAACTCGACAATGATACAGGGGAACAAAACAGCAAAATCAACCAACTTGACCTCATAGATGTGTACAGAGCGTTCAACCCAACAACAGCACAATACACATTCTTTTCCAGTGCACATGGACAGTTTTCCAGAATTCACCATGTGTTATGAACCAAAGGACATAAAAAGGATATTAACAGAATGCTACAAAGAGTATTTGAAAACTTAGAAGAGATGGATACATATTTAGAAAAACAAGACCTACCTAAAGTTACACAGAGTGAAGTAGAAAACGTGAACACACCCATTACAAAAGAAGAAATTGATCAGGTCCTAAAAAATTTTTCAACAAAAAAAGTCCAGGTCCAGTTGGCCTCACTGGTGAGTTTTATCAAATATTCAAGGAAGACCCATCACCAATTCTACTCGGATTATTACAGAATCTACGAGGGTGGAATATACTCCAATACATTTTATGAAGCAAGCATGACCCTCATACCAAAACCTGGGGAGTACATCACTAAGAAATGAAATTATAGATCAACATCCCTTATGAACATAAATGCAAAAATTCTCAACAAAATCCTAGCCAACAAAATTTAACAACACATCAAAAAAACACAAAAAAACAAAAACATGAAAACAAACCCATCCTGACCAAATGGGATTCATACTAGGGATGCAAGGATGGTTCAACATTAGAAAAATGTCGGAAGTCAGCTCCGACACTCTTATTTGGGGGTCCTAAAGGGAGGTATGATGTCGGCGAAGAATGAAGCTCACAGGATCTATGGGTCTTGTTAGATAGTGAATCTTCTCTCACATTTTATTTCTCTTCTCACACTTTATTATTCCTCTCACCCTTTACATTTTATTTCTCCTCTCACACTTTATTATTCCTTAATAAAGATTAATAGATTGATGGCGGAGGCCATGTGGAGGACCCTAAACATGAAGGGCTCATTGTTAAGTAGGGCCACAATGGGTCCCCCCTTTGTGGCACGGGGCCCCAGGAGAGATCTCATGTGGGGACTCTGCTGTCTCTATCTCTTTGTTTTAATCAGCTTATTTTTAATTTTCTTGATTTTATAATAAAATTTTCAGTAGAATCTTAGTAAGAAATATATTAGAGATTTAAAACTTGCACATTCACACCATATTCAATTATGCGTAGTCCTAAAGAATGCTTCTCACACTAACAATCAGTTTCACCACTAGGAAAAACCAGCTAAAGTTTTTGCCAGTTCAAATTTAAGATTACATTCAACATTCTGTGTAGTTTCAGTCAGGGGCATTAAGACCTTTAGAAAATTTAGCAAAAATGCAATTGAGGGCTAAAGAAATAGTATTAGATCATAAGCAGAAATTTAACTAGATGTTTTGTATACAGAAGTTTTTGGTATAAGGAAGTTGTTCTGTTTCTTCTTGGCTACAAAACTTTTTTATGCTTCTTGTTTTTTCTTGTTTAATCAATCATGAGAAACAA
>NW_006408685.1:3410199-3413680 GCF_000296735.1 Chrysochloris asiatica | reverse complement strand
AAGGGGTTCAAGGAAAATTTTTATATTCTTGATGCTCTATATTGAAATGATTAATATGTATGATTTAGACCACTACTTTGAAAAGAATGCTTAATAGATTGATGGTATAGAGTAGTATAAAAGCTGCTTGAGAATCTGAAATAGGCAAGAGGAGAAATAAAATGTAGAGGTGAGAGGAGAAATAAAATGTAAGAGGAGAAATAAAATGTAAAGGGTGAGAGGAATAATAAAGTGTGAGAGGAGAAATAAAATGTGAGAGGAGAAGATTCACCATCTAACAAGACTCTGCTCTAATCTTTATTATTTCTTTTCTTTTGGTTGCTGTAGGTTCCGTCTGTTGATCTGTTTCTAATTGTTGTAAATGTTGTGTTAATCTATTAATTTTGGTTCTTTCTTCTTTTTGGATGTGTGCGTTTATTGCAATAAATTGTCCTCTCAGCATCTCTTTTGCTGTGCCCCAAAGATTTTGGTAAGTTGTGTTTTCTTTCTGATTTGTTTTTAGGAACTTTGTGAATTCACATTTAATTTCTTCTACTGCCCAGTCACTTTTCAGCAGGGTGTTATTCAGTTTCTATGTATTTGACTTGATTTCCTTTGTCTTTCTATTGTTGATTTCTAATTTGATAGCATTGTGGTCTGAGAAGATGCTTTCTAGTATTTTGATATTTGTAAATTTATGGATATTTGTTTTGTGGCCTAAGACATGGTCTATTCTGGAGAATGTTCCATTTGCACTGGAAAAGAATGTGTATTGTGCTGTTGTTGGGTTGAATGCTCTGTACACATTTATGACGCCCAGTTGGCTGATTGTCTTGTTTAGTTCTTCTGTGCCTTTGTCAAGTTTCTTTCTAGTTGTTCTATCCATTTTTGAAAGTGGTGTATTAAAATCACCCACTATTATTGTGGATTCATCTATTTCTTTCTTCGAATCCATTAAACTTTGCTTTATATAATTTGTAGCTCTTCCATTGGGAGCATAGATATTTATTATGGTTATGTCATCTTGTTCAATTGTCCCTTTCATTATGAAATAATGTCAATCTTTATTTATCATGCTAATTTTTGCCTTTAAGTTTATTTTACCACAGATTAGTTCTACCACTCCTGTTTGTTTTTTTATTGCAATTAGCTTGGCATATTTTTTCCATCCTTTGATTTTGAATCTATTTTTGTCTCTGTGTTTGATATGTGTCTCTTGCAGACAGCATACTGAAGGATCTTGTTTTCTTATCCATTCTGCCACCCTCTGTCTCTTAATGGGTGCATTTAATCTGTTTATATTCAGTGTAATTATCAATAGGTATTGATTAATTGCTGCCACTATGTTTGTTTGCTTTTTGTGGTCTTGCTGCTTTCTTTGTTCTATGTGTCTTCCTTTGTTGAGTTCATGCTTTTTTGTGTTCTTTCTTGTGAGTTTCCTCATAGTTTTCATGTTCTTGGATTTTCATTTTCTTAGTATGTTGTGACTTTTTAATTTTCTTTGAGGTTCCCTTATAGTACATTAACTTTTCTCTCCATTTAGTGCAGTCTATTTTATCCTGTAATCTACCTGACCTTCTCACCATCTGGATCTCTGTTCCTACGTGTTTATCTTCTTTTACATTTTACTCGTTTTGTTCAATGACTGACCTTCCAGATTATCTGAGTTTGTTCTTATAATTTTGTTCTTTTCTCAACTCCTCCTTCTGTTGATTTAATTCTGAGAGGTGCTGCCACATATGTCAATCTATGGTTGGTGTCTGTACTTGTTGGTTCTCACTCCACAGAACTCCCTTTAGGATGTTTTGTAGTGCAGGGTTGGCTTTTGCAAAATCCCTTAGCTTCTGTTTATCCTGGAATATTTTTATTACAATATTGGATTGATAGCTTTTCTGGATAGAGGATTCTTGGTTGGCAATTTTTTTCTTCCATGGTTTTATATATATATCTCCCTATTGCCTTCTTGCTTACATGGTTTCTGTTGAGAGATCCAAGCTTAATTTGACTTGCTTGACTTTGTATGTAACACTGCTGTTTTCCCTAGCTGCTGTCAGGAATGTCTCCTTATCTTTAATTTTGGAGAGGTTGATTAAGATATGTCTTGGTGATTTTATTTTGGGGGTCTATCCAGAAAGGATAGAGCTTCTTGAATATTTATATTTTCACTTTTCAGGATGTTAGAGAAATTTTCTTCCAGTAGTTCTTCAACTATTTTCTCTGTGGACTTGTGTGATTCTTCTTGTTTTGGAATGCCGATAATTCTTAAATTATTCCTCTTCATGTTGTCCAACATGAATCTTAGACTTTCTTCAGATTTTTTAAAATCATTTTTTCTGTTTTCTCTTCTATCTTAGTGGTATTGAGAGATTTTTTCTTCCAAATCACTGGTTCTGCCTTCCATCTCGTCTATTCTACAACTTTACCCTTTCAGAGTATTTTCTATTTCTGATATTCTATTACTGATCATTTGGATGCCTTTCTGTAGGTGTTGAATTGTTTCTAATGCTGTATCTATCTTATTTGATTGTTCCTGTAGCACTTTCCTCACTTCTTCCTTATTTTTATCAACTCCACTGTAAAGTGTTTTCAAACATTTTATAATCATTTTTCCGAGTTCCTTCTCAGGCATTTCCAAGGCCTGCCCTCCTTCCAGATTGGAGTCCAGGTCTACTTCTAGTTCATTTGTCTCTGACATTTTATCTTGTTTCTGGACATGTGCTGATATGGTCATCTGCTCTTGCTGCTTGGACATGTTTAGTGTTTATCTGTGGTCTTAATACTTAATTGAGTATGCGTTTTGTTATTTTTTATGCTTTCTTATTGCTTCCAGGAAGATGTGATCAGGATGTGAGCTTCCCTTTTCACTCTTCTTATTGCTTAGCTCAGAATAACTTTCACAGGTGTTGTCTGCCTCTGCGGTATATGGCAGTGGGTATTGATTCTTTCCTGGATTTTGGTGTTTAATAGAGTGTGATTGTAGCTAGACTATAATATGGCAGCAGTTGCTGACTCTTCTTTGGTAATATAGGAAGAGAAAGAGTCCCCCAAATGTAGAAGGGGGAGCATAAAACAGCAAAACAGCACCAGCAAAACAAAAACAAAAGCAAACCAAGAACCCCCCCCCCCAATAAAACAACAACAAAACAAAAACTAGACTGGATACTGCAGTCTATAATCACATAAAAGGTCGCTGAGGGAGAGAGGAAAAAAACAAAACTGCAGCCTAATGTGAGTCTGACTTTAATGCTCTCTCTTTAGCTTCTTGCCTTCAAAGTTGCCTGAGAGATTTCAAGATGCCACTGTTGGTTGTTATGTTATATCTCAGGCTTTAATTTAATTTTCAGCCTGTTTTCTCTTTAAGCTCTGTTTCCCTCTCTACAGCCCTGTCCTGGCCTTTCTCGTGTTAAGAAAAAAAACCACCTTAAAAAAAAAAAGGTCAGGGCCTGTTCTTGGGTGGAGTATATGTGCACATGTGTGGCAGAAGAACCCACCAGTGGTGATG
>NW_006408685.1:3405254-3410099 GCF_000296735.1 Chrysochloris asiatica | reverse complement strand
GACAGAGAGAGGCCTGCCTGTGGGCACAGCTGAGGAGATGGTGTCCTACTGGAAGAACTATTCCCGGAGCCTTTTTCTGATCTTTCGGAGAATAAACCCCCTAATTCTGAGTATGCTGTCTGAAGTCTGTGTGGCCATTGCAATGAATTATTAAACACAAATGAGAAGTAACAATGTACTGTGGGAGGAAAGTTCGCTGTCCATTTTTTGCAAGTATAAAAAAAAAAAAGAAAAAGACAATCAGAGCAAAACAAAACTGACAAAGTGTGTTGTCCACCTTTGCTCCAAAGTTCCTGCATCATTTTTCCGTGGTGTTTCTGCTCCCCCAATTGATCTTGACATTTGGTCTCTCCCAAGATGTCTCAAAAGTACTCAATTTCTTACTTCAGCTTCTAGTTCGGCAGATTCAAAAGTACTCTATTTCTTACTTCAGCTTCAAGTTCCACTAGCTATAATCTTTCAAACTTTTAAAGTATTTCAAGCTATGTGGTTCTGAGTTTTGGAGTTTTGCCCTGGATCTGCTTTGCCTGGTATTCTGTGGTATGACTAATGGCAAACTTCACTGCACCTCCACCCTATCCGCCCCCAACATCCATTCTTTATAAAAACACTCAACAAAACAGGAATTGAAGGAAAATTCCTTAACATTATTAAGAGCATATATACAAAACCAATAGTCTACATCACTCTCAATATAGAGAAAGTGAAAGCCTTCCCTATGTGAACAGGAACTATACAATGATGCTCTTTGTCACCACTCTTATTCAGTACTGTGTTGGAAGTCTTAGCCAGAGCTATAAGGCAAGTCAGGAAAATTAAAGTCATCCAAATTAGCAAAGAGGACGTAAAATTTTCTCTCTTTGCAGATGGTATAATCCTATACATAGAAAACCCCAGAGATTCAACAAAAAAGAAACTACTAGACCTCATTAGATGATTCACCAAAGTGGCAGGGTACATTTTAACATATAAAAAAATCTGTTGGATTCTTTTATAATAAAGACAGCCCTGAAACTGAAACTAAGAAAGCAAAAAAATTTACAATAGCCACTGAAAAGGATGAAATATTTAATAATAAATATAACCAGAGAAACGAAGGTCCTATACAAAGAAAACTACAAAACACTACTACAAGAAACAAAAAGTGACTTACAAAAATGAAGACTATACCATGCTTCTGGATAGGAATACTTAACATTGTGAAAACATCAATACTGCCGAAAGCAATCTACATATAAAATGCAACCCAAATCCAGATTCCAATGACATTCTTTAGACAGATGGAAAAAACATTTACAAACTTTATATGGAAAAGAAAGACACCCAAGGTAAGCAAAGCACTGCTGAAGAAGAAAAACGATGTTGGAAGACTCTCATTCCCTGATTTCAAAATTCACTGTACAGCCAAAGTGGTCAAAACAGCCTGGTACTGGTACAATGAAAATTACATGGATCAATGGAATAGAATAAAGAATCCAGAAATTTACCCATCCACATACAGCCAACTGATCTTTGACAAAGTGCCTAAATATGCTGTATGGGGAGGAGATAGTTTCTTTAACAGATTGTGCTGAGAGAAGTGGAAATTGATATGCAAAAGATCGAAACAAGACCTTTACCTCAAGCCATATAAAAACACCAACAGCGCATGGATTAAAGATGTAAATGTGAATCGCAGAATTATAAAGGTCATCAGTGAAAAAATAGGGACATATCGAGGGCTCTAATTCAGCACACACAGACTACCAAACATTGTGAAAATTGCACAGACAAAAGAATATGAAATAGATGATTGGGACATACTAAAAGTTAAAAAGTGATGTGCATCAAAAGACTTCACTAAAAGATTAAAAAGGCAACCCAAAGAATGGGGGAAAATATCCTCTGCAATGACATATTAGACAAGGGAATAATTTCTAATATGTATAGGAAACTACAACAACTCTACAAGAAAAAGACAAATAACCCAATTAAAAAATGAGCACAGGTCGTGAACAGATACCTCACCAAGGAAGAAATTCTGACAGCCAAAAAACATATGAAGAAATGTTCATGATCACTAGCTATTAGAGAGATGCAAATCAAAACAACAATGAGATGTCATCTCACACCAGCAATAATAGCAAAGTTCAAAATAGCAGAGGACAATAAATGGTGGTGAGAATATGGAGAGACTGGGACCCTCCTACATTGCTGGTGGGATTGCAAAATGGTCCAACCACTCTGGAAAACAGTATGGTGCTTCCTTGGAAAGTTGGAAATAGAATACTGTATGATCCAGCAATCCCTCTGCTTGGTATATATCCACATGAAATACAAGCCATAACATGAGCATATATATACACTCCAATGTTTGTAGCAGCACTATTCACAATAGCAAAAATATGAAGACAGCCTAAGTGCTCATCAATGGAAGAATGGATAAACAAACTTTGTTGTATATACACAAAATGGAATATTCTGCTACCTTGAAGAATAACAAGGAAGCTAGCTGTAAGCCACCACATAACATGGATGAACCTTGAGGACATTGTACTGAGTGAAATTAGTCAGTCACAAAAGGAGAAATACTGCATAAGACCATTATTGTTAAAGCTTAAGAAAAAATACCCATACTAAAAGGAAAAACAACCTGTTGTTTACCGGGAGTGTGGAGGGGGGGTGAGTGGAGAGAGGGGAAGTTAGAGCACAGGTATGGAATACACATGACAGTTTGATTGTTGTTGGAGGCAATACACAAGAAGGGGGAGGTGGATGGAAGAACAAGGCAGATTGAAGAACATTTAGGCAGATTTGCATGGGCTAAATGGGACAGAAGTAAATAGTCATGTGTGCTCTACCTTGGCACACCAGGGCTCTGTGATACAGGGATTGAGGCATAGTCTGAATAGGTAAAAGGAAGATGGTTGACTGTCTTACGAATCTTGGTTTCCCTTGTCTACTATTTTAAAGTAGACACTTGAGGGGGAGAGAAAGGAATAGCCAAAAACAGGACTATAGAATGCTTGTAATACCTAAAAGGGGTGCTAGAACTTGCCCAGTGAAAGAGGCTTCCTGCAGAACATTTGTAGTGTATAAGCCTTAGGTGGAATCCTGATCCCCTTCCAGAATCTTTTCAGGTGGGAAATTTCCACTTGAAAGGACAAGCAGACCAGTCTGGAGCAGCTAGAGGAACAGAAGATACTTCTTGAAAGAAAGAACTGCAGGGAATATAAAAAACGAAAACAGCTGTCTTATTGACTACCACATGAACAAGCAAGTTGTTCGCCGGGGAATCATCAAGGCAAGCAATCAATTCCCTTCAAGGCAAACCCCTTCCAAGACTGAAACTCAAAGGGAATACATGTGCAGGCATGTAATCTTGCTGGAGACCATGTTGGTATACCAATATGGGGAAGTGGGGGAAAAGCAGCATTGAAGATGTGGGCTGAGTCTGACCATGTTCAATAGACTTCCATCAGCCTGGAGAGAGACCTGGTTGGCCATCAGTATGGTGAGACCTGGTGACTCCCGAGGCCATAGACAGGGACATAGCCACAGAGGGCTAGAGCGGAGAGTGAAGGTTCCAGCTGATATGATATGAGGGGAGGTGCATAAGAACACCCATACTTGCAGATATTACCCCTTTGACCTAGCTTCAATGGCTGGATGATCAGAACTTGACTAGCGGAAGAAAGAAGAGGAAAAAAAGTATAATCTGATACAATTTGATGAACTTCACTTATATTTATGGAAGAAGTAGCTTGAAAGAGAGAAGGAATTTTCACATCAAGGATCATTCCCACCCCATTTGTACACATGGTTGATAGGGATGGGCAACTCTGGTTGAGTTTTGATCATCAAGCGATCAAAGCCAGGTCAAATACATACTATCTACAAGTTTGGGCATACTTGTGCATCTCCCCTAACTTCACATCAGCTGGGCGCTTCTCTCTCAACTCTAGCCCACTGTGACTATGTCCTTTTCTATGGGTTTAGGAATCCACAGGTCTCACCACACTTCGGACCAACCAACCCCTCCTCTTCTCTCTCTCATCTCCAGATCAATGGGAACGTATTGAACGTGGTTGAACTCGGCCCATGTCTTTATTGCTGCTTTCCCCCTTCTTCCACTCACCAGGAGACCAATGAGGTAATCATCAAATTTACATGCCTGCTCGTGTGTTCCCTTTGAGTTTCAGCCTTGGAGGGGTTTTTTTCTTGAAGGAACTTGATAGCTTGCCTTGATGGCTCCCCAGTGAACAACTTGCTTGTTCTTGTAGCAGTCAATCAGACTACCATTTTTGTTTTGGATTTTTACTTCTGGTCTTTCTTTCAAGAAGTATCTTCTGTTCCTCTAGCTATTCCAGGCTGGTCTGCTTGTCCTTTCAAGTAGGAATGTCCCACCTGAGAAGATTCTGGATGGGGCTCAGGATTCTACCTAAGATCCTATAGACTACAAAGGCTTCACAGGAAGGGTATTTCACTGGGCAAATTCTAGAACCCCTTTTAGGTATTCCAAGCAGTTATAGGCTGAAGAGAGGCTTAAAAGCTTTCTGTAATCATATTTCCCAATATTCCTGTCTCACTCAAGTGTCTATTTTTCAGTAGTAGGCAAAGGAAACAATATTCATAAGACAGTCTAGTATCTTAACATTATTTCCCCTCTTTTATGCATTCGTTCTATGCCTTGATCCCTGTATCACAGAGCCCTGTTGTTCCAAGATTGAGCATACATCACTTTTTACCTCTGTTACATTTAGCCCATAAAAACCTTCTTCCATATGCCCCTATCTACCTTGTTTTTCCATCCCCCTCCCACTTCTTGTGTATTGCCCTCACTAACAACCAAACTATGATATGTCT
>NW_006408685.1:3391939-3405154 GCF_000296735.1 Chrysochloris asiatica | reverse complement strand
CCCCCCTCATTTTAGGTAGCCAATGTCTAAGTTGCCCGTCCCTATCAGCCCTATATACAGAGGGGATAGGATTGATCCTTGACTCCTTCACTCTCAGTTGGTATTATGATCTACTACATCCATAAGTATATGTCAAGCTCATTCAAATTGTACCAATTTACACTTGTTTCTTTTATCAAAATTGTTTTTTTTTAATCTTCCTCAAGTCAAGTTCTGGTCATCAAGCCATCAAGGGTACGATCTACAAGTTTGGGTGTTCTTGTGTGTCTCCCCTCACTTCATATCAGTTGGAGGCTTCACTCTCAGCTCTAGCCCTCTATGGCTATGTACTTGTTCAAGGTCTCAAGAGTCCCTAGATATCACCACACTTTAGACCAACCATCCACTCATCTACTACCTCTTATCTCCAGGTCAACAGAAGTCTATTTAATATGGTCAAACTGAACCCATATCTTCATGTTTGCCTATCCCTCTCTTCCACTTACCAGTAAGCCAATGTGGTCACCAGCAATTTTACATGCCTGCTCATGTGTACCCTTTGAGTTTCAGTCTTGGAGAGGGATTTGTCCTGAAGGTACTTGATTGCTTGCCTTGATAGCTCCCCAGTGAACAACTTGCTTGTTCTTATAGTAGTCACTCAAATGCCATTGTGTTTTGGATTTTTCCTGCTGGTTGTTTTAAGAAGTTTCTTCTGTTGTGCTAGCTGTTCCAGGTTGGTCTGCTTGTCCTTTCTAGTGGAAATGTCCCATCTCAGAAAGGAAGGATGGGGCTCAGGATTCCACCTAAGGTCCTATACACTACAAAGGCTCCACAAGAAGCATATATCACTGGGCAAGTTGTAGAACCCTTTTTAGGTATCACAATCAGTTATAGGCTGAAGACAGGCTTATAAGCTTTCTGTAATCATGTTTCCTGACATGCCTTTCTATCCCATTCAAGTGTTTATTTTACAATAGTAGGCAAGAGAAACCAATATTCCTAAGAGAGTCAAGCATCCTAACATTATTTTCCCTTTTCAGACTATGCCTTGATCCCTGTATCACAGAGTTCTGTTGTTCCAAGGTTAAGCATACACCACCTCTATTCCATTTAGCCCATTCAAACCTGCCTCAAGGTCCCATTATCTACCTTGTACTTCCATCACTCTTCTTGTATATTACCCTCATCAACACCCAAACTGTGATGTGTTTTTCCCTACTGTGTGCTCTATCATCCCCTCCCTCCATGCCCCCACCACAAGTAACCAACAAATATATATATATATATATATCCTTTTAGTATAGGTATCTTTTCTTAAGCTTTTACAGTAATGGTCTTATGCAGTATTTATCCTTTTGTGACTGACTAAAGGAGCTCTGGTAGCGTAGTGGTTACGAATTGGGCTATGAACCGCAAGGTCAGCAGCTCAAAACTACCAGCTGCTCCGAGGTAAAAAGATGAGTCTTTCTGTTCCCATAAAGATTTACAGCCTCGGAAACCCTGTATAGGGTCTCTATGAGTCGGAGCCAACTCCACGGCACATAACAACAACAACAAATTTCACTCTGCACAATGTGTTCAAGTTTCATCCATGTTATGTGGTGGCTTACAGCTTCCTTGTTATTCTTCATGGTAGCATAATATTCCATTGTGTGTATATACCAAAGTTTGTTTATCCATTCTTCCATTGATGGGAAGTTAGGCTGTCTCCCTATTTTTTCTATTGTGAATAGTGCTGCTACGAATAATGGTGTGCATGTATCTACTCATGTTATGGCTCGTATTTCATGTGGATATATACCAAGCAGAGGAATTGCTGGATCATACGGTATTTCTATTTCCAACTTTCCAAGGAAGCACCATACTGTTTTCCAGAGTAGACAATAACAACATATTTAAAAAGCACTAGAGTAGGAGTGAGAAACTTTCAATTCTAGTCTTGTTTTATTAATACTAACCATTTCTATGATTTTTGCAGTGTTCCTTTATTTCTTCATCTGCAAAAAGGAAAAGTTTAGGGGTTTGTAATCTGGGGTTATGAAAAGCTTTGAATGTAGACAAGTTCTTTTGCATCCACTCTTTGTCCACAGAACATTATATTTAAATGTGTACCATTGCATTGGTTATGTTGGCTCTGAAGGATCCTGGTGTCACACAGTAGGGTAAGCACTAGACCACAAGGTCGGTTTGACCTGCAAGAACAGCTGTACAAAATTCACTAGGCACTCTTTGGAAATCCTATATAAGATCACTATGAGTCAGAACTGACTCTATGGCACTTAACAACAACAACAACAACAAAAGGATGATCTTAAAGAAAAAGATATTTTGGTTCAAATGTCAAGTAGAGCTAATTGCTATGAACTGTGGACAGTTACAGACCCCTAAACTTGTCCTTTATTGCACGTGTTGGATGACTTGTTAGTGGGATATTTATATGAGGATTCAAGTATCAGGGGAATAGGGTAGACTAAGTGGTTTTCAATGTTCTTATCTACACTGAG
Organism: Chrysochloris asiatica; assembly: GCF_000296735.1. Taxonomy (NCBI): domain Eukaryota; kingdom Metazoa; phylum Chordata; class Mammalia; order Afrosoricida; family Chrysochloridae; genus Chrysochloris; species Chrysochloris asiatica. The sequence goes on along the minus strand of NW_006408685.1, from coordinate 3,402,671 downwards.
ATTTTATGATTCTACAAATTCTATCAACATCTCATTTAACAAAAGCAATTTATCTACAACTAGGTCAGTGGTTTAACCTCACCAACCTTTCCTTGGATACCCTATAGAGAGTTACTGTGAGTCAGAACTGACTCAATGGCATTTAACAACAACAATGTAGGAAGAGCACTGGGCTCTTACCACAGGCTCATGATTCAAGTCCACCAGCCACTCCTTGGAAATCCAATATAGGGTTGCTATGATTCAGAACCAACTCGACAGAATGTAACAGAAACAACAAACACAAAATATTATCTTAGCACATATACATTATTATGTGAATGTTTTTGTATCCAGGAACCTAATTTACAGAGTGAATCTTACATGGATTCATCTATTTAAAAAGCTTGTAGATATTTCAGTTCCAAATAAGTGAAATTGAAAGTGACAGCTTTGCTTATTTTAGAAGAGATGGTTATATTTCTATTTAGTTAGGAAGAAAATTGATTTATAGCTTGCTTAATACGGCATTTCACGTGTGGCTTCAGATATCTACCAGTTGCTGTCAGTCAATCCTACCTCATAGAGACCCTATGAGTGTCAGAGTAGAACTATACTCCATAGAGTTTCCAATGAGTGATTTATTGGAAAAAGAGTGCAGGGCCTCTCTGGGTGAACTTGAACTTCTAACCTTTTGGTTAGAAGCTGATATGGATTGAATTGTATCCCCCTACAATATGTGTTGTAAATCCTAGCCTCTATACCTGTAGTTTTAATGCCAGTTAAAAATGGGTTGTCTTTTTATGTTAATGTGGAAGGATTAGTGTAGGGAGTGTCTTGAGGCAATCTCTAATAAAACATATAAAGAGCAGATTAGAAAAGCTGACATGGGTAAGATAGATGTCAAACCACATAGAGATTTCCAAGGTGCCAGGAAACAAGCTGAAGAGCAAATGACCTTCCCCCAGAGTTGACACAGACAGCTTACACCCTGAATTCAGACATCTAGTCTCATAAATTGAAAGAAAATACATTTCTATTTGTGAAAGCCATCCCCTTGTGGTGTTTCTGTTGTAGCAGCACTGGGTAACTAAAACAGTAAACAAGGGTGTCAACCATTAGCATAACCTAGGAATAACTAAGCAGATGTTTTTGAATGAAATATATTCTAATATAATTATTAGAAATATATTCTAAGATATTACATTTCTTTCCTCATGCCTAAATTACTAACAGCTCAGTGGTTGTAAGTGTGGTGTCTGAAGAAAACATTGTTTAGATATGAAAGCAGGCCCTATCATTCGTATTTGAAAAACTTGGAAAGTAATTTAACCTTTCTAAATTTCAGTTTCCTTATTTGTAAATGGAGTTATTACAGACCTAGCTTCTAGGGCTATTTTTGGAGTTAAAGGATTTAATAAAAATGCATCTTTAAATTATTATTTTATGTCTGTGTTCTTTATTATTTTCAATATGATTTTGTATTGATGTAAACTTGTAACAGCAAATTGATAGTGTATTTAAGGATCACATAATGTCAATATTGCTATGTGAATATCTGATAAAGCATATTGTTGTTATGAAGTGCCGTCGAGTCGGTGCCGACCCATAGCGACCCTGCATAGTGTTTCCGAGGAGAAGCTGGTGAGCTTGAACTGCCGATCTTGCAGTTCAAACGGCTTTACAGTCTGGCGCATTAACCCACAGCGCCATACCAGGACTCCATAAAGCATATAGATTTCATGTAAATATACACTAGTTATTTGCATGCTAGGCACTTGAAAGAGAGTTAGTTCATGCTTAATTAAATATTCCACAGCTTTGACCAAGAGTTCAAGACAAATGATTGAGGAGAGAGGGGGAGAGAAAGGGAGAGGAATATGGGATAGGGAAAGGAAAAGAGAGGCAAATCTAGCTCCCTCAATGAAGTGCACGAAGGCACCTTACTTCTCAAGTAAGCCTCCTGCACAAAGGCATTCCGCTTTCTAGCTTCATGATCCTGGAAGCCAATTTCTCTGTCTCTGATTCTGGCTCTTGGTTCTGCTGCTGCCACTCCTTTGTCTATCCGATAATGTCACAGCTCTCTGTATCCTGGATCAGTGCACAGGTATCTCATATCCAAAGGATGTGTTCCACTACTGGCTCTCCTTTTTTGATAGTAGTGAACCCCCCCCTCTTGCTTCTGAGCTAGGACTCATTTTATATCAATTGGGATGGAAAAATTGACTAATTCTCACATTAAAGTTCCATACACCAAATTTGAGCTCCATACACCAAATTTGCATGGCCTCACTGTCATTTGGTGGCAATTACAAAGACTATGGCTAGAAGAACCATAACAAGTAATCCACTGCATAACAGATGTGTTTAGAACTCCAAATGTCACTGCCTTTTCTGAGTAATGAAAAGCCAAAGAACAGAAAAAAATCATGAATCCATACATAAACCCATGTACTGATATATAAATAATTAATTCATTTAACAAATATTTTCAAGAGTCTGCTTTGTGCCGGGCACCATTATAGATACTCAAATCTGTATAAGTGGATGAAAATGTAAAATGAGTTTAAACCTGAACAAATAAGCACCCTGAGGGGGAGAAACGTTATATAGTTGCTTTTTTCAAAATAATCATGAAAAAATAATATATTTGATATTTAGAGCACTTAGGTTTACAGAAAAATTGAACAGAATGTACAGAGCTTCCATATCCTCCTACACAGTTTATTTAAATCTTAACATATTGTATTCATGTGGTTGGAACTGACTCAACCCAATGAGCTTGGTTCAGTTTGGGTATTCATGTGGTGCATTTGTTACAACTGATAAACTAATATTGATACATTATTAACTGAAGTCCATAGTTTCTGTTAGGATTTGCTCTAATTAGGGTTGTATTTGAAAAATGTAATGGATCCACCATTAAATATTATACAGAATACTTTCACTACCCTTAAAATCATGTTTGCTGCCTCCGTACCTCATCCCACCCCCCACACCCCTACACCCCAATCTCCTGGAACCAACTGATCTTTTTACTCTATAGTTTTGCATTTTTCAGAATGTCCTATATTTGAAATCATACAGTATATGGTATTCTTAATATGGATTCTTTCACTTAGCAATATGCACTTAAGTTTCCTCCATGGCTCTTCTTAGCCTGTTAGCTCATTGATTGATTGATAGAACTTCTTATTGTAAATTGGGTGAAGGTTTACAGATCAAATCAGTTTTCCATTTATCTATTTCATATACATTTTGTTTCATGTCATTGATTGCAATCCCCATAATGTAACATCACTCATCCTACTTCTACTCTGCTTCCCGTTTCCATTCCTCCTTCTCTCTTAACCTGCTGCAAGTTGTCCTTAGGCAAATGCTGCCCTTTTTTTTTTGATCTAGAGTAGTTGATTGTTCTAAGGAATGTGTACCTCCTTAACGTTATTTGTTCACCTTATTGTTGTTGTTGTTAAGTGCCATAGAGTCGGATTCGACCCATAGCAACACTATATAGGGTTTCCGAGGAGGAATAGCTGGTGACATTGAACTGTCGACCTTGCAGTTCAAACGGCTTTGCAGTCTGGCGCATTTACCCACAGCACCACACCAGGACTCCGTTAACCTTATTGTTGTTGTTGTTGTTAAGTACCGTCGAGATGGTTCCTACCCTTATCGACCCTGTACAGGGTTTCCGAGGCTGTAAATCTTTACAGGAGCAGAAAGCCTCATCTTTCTCCCGCGGAGCAGCTGGTAGTTTCCAACTGCTGACCTTAAGGTTTGCAGCCCGATTTGTAACCACTACGCTACCAGAACTCCTTCCGTTAACCTTATAGACCTGTCTATTTTATGGCCGAAAGTTGATATGCAGGAGAAAGTTCAGTTTCAGGCTTGAAAGGTGGCTAATGTCCATAATCTTAGGGGTTCCATAATTTTCCATCTGACCAGCAAGTCTGATCTTTTTTTATGATTTTGCGTTTTGCTCCATATTTTTTCTCACTCTGTCAAGGACCTTCTAACGTAATTCCTTTCAGAAAAGGTGGTAGTGGTAGCCAGGTACTATATAGTTTTTCTGGCCTTAGGGTCATGGAGGCTGAGGTTCACTGGTCTATTAGTCTTTTGACATAATTGTTTCTATGTATCTATGATTTTATTAATTCTTCTTTGCTCAGATGGGGACAGACCGGTAGTTACACCTTATATAGTTACTCATGAGTTTCCTAAGATGCCAGTTGAAACTCACCAAAGTAGGATGTAGAACATTGTCTTTAAAGTCTATGTTGTTCCAATTGTCCTTGATGTCTCCCAACCCATTTATTTTTAATGTTTGAATAATATTCCATTGCATGGTTGCACCATGTTTTGTTTGTCTACCATCTTGGTTACTTCCAATTTTTGGCAATATTAGCACTTATGGATAAGGCTGCTAAACTATTGTGTGCAGATTTTTGTGTGTATACACATTTTAAACTTATTTGGGTAAACACCAAGGAACATAATTACTGGGTCATATGGTAAGATCATATTTAACTTTGTGAGAAACTGCCTAACTCTTCCATAGTGGATGTTCCATTTTTCATTCTTACTAGCAATGAATTGGAATTCATGTTGTTCCACAGTCTCACCACCAATATTATCAGTATTTTAGATTTTAGTCATTTAATATTGTGACTCTATAGGATAAGCACTGAACTGCTTGCTAACTGCAAGGTTGGGAATTCAAACCTACCAGCTGCTCCTTGGAAACCCTATATAGGGTCTCTGTGAGTTGGAACCGACTTGATGACACTTAACAAAAACAACAACAATACACGTAGGATTACTGGTGCGGTGCTGGGATGCTGAGAGCAAGGTCAGTAGTTCAAATCTAATAGTTGCTTTGCAGGATAAAGATGAGAGTTTCTGTTTGTGTAAATATTTACAGCCTCAGAAACCCTATACAAGGTCACTATGAGGTCAGAACTAACTAGGTGGCACACAACCATCACTGCCAACCACAATGTCCATTGTTCAAGCTCACCAGGCACTCCTTGTAAACCTTATATACAGGATCACCATGAGTCAGAACTGACTATATGACACTTAACAACAAACAACAACAATATGTATGCAATAGAATGTCTGCTGGTGTGGTGCTGTATAAGTTCAGCACTAGACTGCACACAACAAGTTTGGCTGTTCAAACCCATTAGCTGCTCCTAGGAAGCCCTATTCAGACTATGAGTCAGAACTTAGGACACTTTGAACAATAACAATAACATGATGTTGAGTATCTTTTTATATGCTTATTTGCCATGTGTATAGCTTTTTTTGTTTAATTGCCTGTACAGATATCTTGTCCATTTCAAAAACGTGCTTATTTTCTTATTATTGAGTTTGAAGTGTTCTTTGCCTATTTTAGATTCAGGTACTTTATCAGATGTGTGTCTTACAAATACTTTAATACTTTCTCCCAGTCTACAGTTTGCCTTTTCCTTTTTTTTTTTTTTTTTTTTAATGTTTGTGAATTATATGATAGTTTACATGGGAGAACATTAGCTTTACATTCATCCTATTGTACATAGTTTCATTGCCATGGTTACAATCCCCTCCAAGCATCATCAACCAACCAAAGGGTATACCCTGCAAGCCTGCCCCCCGAGTCATCAGCACACAGCCCCTCACCCTCTCTGGGTCTAAAGTCCCCAGCTGCTCCATCTCTCCATGTCATCTTCTCTGCCTCCATCTCTGGTGGCACTGCTTCTCTGGGTAGGGTCCCGCTCTCCGCTCTTCTCCCTTGATGGTTCCAGGGGACCTCCACTCTTAGATTGCAAAATAAATCACCCCCCTCCTTTTGCTACAAAACGTCTACCTTTACATTTCCAACCCTCACAATCAATCCTGATAACAATAATTCACTGTTTTATCACAAGAGACCTATCTTCATCTCTTTTCATCAACCCCGCCCAGACAGATTGGGTACTACTCAGTGGAGATTTTACCTTCCTCCGAGCCCTCTGGATTTAGGATCCCTCTTGAAAGCTTGTAAGCCAGTCACTTCTTGCCTTTGTAGCCCCCTCCCCATTTTGGGTAGCCAATGTCCAAGTTGCCCATCCCTGTCTACTCTGTGTATGGAGGTGGTGGGGTCTTTTCATTTTCTTGACTGTACTTTTCACAGAGCAAAATATTTCAATTTTAATGGAGTCCAATACATGTATATTTTTGTCACAAATGCCTGTTTCATGTAAGAACTCTTTTGTACTTCCTTTCCACTCAAGACATTTGCCTAGTATTCCTTCAGTTATCTCTATGAAATATTGAACATTGAAAAAACAATTGTGAAATTTGAAAAGAAAGGAAGTATTAAATATAAATTCCCTCTTTCTTGCCACTTGAAGATTGTTGTAATTTTTCCCACCTCCAGTTTCTTTTCAACAAAACACACATATATCATTCTCAAGTCATTATTTCACTGTAAGCATTGCAAAATTTGTAGGGAAAAAAAGAAATGTTAGATTTTGGGATTCCTATTAATTTCCCACTAATCTGTAACTCCAATATATTAATACCAAATACTAATAAAGGTGCCAATGTGGATTAGGCATTTTTCCTCTGCTCCTGTCACAGAATGAATCTATCATGAGTGTGAGGAAAAATGGTAGGAATAAATTAGTAAGGTCTGTATTAAAGCTTTGCAGTGGTTTCATTTATCTCAGAATTTTTACTGTTTTTAAGGGACAGAGGAGACATTTAAAATAATTTAGTTTGACCCTAATTTTGTAGATGAGGAAACACAATTTTGAAAAATGAATTGATATGTCTTTGGTAGCATGGGAATTTAAAAACAGACACCAGAAGCTGGTTTTTGGTACTGTTATGTCAGTGCTCTTTCTGGCACATCAAGCTTATGCTTTTCAGGTTTTTTTTTTTTTTTTCTTTTTCTTTTGTTGCTATTGCTAATTATATACTTTAGCTTCACAATTATATCTGTAACAAGTTTTTCTTTTTAAACCACATTAAATGATTAGTTTAGAACTTTTAAATTTCCTTTTGTATTTGCGTATTTCACTGTCTCCCTTTTAATTTAGTGCCAACTTTCATTCTTACATTTTTTTCTTTCCTCCTTCCTGACTTCATTTTAATACTTATTTTCTTGCTCTTTCCCTCTTTCTCATTGAAAACCTTGTTTTCTATACTTACATATGGAAACACAAAAATTATTTCATTCACATACATCCTGCTAATTTTGTTATGTGCTGTCAAGTCGACTGCAACTCATAGTGAGAATTATTGGTTTTTAATATGAGGGGACTTCAAAAGTTTGTGGAGAAAATACATTTTATTTTAATTCAATTTTTCTACTAATTGTTTGAAGCCCCCTCATATGTCTCTATGCATCTAGTAAGGTGCTCTTTTTTTTTTAAGTATAGATTTTGTATAAAGGTTCAAAAAGTGGAAAACCTAGTCTAGTTGCATGCTGTGTATCCAACTTCTTGTAAAAGAAGCATTTATTGTACCAGTGAGTATATCATTAATAACCTAATCTGATAATAGGAGTACCTCATCTAAATGAAGAATTTCACTTTCAAAGATGGCTATTAACCAGAAAGAGAAAATCAGATGTGAAATAAGGAAAAGTACCTACTTAAAAACCAAATATTCAAGTCAAACTTATAAGAAATCTATTTGATTCATTTCTTAATCAGAAAAGAATCTTTGAACTTTTTAAATATTTATTTCCCAAGAAGAAGAAAAAAAAAATGGTGTGAATATGTCCGCTTAAGCAGATGTTAGTAAAAATAAAAAATAAATTCAGAAAGAAAAATAGCCTTTGATTTTTGACCTGTAACTTTTGCTCTTCAACTTTCTTTTCAGACTAATATTCTGTAGTCTGTTCCCAGTAGGGTTTGGAAGGATATGATTTATATTAGCTTTCAAGTCGTACACCTTTAACTCATGAACTGCAATTAGATACAAACTTTTTATCTTGACACACTTCCCCTTTTGCCTTTTAGGACAACAATTAGAAAGGGTTGGGTGAATAGGTTACTCTGATTGATAGAGCTATTAAATATAAGCAAACTGTAGTTCTTTATTATCTGTCTGCCTCGTTTTTTTTGCTATTTGCCCTGTAGACGAGTTGAATTAAAGATCAAAGTGTTATTGAAAACTTCTGAAGAATGATATCTTGTTTGCCCACTTGAACAATGATACAAGTCCTTGTAAAAACAGGATTTTTTGTATACATGTGGATGTTGAGGAATGTTTATCTTCAAACTGAAGTTTTGGGATAGGGTAGAGATATCATACAGAAATTATTACTCTAGAATAGTTGACAAATAATAGTATTCATATTGAGAAGCTGAGAGCAGCTATATGATATACACTTATAGTTCTTAAGATCATTAGCCTGAGCAATATATATTATTCACAAAGAAGTCTTTAAGCTAAGTAGATAGATTCCTTATGAAGAAGAAAAAAAGAGTTATATACAGTTGAAAAGGCTTTTCAGAATTTCCAAGGAGGTGACTTGTCTGTTGATGGTCAGTGGTGGTGGAAAGTAAAAATAATTACTTAACAGCATATAAACTATGTGAAATGTGAATTATGCTTTCTTCTCCTTCTCCCCTTTTTCTCATTGAGAGTGTTTCTTGTTATGATAGCTCCACTGGGAGAGGCAGCAGAGAAATTTGATTAAATGGATGCCTGCGGTCATGACCCTGTCTAAACATGGTGCAGCTTTCAGCATTAATCAATAATTTTTTTCTTATTTAAAAATTTTTTTTAAAGAACACAAAAAATCCTGACCTTGCTAGTATTAGTATTGGTGAAATGTGGTTTTAGTTGTGGTTGAGAAGGAGGTTGTATAAATCTGTATAAACATTTTATTTATAGAAACACAACGGAAAACTAAGCAGTCTTCAAAGACAACATAAACCTATAACATTATTTTAGATCATATTATGAAACTTTCATTTGATGATAATCAACAGCCAGTAAAATTTGGAGCTGCATTAGAATTCACTAGGATTCACTTATTGCAAACCATCGTTGATACAGATTTTCAGTGTTAAGATATTTATAGTGTTGAATTTATTGTGGGATTCCTGTGTTCAAGAACTCTCTTGGGATGGCTTTATTTTGGGCTTGTCTTTGAAAGATGCTAGGAAGTGATTTTCATGGAAATAGAGAAAACTAGGTGCTTGGTGAAACAACAACTAGAGTAACAGTTATCAAAGATTCAGATAAGAAAAAGAAAAAGGACCATTCCTAATAGGCATGTGCCATTACATTAAGCAGAATATTTGCTTCACGTGAGTGTCTTCTTATCATTAAGCCTCATTTTAATAAAGAGAGCAAATTTGGGACAATTAGAATGTCACTTCATTAACAGGAACTGACTTAGAGTATATAAATGATTGAAGGTCATAAGAATCTTATTTGTTAGAAATAAGAATACTTTTGTATAATAGTCTACATTATAAAATTTTGTATAATAGCTTACATTAAAAAATTATTGATTAACCAGAATGATCAGGCACGGTGGGTTTAGCTAATTACATTTGTTGTTTTGAGGTGCCATTCAGTTGGTTCTGACTCATAGGAAACTTTGCATTTAGTCAGATGTTAATAAGATGTTTGTGGTATTAGTCCCAGTTTGGAAAAAAAATTAATATTTTGCTTATTTTATTGCCTGCCCTATGTAACATAATAAAGTGAACATAAATATAACTTTATTTGGGTTACTGACTTATTAGGGCCTCAGAAACATCATTCTATTCATCAATTTTTATTCTACAGCTAAATGGTTGTTGTTGTTGTTATTGTTGTTAAGTGATATCAAAAAGGTTCCGACTCATAGAAACCCTGTAGATGATCTTCAAGAAGCAGCTAGTGGGTTTGAAATGCTGACCTTTTGTGATTAGCAGTCCTGTGCTTATTCTATAGTGCCACATCGGGACTCCTGCTATCACCGAGTTGATTCAGACTCATAGAAACCCTATAATAACAGGACCTTAGGGTTTCTGAGACTGTAAAACTTTTTGGGAACATCTTTTTACTCAAGCATCTAGTAGATTTCAACTGCCAACCTCGTGTTTAGTATTCCAATGCTTAACCCACAATGCCAACAGGGATCATAGTTTGAGCTAAAGAAGGCATTGGAAGCTGGGTCTTACTTTGTTGTTGTTGTTGTTAGGTGCCATGGAGTCGGTACTGACCCATAGCAACATTATGCACAGCAGACCGAAACACTGCCCTATCTTGGGCCAACCTCACTACTGCTGCCATGCTTGAGTCCATCGATGCTGCCACTTGCCCAATCCATCTTGTTGATGGTCTTCCTCTTTTCCTCTGGCCCTCCACCTTACCAAACATGATATCCTTCTCCAGCGACTGCTCCCTCCTGACAATATGTCCAAAGTATGAGAGACAAAGTTTGGTCATCTTGGCCTCTAAGGATCACTTTGGATGCACTTCTTCCAACACGGATCTATTGGTTCTTTTGACAGCCCATGGCACTTTTAATATTCTCCTCCAACACCATAACTGAAAAGCATCAATTGTTCTATGGTCTTCCTTATTCACTGTCCAGCTTTCGCATGCATATGAGGTTATTTAAAATACCATGACTTAGGTCAGGTGCACCTTAGGCCTCAAGCTGACTGACATCTTTGTTCTTCAACAATTTCAAAAGGACTTATGCAGCAGATTTGCCTAATGAAATACGTCGTTTGATTTCTTGACTGCTGCTTCCATGAGTGAGTGCCTCCTGTGC
>NW_006408685.1:3383308-3384739 GCF_000296735.1 Chrysochloris asiatica | reverse complement strand
GTCCTGGACTAGAAAGCAATGGATTTCTTGCTTCTGCCACAAATTCCCCCAGCTGTGAGCCTTCCAACCTTCTAAATATTCCTTTATTTGTGGTTCAGAGTTCTGGGACCATCCCCTGAACCTGCTTGGTCGGGTATTCTGTATTCTTGTTGGTGGAGCTCCTTTACTACACTTCCACCCGTTCCGCCATCTTGTTTGTTCCTCTGCCTTACTTTCTTGTAATTGAAAGATTTCAATTTTTATTCCATCAATTCCTGGTTCCTTGTTCTTTGCCAATTCCTTCAGTGCACCTTGGACTTCCTCCCTAGGTATCATTGGCTCTTGATCATATGCTACTTCTTGAAACGTTTGAACATTAACCATTTCCTTTTGGTACAGTGACTCTGTGTATTCCTTCCATCTTCTCTCGATGCTTTCTGCTTCATTCAATAATTTGCTCAGTTAATTTCTTTATCTTTCAATAATGAAAGCTGAGGCTTGAATTTTTTCTTCAGTTCTCCCAGCTTGAGAATGCTGATCATGTTCTTCCTTTTTGGTATTCTTATTCCAGATCTTTGCACATTTTGTTGTAATATTTAGCTTTATCTTCTCGAGCTGATCTTTGTAATTTTCTGTTCAGCTCTTAGACCTCCTCATTTCTTCAGTTTGCTTTAGCATCTCCACACTGGAGAGCAAGTTTCAGTGTCTCTTCTGACATCCATTTTGACCTTTTCCTTTTTTCTTGTGTTATTAATGACTTTTTGCTTTCTTCATGTATGATGTTCTTGATGTCATTCCACAACTCTTCTGGTGTTCGGTCTTTAGTGTTTAATGTATCAAATCTGTTCTTCAGATGATATCTAGATTCAGGTGGGATATATTCAAGGTCATATTTTGGCTCTTGTGGGCTTGTTTTCATTTTTTCCAGCTTCAGTTTGAATTTGCATATGAGTAATTGATGGTCTGTTCCAGAGTCTGCCCTTGGCCTTGTTTTCACTGATGATATGGCACTTTTTCATCTTCTCTTTCCGCATATGTAGTCAATTTGATTTCTATGTTTTCCAACTGGTGAGGTCCATGTACATAGTCTTCTGTTATGCTGTTTAAAGAAGGTATTTGAAATGAACAAATAATTGGTTTTGCAGAATTTTATCATGCGTTCTCCAGCATCATTTCTATCTCCAAGGCCATATTTTCCAACTACTGATCTTTCCTCTTTACTCCTAACCTTTGCATTCCAATCACCAGTAATGAGCATGTTTGATCAATTTCAGATTGAAGAAGTTGGTAGAATTCTTCTATTTCATCCTCACTGACTTTAGTGGTTGGTACATAAATTTGAATAATAGTGGTATTACCTGGGCTTCCCTGTAGGCACATGGATATTATCCTATCACAGATAGTGTTGTACCTCACGACTGATCTGGATATGTTCTTTTTGACAATAAATGC
>NW_006408685.1:3371704-3383103 GCF_000296735.1 Chrysochloris asiatica | reverse complement strand
ATTTTCAATGGATGTTTACAGCTGTTTCTCTTCATTTTGAGTTGTGCCCCATCAGCAAATGAAGGTCCTGCAGGCTTTTCTCCCACGAGCTTTACTCCATTCTTGTTATCACAGTCAACTCTACTTTGAGGAGGCAGCTCTTCCCCAGTCGCATTTTGAGTGTCTTCCAACCTGATGGACTCTTTTTCTGGCACTATATCTGACAATGTTTTTCTGCTGTTCATAAGGTTTTCAGTGACTAACGATTCGGAAGTAGTTTGTCACTCTTTCTTCCTACTCTGTCTTTGTCTGGAAGCTCATCTGAAACCTGTCCACTATGGGTGACCCTGCTGGTTATTTAAAATACCGATGGCATATTTTTCAGAATCATAGCAACTCACAAGCCACCACAGTATGACAAACTGACAGACAAGTGGTGGCCATTTGGTTTTTTGTGGAAACTGTTACTTTAAATTCCGAGGAGATCTGTGTGCATGTGTAGTAGAACCCTCCGGGATGGGGTTGGTGTATCCATTCACTCAGGCATCCCCTCTAGCCACCAGAATGGAGGTGTGCAGCCAGCGAGAGACCAATGAACAGATACCAAAAAAAGTATGTACACACCTGTATCTCCGAGGTTCTTTCAGGCATTCTGATCCTTCTCCCACTTGGTGTCTCCCAAGATGGCAGCTCTGCTAATAGCTGAGAGTCTTGAATTAGAATAGGCTTAGAAGCTATTAAAAACATTTTCAAAACTATGACATTCTTAAAACGGAACACCAGTTAATAATTTTAAAATAATTTCTTCTGAGAGTTTGTACTCAAATAAACGGTACTAGTAGAGTATAGCATTTAATTGAAATATATATAATCAAAGTATTTAAATTGCTTCTCTTTTGGATTGCAGTTGGTCAAGAATATGTTTGCATGTTTCTGTGAAGTAAGCGGAATTGCTATGCTAATTTTAGATAATAAATATAGATGTTAAGAAGATAAGCGAATGGAAATTACCCCTCTTTTAGTGGTGAAAGCCTTAATTTAGTGACTGTAACTGGATCATGTAGATTGGTGTGACCATGACAATAAAGTTTGTTTGTTTTTGAAGCTTCTATTGTGCAATGAGTGGTAATTTACTTGGGAGAACATCAGTTTTGGACTCATCGTGACATGTTTCATATCATTGCAAATAGCATTCAACAGTATTTACTTCTATTCCATTTGTTTTGTTTTGGATGTACACAAAAACACTCAAGAATATGTAATCATTTAAAAAAAACCCCAATGGATCATTCTACAAGCTTGCCTACTGGCCCTCAGCATACCCTTTCTTTTTCCATGTGTTTAGAATCCTCAGCTGCTTTTGCTCTCAATGTCATCATCTTTGTTTCCATATCTGGTATCGCTGCTTCTCTGGATAGGGTCTTACATTCCACTCATGCTCTTCTCCTTTTATTGTCTTAGGGTCCTATGTTTCTGGAATGTCAAATTAACTAATCCCTCCTTCTTGTTACAGAACTTCTACTTTTACAGTTGTGACAGTCATGATTAGTCATGATAACAATTACTCACTATTGAATCAAAATAATCCTATCACCATCTCCTTTCACCAGACCCATCTAGACAAGATGAAAACTATTCAGAGGGAATTCTATCTTCCCACACACTCTGAAACTAAACTCCCTCTTGAAAATTTGTAAACCAACAACTCCATGCCTTTTTAGATTCCCCCATTTTAGCTAGCCAATGTCTAGTTGCCCATCCCTATCAACTCTGTATACAGAGGGGATATGTTTGGTCTTGATGTGAAGATTCCTTCCCTCTCAGTTGGTATTTTGAGCTGCTATATCCATAAGTATAAGTCATGTTGCACAAATTGTAGAAATTTACACCTCTTTCCTTTTTCAAATTTTAAAAATCTGTCTCTATTCTAGTTCTCATCATCAAGCCATCTAAACTAGGTCAAATGGGTACTGTACTATCTAAAAGTTTGGGCATTCTTGTGCATCTCCCTTCACTTATATCAGCTGGATGCTTCACTCTCAGTTCTAGCCCTCTGTGGCTAAGTCCTTGTCCATGTGCTTAGGAGTCCTCAGGTCTCACCACACTTCAGACTAATTAGCGCTTCCTCTTTTCTCTCTAATCTCCAGGTCAACAAGAGTCTACAGAATGTGGTCGAACTAAGCCATAACTTCGTTGCTGCCTTTCCCTCTCTTACACTCCCAAGGCGACCAACGTGGTTGCCACCAAGCTTACATGCCTGTTTGTGTGTTCCCTCTGAGGTTTAATCTTGGAGGGGATTTGTCCTGAAGGGACTTGATTACTTGTATTGATAGCTACCCAGCAAACAACTTGTTTGCTATTGCAGTAGCCAATCTGACTGCCGTTTTTGTTTTGGATTTTTCCTGCTAGTCTTTCTTTCAAGAAGTACCTTCTGTTCCTCTAGCTGCTCCAGACTGGTCTGCATGTTCTTTCAAGTGGGGATGTCTCACCACAGAAGGTTCTGGATGGGGCACAGGATTCCCCCTAAGGTCCTATAAACTACAAAGGATCCAAAAGAAGCCTATTTCACTGGGCAAGTTCTAGAACCCCTTTTAGGTATTCCATTCATTTATAGGCTGAAGACGGGATATTTTTCTGTAACCATGATTCCCGATATTCCTTTCTATCTATTTTGTAATAGTAGGCAAGGGAAACCAACATTAATAAGACAGTCAAGCATCTTAACATTATTTCCCTTCTTTAACCCAATCAAACTATACCTTGATCCCTGTATCACAGAGCCCTGTTTTTCCAAGTTTGAACATACATCACTATTTACCTCTGTCCCATTTAGCCCTTGCAAAACTGCCAAAGTATTCCCCTATCTACTTTGTTATTCCATCCCCTTCCCCCTTCTTGTGTATTGCCCTCCTCAGCACCCAAACTATGTTGAGTCTATCCCTCCACCTCTGGTAGAAAACAAACATTTTTTTTTTTTTCTGTCCTTTAGTATGGGTATCTTTTCTTACACTTCATATTTTTTAATGTTTCTATGTTCTTGAATTTTCATTTTCTTGGTATGTTGTCAAGTGTTAATTTTTTTTGAGGTTACCCTATATTCTATTAAATTTTCCTCCATTTTTAACAGTCTATTTTAGCCTGCA
Source organism: Chrysochloris asiatica (assembly GCF_000296735.1). Lineage (NCBI taxonomy): Eukaryota > Metazoa > Chordata > Mammalia > Afrosoricida > Chrysochloridae > Chrysochloris > Chrysochloris asiatica. The sequence continues at coordinate 3,379,981 of NW_006408685.1, read as the reverse complement.
AACTATACCTGACCTCCACATCACCTGGATCTCTGTTCCTGTATTTTTACCTTCTTTCACATTGTAATTGTTTTGATCATAGACTTACCTACCAGATCCTCTGAATTCATTCTTGTAGTTCTGTTCTGTTCTGGACTCTTCCATGTGGCAATTGAGTTCTGGGTGGTATTTCCACGCATGCCAATCTCTGGTTGGTGTCTGTTCTAGTTGGTTCTGAGTCCAAACAACTCCCTGTAGGATGCTTTGAAGCACTTGGTTGGCTTTTACAAAGTCCCTTAGCTTCTGTTTATCCTGGAATGTTTTTTTTATTACACCTTGGTATTTGATTGGCAGTTTTGCTGGATAGAGGATTCTTGGTTGGCAGTTCTTTTTCTTTCTTTCTTTCAGGGATTTATATGTTTTCCCATTGCCTTCTTGCCTGCATGGTTTTTGCTGAAAGATCAGAGCTTGATCTGATTTCCTTGCCTTTGTAACACTTATGTTTTCCCTAGCCCCTTTTAGGATTCTCTGTTTGTTTTTTTATTTTAGAGAGCTTGATTATGATATGTCTTGGTGATTGTCTTTTGGGGACTATCCTTCCTGGGTTTTACTCAACTTCTTGAATGCTTATCTTTTTTTGTTTTTCAGGATTTTAGGGAAATTTTCTTCCAGAAGTTCTTCAGCTATTTCCTCTGTGGTCTTATTTCTTCCTGTTCCAGAATTACAGTAATTCTTGTTATTCCTCTTCATGTTGTCCCACATGAATCTTAGACTTTCTTTAGATTTGTTTTTATCCTTTTTTTCTTCTTGCTATTCTATCTTAGCAGTATTAAGTGATTTTTCTTCCAGCTTGCTGATTCTGGCTTCCATCTCTTCAGTTCTACTCCTTTGCCCTTTCAGTGTATGGTCCATTTCTGATATTTTATTAATCATTTGGACCTTTTTTTTTTTTTTTTTTTTTTTGCAGGTTTTGAATTGTTTCCAATGCTGTATCTATCTTATTTGATTGTTCCTGTAGCCTTTTCCCAGCTTCTTCCTTATTTTTCTCAACCCCTTCATAGATCATTTGGATGAACCTCAATATTATTCTCCTGAATTCCTTTTCAGACAGTTTCAAAGCCTGCCCTCCTTCCAATGAGCAGTATAGGCCTACCTACAGCTCATTTGTTTTAGTTACTCTATCTTGTTTCTAGATGTGTGCTAAAATCTTGGACTGTCTTTTGGACATCTTCAATAATTAGATGATTGTATGTTGTTGTATTATTACGCTTTGTGCTTGCCTCCAGGTAATCTTATTACTTAACTCAGAGTGACTATAGCAGATGTTGGCTGTCTATCTGTTGTATAGCTGCTGGTATTGTCTCTTGCCTGGATGGTGGTATTTTATAGGGTGTTATTGTAGATTGACTATATGACCACAATTGTTGTCTCTTCTTGGGTAATGTAGGGAAAGAAAGAGGCCCCGCAAGATAAAAGGGGAACCAAAATAAACAAACAAATAAATAAATAAAGCGGCAAACACAACAACAACAAAAAACAGATTGAATACTACATTCTATAATTAGAAAAAGAAAAAAGTAGCAAAATATGAGTATGACTTTAACACGACTCGCTCAGCTGGCTGGAGCCATTCTGGGTTCAGTTTTAAGCAGTTCTTATTGACCTCTCTTTTTTAGATTCTGTGTGCTGTGATTTTTGCTGAGCAGATCTGTGTGCATGTGTAGTAGAACCCTCAAGAAGTGGGGGTGGGGTGTCTCTTGCTCAGTCCCCCCTCTTGTCACCCGAATGGAGGTGCACAGACATTGAGAGACCAATGGATAAGAAAAAAAATGTTCACACCTTTATCTTCTACTATTGGTCAGACCTCTGTGGTGAGAGTGCTCCTCTGATCCTGTAACTGCTCCATCACACCAAGATGGCCACACAAGAACTTTCTGGCAGCTGCAGATCATAAAACACCACTTTTCTTGCTTCTGCTACAAATTTCAGTAGAAGTAAGCCTTTGATCCTTCTGAATATTCCTTTATATGTAGTTTTGAGTTCTGGTATGGCCCCCTGAACCTGCTTCATCTGGTATTCTGTGTTATTACTGTCAGAAGTCTGCACTCTGCTTCTTCCTAATCCACTATCAAGTCAACAACTCCCATGAAAATGAAGATTTATTCTCTGCTTTATGTTCTTCCATCAAGAGAGAGCATAATTTCTAATGTAGAGTTAATTTGAACTAACTGTATTATATAGCCACCACTTGTCTGTCAGTATGTTGTACTGTGGTAGTTTGCATGTTGCTGTGATGCTGGAAGGTATGCCACTTGCATTTTAAATCCCAGCAGTGTCACACATGTTGGACAGGTTTTTGCTCAGCATCCAGACTAAAACAGACTAGGGAGAAGGAGATGTGGAAGGCCTCTGACTGTTTAGCCACTGAAAACCTTATGAATAGCAGTGGAACATTTTCAGATATAGTGCTAGAAGATGAAAACATAAATAGCAACAGAACACTGTTAGTTATAGTGCCAGAAAGTGAGTTCCTCAGGTTCGAAGGCACTCCAAATATGACTGGGAAAGGACTGCCTCCTCAACATAGAATTGACCATAAAATTATATGAATAAAGTAAAGCTTTCTGGACCTTCATTTGCTGATGGGGCACAACTCAAAGTGAGGAGAAAGAGCTGCAAACATCCATTAAAAAGGAGAACATGGAATGTACGAAGTATAAATCTAGGAAAATTCAAAATTGTCAGAAATGAAATGGAACCCATATGTAGTGAACTGAAATGGACTAATACTGGCCATTTTGAATCTCACAATCTTATGGTTTATTATGGTGGGAATGACAATTTCAAGAGGAGTGGTTTGGCTGTCATCGTAAAATAGAGCATGTCAAGAATTATCTTGTAGTAAGTACAATGCTGTCTGTGATAGGATAATATCCATATACTCGTAAGACCAGTTAATACCACTATTATTCAAATTTACATACCAAACACTAAAACTGTAATGAGGAAATTGAAAAATTGTAACAACTTCTTCAGTTCGAAATTGATCAAACACACACTTATAATTACTCGTGATTAGAATGCAAAAGTTTGAAGCAAAGAGGAAGGATCAGTAATTAGAAGGCCTGGTCTAGATGATAGAAATAATACTGGAGATCCCTTGTTAGAATTTTGCAAGATCAATGGTTGATTCATTGTAGATACCTTTTTTAAACAACATAAAAAGTTACTATATAGTGCAGTGGTTACGAATCAGGCTGCGAACCGCAAGGTCAGCAGTTTGAAACTACCAGCTGCTCCGCGGGAGAAAGATGAGGCGTTCTGCTCCCGTAAAGATTAACAGCCTCGGAAACCCTGTGCAGGGTCGCTATGAGTTGGAACCAACTCCACGGCACATAACAACAACAACATATCGATGAACCTCACTAGATGGAATGCACAGGAATCAAATTGATGACATCTATGGAGGGAACTGGTCATGTAATGTTTACGAGTCTGGCTGCTAACCTCAAGGTCAGCAGTTCGAAACTACCAGCTTGTCTGCATGAGTAAAATGAGTCTTTCTTGTCCCATAAAGATTTACAGCCTTGGAAACCCTATGCAGGGTCACTATGAGTTACAACTGACTCCACAGCACACAAGCAACACCACAATCATGGAAAGAGATAGTAGAAAAGCTCCATACCATCAACCAAAATCAGGTCATAGGCCAACTGTGAAAGACTATCAATTGCTCATGTGTAAATTCAGGCATTTGCTGAATAAAATTAAAACAAGTACACAAGAGCCAAAATATGACCTTGAATATTTCCCACCTTAATTTAGAGACCATCTGAAGAACAGATTTGATAGATTAAACACTTGACCAGAAACCAGAAAAGTTGTGGGGTGACATTATTAGGAATATTATACAGGAAAAAAACCAGAAGGTCATTAAAAAGACAAGAAAGAAAAGAAAAGAAAGACCAAAGTGTGTATCAGAAGACACTCTGAAACTTGCCCTTGAGCATGGAGAATGGAAGATAAAAGGATGTAAAAGAGCTGAACCGAAAATTTCAAAGGGCAGCTTGAGAAGACAAAGACAAGTATTATAATGAAATGCATAAAGACCTGGAGTTGGAAATCCAAAAGTGAAGAAAACAGTCAGAGTTTCTAAAGCAGAAAGAACTGAAGTAAAAATTCAAGCTTCCTGTTGTAATATTGAAGAATTCTATAAGCAAAAGAACCAATAGATCCATTTTTGAAGAGGTGCAACCAGAATGCTCCTTGGAGGCCAAGATGGCCAAACTTTGTCTCTCATACTTCGGACATATTGTCAGGAGGGACTAATCACTGGAGAAGGATATCATGTTTGGTAAGGTGGAGGGTCAAAGAAAAAGAGGAAGAACCCCAACGAGATGGATTGGCCAAGTGGCAGCATCGATGGACTCAAGCGTAGCAACAGTAGTGAGGTTGGCCCAGGATCAAGCAGTGTTTCGTTCTGCTTTGCATAACGTTGCTATGGGTCGGTACCAACTGGATGACACCTAACAACATAAGCAAAATATTGAATGATGCAGAAAATATCAAAAGAAAATGGAAGAAATACAGAAAGTCACAGTACCAAAAAGAATTCATCAATGTTCAGCCATTTCAAGAGGAAGCATATGGTCAAGAACCGATGATTCCAAAGGAAGAAGTCCAAGGTGCACTGAAGGCATTGGTAAGATTGAAATATTTTAACAAACTGCTGCTGCCCAGAAGCACTCATGCATGTATGCTAAGAAATATAGAAGACTGCTACTTTGACAATCATTTGGAAGATATCCATATTTGTGTCCACTCCAAAGAGAGGTGGTGACTTGATATAATGTAGAAATCTTACAACAGTATGATCAATACCACATGCAAGTAAAATTTTGCTTAAGATAATTTAAAAACTGTTGCCATAGTCCGTAGAAAGTGAACTGCCAGAAACTCAAGTCAGATTCACCAGAGACCATGGAATGAGGGATATCATTGCTGACATCTGATGGATTTTGGCTGAAAGCAGAGAATAACAGAAAGATGTTTACTTGTGCTTTATTGAGTATACAAAGGCTTTTAAATGTGTGCATCACCAGAAAGTGTGGATAACGTTGTGAAGGATGGGTATTCCAGAAGACTTACTGTGCTCACGTGGAACCAAGAGTTGTTAGAACAGAACATGTGTATACTGCATGGTTTAAAATCAGGAAAGGTATGTTCTAAGTATATCATTTCACCATAATTATTCAATCTGTATGCAGAGCAAATAATCTGAGAAACAGGATTATATGAAGAAGAACATTACACCAGGATCGAAGGAAGAATCATCAAAAACCTGCGATACGCAGATGACACATTCTTGATTGCTGGAAATGAAAAGGACTTACAAAGATCAAAGACCACAGTCTTTGGTATGAGTTGCACTTCAATGTAAAGAAAACAAAAATCATCACAACTACCCCAATAAGTATAATCATGATAAAAGGAGAAAATATTGAAGTTGTCAAATACTTCATTTTGCTTGTGTTCACTATCAATATTCATGGAAGCTGCAATAAAAAATCAAATGATTTATTGCATTAGGCAACTCTGCTACAAAAAAACCTCTTTAAAGTGTTCAAGAACAAACATATGAATTCGTTTGTTTAAGGTGTGCTTTACCCAAGTCATCTTATTTTGAATCACAAATTTGACAATGAATAAGGAAGATCAGAGAAGAACTGATGTACATGAATTATAGTGTGGAGAGAATATTAAAAGTACCAGGGGCTGCCTTAATAATAAATACATCTGTCTTGGAAGAAGTACAGCCAGAATGCTCCTTATAAGCCAGGATGGTGAGATTTTGTTTCTCATATTTCAGACATGTTATCAGGATGGATCAGTCCCTGGAGGACATCATGTTTGGTAGAGGGCCAACAAAAGAGAGGAAGACTCCCAATGAGATGGATTGACACAGTGGCATCAGAAATGGGGTCAAATGTAACAATTGGGTATTGTTTTGTACAACCCACAGTTGCTTATGTTAGTGATGATACATGTGTAGAGTGAGCCCCCCAAGACTCTGGAGGTCTTGAGCCATCAAGCAAAAGATTGAATTACATTACTTATCTTAATTTATAAGACTAGGTTTGCAAATATTTTCACCAACAGGGAAATTTTCTGCTTAATGTTCAGTTAACCTGAAAATTAAGCTAAGTGAAAACTCACATTTGCCTGAACACTATGCTAACAGGTTTCTTTGTAAAATGTTGATAAAGTGCATTATATTAATAACTACATAGTAATTGAGTTTTTTTTTTTTTTTTCTTTTCATTATTCAGTTCTTCATTCTGAAGCAAGTTATTTGAGAAGCATGGGAAAGAAAGAATATTTTTAAAGGGTTACATTCCTATTAGGAAGAGAAAGAAATGTTATTTTTTTTTATTTGAAAAAGAAAATGCATTAACATTGATATTTTAGCTCAATATAATTATTGTCATCATAATCGTCATCACTACCTTTGTAAGTCTAAATAACTGATTATGAGTATAATGTTAGTATATTTCACATGTCACTGTAGTTATTTCTTTCATGCTTTCTCTTTACTCTTTTTTTTTTTTTTTTAAGTTTTTATTGTGAACTGAGTGATAGTTTACATGGGAGAACATCGGTTTTACACTCATTGCTTCATTGCAATGATTACAATCTCCTCTGTGCATCATCATTCAACAGTATTTGCTTCCATTCCCTGTGGGTTTTTGTTTTGTTTTGGTGGAGTGGGGAGGATGTACACAGAAAAACTCTGGAATAATAATTTTAACAACCAAAGAGCACATTCTGTAAGCCTGCCTCCTGGTAGTGGCAATGTCCCACCTCAGAAGGTTCTGGATGGGACTCAGGATTCCATACTCTGCAAAGTCTTTGCAAGAGGCCTATTTTACTGGGCAAGTTCTAGAACTCTGTATAGGTATTCCAATCAGTTATAGACTGAAGACGGGCTTACAAGTTTTCTGTTATCATGTTTCCCAAAAGTCCTTTCTATCCTACTCAAGTGTCTATTTTACAATAATAGGCAAGGGAAACCAATATTTTTAAGACAGCCAAGCATTTTAGTATTATTTCCCCTCTTTAAACTATGCCTAGATCTCTGTATCCCAGAACCCTGTTGTTCCAAGTTTGAGCTTGCATCACCTTTTACCTCCATCCCACTTAGGCCATGCAAACCTGTCTCAGTGTTCCCCTATCTAGCTTGTTCTTCCACTTCCTCCCTCTTCATGTGTTGCCCTCCCCAATACCCAAATGAAACCCCCACCCCAACCTCACTGTTGTAGTTCATTCTTCCCTCCATTTAAGACAGTCTATTTCATCCTGCAATCTACCTGACTTTCTCACCACTTGGATCTCTGTTCCTCTGTGTTTACCTTCTTTGACATTGTAATTGTTTTGATCATCAACTCACCTCCCAGATCCTCTGTTCTTATCATTTTATTCTGTTCTTGACTCTTTCATTTGTCGATTGAGTTCAGGGTGATACTGTCATGTATGTCATTCTCTGGTTGTTGTCTGTTCTTGTTTATTCTCAGTCCACAGAACTTCCGTTAGGATGTTTTTCATAACAGGGTTGGTTCTGGCAAATTTCCTTAGCTTCTGTTTAGACTGTAATGTTTTAATTACATCATCGTATTTGATCGACAGCTTTGCTGGGTAAAGGATTCTAAGTTGGCAGGTTTTTTTTTTTTCTTTCAGGGTTTTATATATGTATTCCCATTGCCTTCTTTTTTATATATATATGAAGTTTTATTGTGAACTATGTGATAGTTTACATGGGTATATGGACGATCATTAGTTTTACATTCATCCTATCATATATTGTTTCATTGCCATGGTTACAATCCCCTCCACGCATTACCAATCAACGAAAGGGTACATTCTACAAGCCTGCTCCCCCCACCCCACCCCACCCCACGGTCATCAGAACACAGGCCCTGTCCCTCCCTGGGTCCCAAGTCCCCAGATGCTCCATCTCTCCACATCACCATCTCTGCCTCCATCTCAGGGATCACTGCTTCTCTAGGTAGGGTTTTGTTCTCTGCTCTTCTCCCTTCATGGTTCCAGGAACCTCCGCTCCTAGCTTGCAAGGTTAATCATGCCCCTCCTTACCACAAAATGTCTACTTTTACATTTACAACCTTCACAATCAGCCCTGATAACAATTATTCACCCTTGTATCACAAGAGACCTATCCGCATTTCCTTTCATCAGTCTCACCTAGACAGATTGGATACTACTCAGTGGAGATTCTACCTTCCT
>NW_006408685.1:3360351-3371594 GCF_000296735.1 Chrysochloris asiatica | reverse complement strand
TGCATCCATAGGTGTAGGCCAAGTCATCAAATTGTATCAGATTACACTTTTTTCCCTCTTCTTTCTTCTTCTAGTTGCACTCTGATCATCCAGTCATTGAAGCCAGGTCAAGTGGGTATTATCTGCAAATGTGGAAGCTCTTGTGGATATGCCCTCTCTTCTTATCAGCTGGACACTTCACTCTTCTCTCCAGTCCTCTGTGGCTATGTTACTGACTCTGGGTCCAAGAGTCCCCAGGTGTTGCCACATTGCTGGCCAATCAAGTCTCCACCTGGGTTCACAGGAGTCTACTGAATGTTGTAGGGCTTAGCTCGCAGCCTCATAGCTGTTTTTCCTCGCTTCCCCTTGTTGGTGGCGAACATGGTCTTAGTCTTGGAAGGGGGTTTACTCTGAGGGGACCCGACCCCTTCTTTGATGTCTCCTGGGTGGGTACCTTGCTAATTCTTGCAGTAATCAGTTTGCGTTTATTGTTTTGAATTTTTCCTGTCAGTCTTTCTTTCAAGAGGTATCTTCTGTTCTTCTAGTCACGCCACGCTGGTCTACCCGTCCTCAGGGGGAAATTTTATACCTCTGAAGATTCTGGATGCTGTTCAGAATTCCACCTATAGTCCATGTAATGCAGAGGCCCCGCAGATAGCCTCCTTCACTGGGCACGTTGTATCCCCATTTTAAGTATTCTAATCAGTTATTGGCAGAAGATGGACTTACAAGCTTTCTATTGTAATATTTCTGATTTTTCCATCCTCTCCCCTTCCAGTGTCTATTTTATAATGTATTGCAAGGAAAAGCAAGATTCAGACGACAGCCAAGCATCCTAACATTATTCCCCCCTTTGCCCACAATCTAACCATGTTTCAATCTCTGTATCCCAGAGCCCTGTTGTTCCAAGGTTGTGCATACAAAATTATTTATCTCTGTCCCCCTTAGCTCATGCAATCCTGTCTACTTGTTCTCCTATCTGCTTTGTTCTTCCACTCCCCTCTCCCTTTTTGTATATTCCCACCTTCCCCAGCACCTAAACTATCCTGTGTCTATTCCCTGCCCTGTGCTCTACCACTCTACCTTTTGGTCCCTCCCCTCACCCCCACCCCAAATTCCAGAAATCAACAAATAATTACCCCCACCTCCATTTAGTATGGGTTCTTTTCCTTAGTCTTTTACAGTAGTGGTCCTATGCAGTATTTCTCCTTTTGTGACTGACTAATTTCGCTCAACACAATGTCCTCAAGGTTCATCCATGTTAAGTGGTGGTTTGCAGCTTCCTTGTTATTCTTCAAGGTAGCATAATATTGCATTGTGTGTATGTAACACAGTTTGTTTATCCATTCTTCAGCTGATGGGCACTTTGGCTGTCTCTATCTTTTTGCTATTGTAAATAGTGCTGCTATCTTCTCGTGTTGTGGCTTGCATTTCTTGTGGGTAAATACCAAAAAGAGAAATGGCTGGATCATATGGTATTTCTATTTTCAACCTTCTGAGGAAGCACCATATTGCTTTCCAGAGAGGTTGTACCATTTTGCAGTCTCATCAGCAATGCCGGTGTGTCCCAATCTCTCCACATCCCTGCAAGCATTTATTGCCCTCAACTTTTTTTTTTATCTTTGTTGTTTATTACTGGTGTGAGATGATATCTCATTGGTGTTTTGATTTGCATCTCTCTAATGGCTAGTGATTGTGAACATTTCTTCATATATTTGTTGACTGCCTGGATCTCCTCCTTGGTGAAGTGTCTGTTCATGTCCTGTTCCCATTTCTTAATTGGGTTATTTGTCTTATTTTTGTAGATGTGTTGTATTTTCCTATATATTTTATAAATGAGTCCCTTATCTGATATGTCATTGCAAAATATTTTTCCCTGTCTGTGGGTTACCTTTTTACTCTTTTGGTGAAGTCTTTTGATGCACATAAGTTTTTAATATTTAGTATGTCCCATTTATCTATTTTGTCTATTTTTGTTTGTATACTTTTCAAAATGTGTGGTAATCTGTATGTGCCCTGAATTGGTGCCCTGACATTTGTCCCTATTTTTTCATTGATGATCTTCATAATTTTGTGGTTCACATTTAGATCTTTAATCCATGTTGAGTTCATTTTGGTATAGGCCATGAGGCAAAGGTCTTGTTTCAGTCTTTTACATATCACATTCCAGTTCTGTCAGCACCATTTGTTAAAGAGACTGTCTCTTACCCATGCAATGTGCCTAGGGACTTTGTCGAAAATCATTTGGCTGTATGTGGTTGGGTTAATTTCTGGATTCTTGGTTCTGTTCCATTGATCAATGTATTTTTCATTGTACCAGTACCAGGCTGTTTTGACCATTGTAGCCAAAGTTTGAAATCAGGGAGTGAGAGACCTCTAACCTTATTCTTCCTTTTAAGCAGTGCTTTGCTTATCCTGGGTCTCTTTCCTTTCACAATAAATTTAGTAATTGTCCTTTCCATCCCTTTGAAGAATGTTGTTGGAATCTGGATTGGGATTGCATTGTATGTGTAAATTGCTCTGGGCAATATTGACATTTTCATGATGTTGAGTCTTCCTATCCAGGAACATGGTATGTTCTTCCACTTCTGTAGGTCTCTTTTGGTTTCTTGTAGTAGTGCTTTGTAATTTTCTTTGTATAAGTTCTTTGTTTCTCTGGTTATGTTTATTCCCAAATATTTCATCCTTTGTGTGGCTATTGTAAATGGTATTGTGTTCCTAATGTCCTTTTCATCACTATTGCTGTTGCTATAGAGAAATCCAATTGATTTTTGTATGTTGATCTTATACCCTGCCACTTTGCTGAGTCTTTCGATGAAGTGTAGTAGATTTTTTTTTAATGAGTTTTTTGGTTTTCTATATATACTATCATATCTTCTTCAAATAAGGAGAGTTTTACTTCCTTTTTGCCAATTTGGAGCCTTTAATTTCTTTATCATGCCTTATAGCTCTGGCTAAAACTTCCAGCACAATATTGAATAGGAGCAGTGATAAAGGGCATTCTGGTCTGGTTCCTGTTCACAGTTTCTCTCCATTGAGTTTCTCTCCATTGAGCGTGATGTAGGCTCTTGGTTTTGTATATATGCTCTTGATTATGTTGAGGAATTTCCTTTCAATTCCTACTTTGTTGAGTGTTTTTATCAAGAATGGATGTTGGTTTTTATCAAATGCCTTTTCTGCATGAATCGATATGATCATGTCTTTCTTTTCCTTTTTCTTATTTATATGATGAATTACACTGATTGTTTTCCTGATGTTGAACCATCCTTGCATCCCTTTTATGAAACCCACTTGGTCATGATATATTATTTTTTTGATGTGCTGTTGGATTCTGTTGGCTCAGATTTTGTTGAGAATTTTTGCATCTAAGTTCATGAGGGATAGTGATCTGTAATTCTTATTGATGTCCTTCCCTGGTTTTACTATGAGGCTTATGGTGCTTCATAAAATATATTAGGAAGCTTTCCATCCTCTTCTATGTCCTGGAATAATTTGAGTAGAATTTGAGTAGAACAGTTCTTCGCTGAATGTTTGGTAGAACTCACCCCTGAAGGCTTCTGGACCTGGACTTTTTTTGGTTGGGAGTTTTTTATGACCTGGTCAGTTTCTTCTTTTGTTATGGGTTTGTTGTAGTTTTCTACTTCAGTCTGAGTAAGTTTAGGTAGGTAGTGTTTTTCTAGAAATGTATCCATCTCATCTAAATTTTCAAATTTGTTGGAGTACAGCTCTTCATAGTATTCTGTTATTACCCTTTTGATTTCGTTTGGTTCTGTTGTTACTTCACTTATGTGGCTTCTAATGCGATTTATTTGTGTCCTCTCCTTCTTTTCTTTAGTTAGTTTTGCCAATGGTTTGTCAATTTTATTCATCCTTTCAAAGAACCAGCTTCTTGTCCTGTTGATTCTTTCTATAGTTTTTCCATTTTCCATTTCATTTATTTTTGCTCTTCTGTTTATCATTTCCCTTCTTTTGGTGACTGTATATTCCCTCTGCTGGTCTGCTTCTAATTGTTGAAGGTGCTGTGTTAATGTGTTGATTTTGGCTCTTTCTTCTTTTTGGATGTGTGAATTTATCACAATAAATTCTCCTCTCAGGACTGCTTTCGCTGTGTCCCAAAGATTTTGGTATGTTGTGTTTCCATTCTCATTTGTTTCTAGGAACTTTGTGAATTCACGTTTAATTTCTTCTTTTACCCAGTCACTTGTCAGCAGGGTGTTGTTCAGTTTCCATGTATTTGTCTTGGCTTCCTTGGTTTTTCTATTGTTGATTTCTAATTTGATAGCCATGTGGTCTGAGAAGATGCTTTGTAGAATTTTGGTGGTTGTGACTTTATGGAGACTTGCTTTGTGACCTAACACATGGTCAATTCTGGAAAATGTTCCATGCACACTGGAAAATAATATGTATTATGCTGTTGTTGGATTGAATGCTCTGTATACATCTATGAGTTCAAGTTTGTTGATTGTGTTGTTTATTTTTTCTGTAGCATTGTTGAGTTTCTTTCTGGTTGTTCTGTCCCTTTTCGGGAGTTGTGTGTTGAAACCCCCCACTATAATTGTAGATTTATCTATTTCTTTCTTCAATTCCTGTAAGGTTTGCTTCATGTATCTTGGTGCTCTTTCATTGGGAGAGTAGATATTTATTATGGTTATGTCATCTTGCTCAATTGACCCTTTGGTCATGAGATAGTGTCTTTTTTTGTCTCTTATGCTGGTTTTTATCTTAAAGTCTACTTTGTCAGAGATTAGTATTGCCACTCCTACTTGTTTATTTTTGCAGTTGGCATGGTAATTTTTTTCCCATCCTTTAACTTTTAGTCTGTTTTTGTCTTTGTGTGTATGGTGTGTCTCTTGCAGGCAGTCTATTGATGGATCTTGTTTTCTTATCCATTCTGCCATTCTTTGTCTCTTCACTGGTGCATTCAATCCATTGACATTCAGTGTAATTATCGATAAGTATGAATTGATTGCTGTCATTATGTTACTTTTTTGGTGGTGCTGTTCTTTCTTTGGTTCTGCATTCCTTCTTGTATTGGATTTATGTTTTTTTGTGCTGTTTCTTGTCGATTTCTCCCTAGTTTCTCTGTTCGCTTGTTCTGCTTGGGAATTTGTTTTTATGATATGTTGTGAAATGTTAGCTTTCTTTGGGATTACCTTGCAGTCTACTAACTTTTCTCTGCATTTAGGATCCACCATTGTAACCTGTAATTTACTTGGCATCCCCACCACCTGGGTCTCTGTTGCTATGTTTGTCTCTTCTTTGACATTGATATATTTTTGGTCTTCAGTTGATATCTCAGCTCATTTGAGTTTGTTGTTGTAGTCTCGTTCTATTCTGGACTCTGCTATCTGTTGGTTGTGTTCCAGGTGGTGTTGCCACACCTGTCAATCTCTTTTGTTGTCTGTTCTTGTTGTTTTTCAGCCCACAGAACTCCTTTAGGATGTTTTGAAGTGCTGAGTTGGTTTTGATAAAATCTCTCAGATTCTGTTTATCCTGGAATGTTTTCATCACACCATCATATTTGATTGACAGTTTTACTGGATGGATGATTCTTGGTTGACAGTTTTTTTTTTCTTTTCTTTCAGGGCTTTCTGTATGTCTCCCCATTGCCTTCTTGCCTGCATGGTTTGTTCTGAATAGTCAGAACTTAATCTATTTTGCTTGCCTTTATAAGTGATATTTCTCTTCTCCCTGGCCACTTTTAGTATTCTTTCCTTGTCTTTGATTTTGGAGAATGTGATTATTATATGTCTTGGAGACTTTCTTTTGGGGTCTATCCTTCCTGGGGTACATTCAGCTTCTTAAATGTTTATCTTTTCATCTTTCCAGATGTTACGGAAGTTTTCTTCCAGAAGCTCTTCAACTATCTCCTCTGTGGACTTCTCTGATTATTCTTGTTCCAGAATGCCAATAATTCTTATATTATTCATCTTCATGTTATCCAGCATGAATCTTAGACTCTCTTCAGATTGTTTTATCCTTTTAGCTGCTTGCTCTTCTATCTTGACAATATTGAGAGATTTGTCTTTCAGTTCGCTAGTTCTGGCTTCCATCTTTTCTAGTCTGTTTCTTTCCCCTTTCAGCCTATTGTCCATTTCTGATATCTAATTATTGATCATCTGGACATCTTTTTGCAGGTTTTGAATGGTTTCCAATGCTGTGTCACTCATATTTGATTGTTCCTGTAGTACTTTCCTTACTTCTTCCTTATTTTCCTCAAACCCTTTTTTGAGTATTTGATTTTGCTTCCATATCATTCTTCTGACTTCCCTCTTGGGCATATCCGGAACCTGCTCCACCTCCTCTATAAAGCCTCTGTCTGTCTCCAGCTCATTTGCATCAGCTGCTCTCTTCTGTTTTTGGATGTGTTTTGATAAGGTTTGTTGCTTTTTATTCGCTAATGTTATTTTATTATTATTATTATTATTAATATAATCAGGAGATAGGCTTCCCTTTTCGCCTGTAATGCATAGCAGGTCTTGTTAGGTCTCGTCTCAGTGGTGGAGTATTATGGTGTATTCTTATAGCTTGGCTGTATGGCCAAAATTTCTGCCTCTTCTTAGGTGATGTAGGGAAGAAAAGCTCCCACCTCCATGAACGATGTGTGATCTAAATGACCAAAAGCATAAGTAATATACACACATAAACAAAAATCACCATTTTGGAGTACAGATGCGGCTTTGGTCAACTTTCCCGTGCTACTCCATCATTGTGTGTGCACATAGAAACCTCCAGCAGGGGGTGGGGATGACACCTTTCAGGCCCCTTCTCTAGCCTCTACTGTATAGGTGGACAGATATATATTGGGGAGTTAATGTGAGAAAGACCATCCACTATTTTTGTCTGTGAAGATCAGTTTTTTATCTGCCTGCTCACATTGCAAGTCTCAGGATGGTTGAGTCCTATTATGCTGCAGTTTTGCAACTTGCTTTGTATTGGTTGAATGCCACCAGACCTGTTTGGCAACTCAACAGCTGCAGCTTGCTAGAACAATAGCTGGAAATTCCAAGCTGCTACCTGGGAGAAAGGTGAGGTGCCCTGTCCCTGGTTCAGATACACAACCTTATATCTGAGCCCACCAGTGATGTCATAAGTCACCGCCCAGCTCCCTCTCTCTGTAATGTGGGAAAACTGTCCTGCCTGAAGTCTAGGCTGAGAAATAACACTGGGACAGGGAGAAAGAGAGGGAGAAATGTGTAGTTTCCCGTGGTTTCTTCTCTACTTTTTCTTTTTGCTGGAAATGCAGCTTTCTGAACTGGGCTGGCTTTAGCCCTGCCCTCTAAACTCTGCTGGGGCATGGTAGTCCCCGAGATGGTCCAGCCTCCAGATTCCTAAGATGCCCGTATTTTCCTGAGGAGTGTGATTTTTTTTTTCACACATGTGAGTTTGGGAGACTGCAGTCCTGGATCTTATATTAGTTCTGGAGCTCTGGAATTACTCTATGAGCTCTTCCTTCCTGAGATTCCCCCTCCCCTCTCACTGGAGCATACCCTACCTGGCTTCTGTGGCTGCTGCCCCAAACCAGAAGATGACTCCCCATTGCCTTCTTGCCTACATGCTTTCTGTTGAGAGATTTGAGCTTAATTTGACTTACTTGCCTTGGTATGTTACACTTCTCTTTTCCCTAGTTGCTTTCAGCATTCTATCCTTATTTTTTATTTGGAAACCTTGATTATTATATGTCTTGGTGATTTTCTTTAAGGGTCTATCCTTCCTGGGGTTTGTTGAGCTTCTTGAATGCTTATTTTTTCATTTTTCAGGATGTTAGGGAAATTTTCTTCCAGAAGCTCTTCAACTATCTCCTCTGTGAACTTGTGTGATCCTTTCAGTTCTGGAATGCTGATAATTCTTCAGTTATTCCTCTTCATGTTGTCCCACATGAATCTTATGCCGTCTTCAGATTTTTTTTTTTTTTTTCTGTGCTTGATCTTCTATCTTAGTAGTGTTAAGAGATTTATCTTCATGCTCACTAGTTCTGGCTTCTATCTCTTCTAAACTACTCATTTGCCCTTTCAGTGTATTGTCCATTTCTGATATTCTATTATTAATCATTTGGACCTCTTTCTGTAGGTTTTGAATTGTTTCCAATGCACTATCTATCTTATTTGATTGTTCCTGTAGCACTTTCCTGACTTCTTTCTTATTATCCTTCACCCCATTGTAAAGTGTTTTGATACATTTTATTATCATTTTTCTGAATTCCTTCTCAGGCATTTCCAAAGCCTGCTCATCTTCCAGTATGGAGTATAGGTCTACTTCCAGCTCATTTGCCTCAGTCACTTTATCTCATTTCTAGACATGTGCTGACATAGTCACCTGCTTCTGTTTTTTGGGCATATTCAGGTGTTACCTGTGGCGTTAATATTTTGATGGGTGTGTATTTTGGTATTTTTTGTGCTTTCTGATTGCCTTCAGGTAGATGTGATCAGGAGATGGGCTCCCCTTTTTACTCTTCTTCCTGAGAAATTTCAAGTTGCCACTGTTGGCTGTTGTGACATAACTCAGGATTTAATTTTCAGCCTATTTCTTTTTTAGTCTGCCTGTCCTGCTCCACAATCTCCGTTCAGGCTTTTTTCTTAGTGATAACCAGTTCAGGGCCAGCTGTGTCCATTTTGCACTCACGTTTGGTTGTAAGTGGAAAATAACACTTTAAATTTCAAGGAGATCTGTGTGCATGCATAGTAGAACCTTCTGGGGGTGCGAGTGTGGTTTACACTCACTCAGGCACCTCTTCTAGTCACCAGAATGGAGGTGCGCAGCCATCAAGAGACCAATGAACAGATACGAAATAAAAGAGTATCTGCACCTTTATCTCTGAAGTTCTTTCAGGCATCCATGGCTGCTCTGATCCCTCCTTCACTTGATCTCACCCCAGATGGTGACTCCTGGAGCAGCTGAGCATCTTGGATTAGACAGCAATGGATTTCTTGCTTCTGTTACAAATTCCCCTAGCTATAAAACTTCCAACCTTCTAAATATCCCGTTATATGTGGTTCAGAGTTCTGGCACCATCCCCTGAGCCTGCTTGGTCTAGAATTATTTATTGTTGCTGACGGAGCTCCTCATTGCACTTCTATCTGATCTGCCATCTTGTTTCTTCTCCCCTCAGTAATTGAGTTTTATATATAGGAAATACACATGGGGTAGGTAAATAAAAGTGTTATGAAATATTAGTATGTATTTTAATGACATGGGATATTTAATTTCACTATTGTTTTTGCAGCTAATAAATTATTTTTATTTTTAAGATTCATTGATTTTTCAATACTGGTGTTATTGTTGTTAAGTACCATCAAGTGGGTTCAGATTCATAATGGTTCTATGCACAACAGAACAAAACACTGCCTGGTCCAGCACCATCTTCACAATTATGTTTGAGCTCATTGTTGCAGCCACTGTGTCAGTCTATCTCAGTATTTCCTAGTTAATAAACTTTCTAGGATACTGGCATGGTGCTATCAGATAAGCTCTGAACTGCTAACACCAACTGGGCAGTTCAAACCCACCAGCTGCTTCTTGGAACCCCTATACATGTTTGCTATGAGTTGGACCCGATTTGACAACACTTAACAATAACAACTTATTTTATCTAAGAATAATAATTGTGGGTATGGCCTATTTATGTATGATTACATGTCATATTTATTTCTATAAGTGTTGTAATCCTTAAAAATAAAATGAGACAAGTTATGATTGCAGTTCTTAATGTCTGTTAGTTAACTTGAAAAATAGTGATTATAGTATCTGTATTTAAGTACTATTTGTGTTTATGTGTGTTAGAATAATGGTGGCACCCTGATGGTGTAGTGAGTTACACATTGGTCTGTTAACTGCATGGGTGGCAGTTCTGATCCATGGGAAAAAATGAGACTTTCTTCTTCCATAGAGATTTACAACGTTGGAAACCCTTGAGAGTGTCACTATGAGTCAGAACCCACTCAAAGGCACACCACAACATTTAAAATAACATGTTAAAATAATTTTGAGTTCCTTAGAAGTATATTTAAGGAACTCAAAATTATTTTAACATGTTATTTTAAATGTGGGAAGCAAAGAAGAAGGATCAGTAGTTGGAAAATATGGCTTTGGTGATAGAAATTATGCTGGAGAACACATGATAGAATTCTACAAAATCAATGATTTGTTCATTTCAAATACCTTCTTTAGACAGCATAACAGAAGACTATACACATCGACTTCACCAGATGGAATACACAGAAATTAATTGACTACATCTGCAGAAAGAGACAATAGAAAAGCTTGAAATTATCAGTGAAAATAAGGCCAGGGGAAGACTGTGGACGATACCATCAATTACTCTTATGCAAATTCAAACTGAAGCTGAAGAAAATGAAAACAAGTGCATGAGAGCCAAACTATGACTTTGAATATATCCCACCTGAATTTAGAGATTACCTGAAGAACAGATTTGATACATTAAACACGAAAGACCAAAGACCAGAAAAGTTGTGGGATGACATCAAGAATATCATACATGAAGAAAGCAAAAAGTCATTGAGAAGACAAGAAAGAAGGAAAAGGTCAAAATGGATGTCAGAAGAGACACTGAAACTTGCTCTCTAGCATAGAGATGCTAAAGCAAATGGAAGAAATGAGGAGGTCCAAGAGCTGAACAGAAAATTTCAAAGATCAACTCGAGAAGATAAAGCCAAATATTACAATAAAATGTGCAAAGATCTGGAATCAGAAAACCAAAAAGGAAGAACATGCTCAGCATTTCTCAAGCTGGGGGAACTGAAGAAAAAAATCAAGCTTCAAGTTTCATTATTGAAGGATTTTCTGGGCAAATTGCTGAATGATGCAGAATGCATCAAGAGAAGATGGAAGGAATACATATAGTCACTGTACCAAAAGGAAATGGTTTATGTTCAACAGTTTCAAGAGATAGCATATGATCAAGAGCCAATGATACTCAGGGAGGAAGTCCAAGGTGCATTGAAGGAATTGGCAAAGAGCAACGCACCAGGAATTGATGGAATAAAAATGGAAATCTTTCAAGAAAGTGAGGTGACACAGGAGGCATTCTCTTATCTATGCCAAGAAATCTGGAAGACAACTATCTGGCCGAATGATTGGAAGAGATCCATATTTGTGCCCATTCCAAAGAGAGGTGATGCAACAGAATGCAGAAATCATGGGACAATCTCTTTGATATCCCATGTGAGTAAATTTTGCTAAAGGTAATACAGAAACAGCTACAGTCATACATTGACAGAGAACTTCTAGAAGTTCAAGCCAGATTC
>NW_006408685.1:3357754-3359786 GCF_000296735.1 Chrysochloris asiatica | reverse complement strand
TGACCCAAGCCATGGTATTTTCAATAACCTCATATGCATGTGAAAGCTGGACAGTGAATAAGGAAGACCATAGAAGAATTGATACCTTTGAATTGTGGTGTTGGAGGAGAATACTGAAAGTGCCATGGGCTGCCAAAAGAACCAATAGATCTGTTTTGGAAGAAGTGCAGCCAGAATGCTTCTTAGAGGCCAAGATGGGCAAACTTCATCTCTCATACTTTGGACATATTGTCAGGAGCATCCAGTCATTGGAGAAGGATATCATGTTTGGTAAGGTGGAGGGACAGAGAAAAAGAGGAAGACCCCCTACGAGATGGATTGGCCAAGTGTCAGCATCAATGAACTCCAAAATGGCAATAGTAGTGCGGTTGGTCCAGGATTGGGCAGTGTTTTGTTCTGCTGTGCATTAGGTCACTATTGGTCGGTACTGACTCGATGGCATTTAACAACAACAAAGGTATCATATACTGAAAATTCCAACTTCTGTACAATGCAGGGACCTGGAAAAATGTTGTACTGTTATTATCAGATAATTAGCTATTATAGTAGCAATTATACTAAACTGAATAATATTTTAAGTATATTAATACGTTTAAATTGTGGATATTTATCTGTTTTGTATTTGGTTATGAGTTGTTGTTGTTAAGTCCTGTCCACTTGGTTTCAACTTATACAGACCCTATTGACTAGTGTGTTTGAACTGCTTATCCTATAGTTCCACATTCCATGGTGACAGGCTACAAATTCCTTTGATGCATAATACCATAAGTTATTGCTTTTATCCTATTGAAATTATAAAGACTATTTTACAGGAAAAATTACACTTATATTTGTGTGTTTGTTCAAGTTTTATAGTTTCCATAAATGCAACTATTTAAAACAAACTTTTGGTAGTTTAACCTTGCTATTAAAAATGGTACAAAAATCTATTGCTATGCTTGTTGTTGTTGTTAGTTGCCTTCAAATCAGTTCCAACTCAGAAGCCTGGTCTTGTGCCATCCTCACAATTGTTATGCTTGAGCCAATTGTTTCTGCCACTCTGTCAATTCATTTTGTTTGAGGTCTTCCTCTTTTCTGTTGGTCCTCCACTTTACCAAGCAAGATGTTTTTCTACAGGGACAGATCCCTCCTGACAACGTGTACAAAGAATAAGAGGTGAAGTCTGCCATTTTGACTTTTAAAGAATATTATGGTTGTACTTGTTTCACGATAGATTTGTTTGTTTTCTTGAAGTCCTTGGTGCTTTCAATATTATTTGCCAACACCATAATTCACATGCATTTATTCCTCTAAGGTCTTCCTTATTTACTGTCAAACTTTCACATGCATATAAGGTAACTGAAAATACCCTGGTTTAGGTCAGTTGCACCTTAGTCTTTAAAGTAACATCTTAGCTTTTTAACACCTTGGAGATGTTTTTTTTTTTCAGCAGATTTGCCTAAAGCAATACATCCTTTGATTTATTGATAGCTGGTTCCATGACTTGCCGGGGTCCAGCCTCGACAAGGGAGTGAGTACACAAATGTGGAATGTCTGGAGAGGCGAAAGAGAAAGAAACACTCGGAGACCAGATTGGATGCAAGCTGACAGGCAGATAGTCCTGCTGCCAAGAATGCACACAGAACTAATTCTACCCCAGTCTTTTATTCTTATCAAGGAGGAACTTGACACAAAAGAGAAAAATGGAAAAAAATGTGGTTGTTCTTTTGAGACGAGACACGATGATTCACAGGTTTTATCTTAAAATAGCTTATCAAGAGCATCATGCTTCTCGTGATAATCTAAAATCCTTTTTTCCATATGAAAAGATCAAGCAAGCTATTATAGATTATCTATTGACTAATAATCCTTTCTTCCTTACTTCTATAGCTCCAGGGAAGGTGGGAAACAGGTTTAAACCTTTCTAATGAAGGTGAGGTTTTGTCTTCACCTTCCTTTTCCTCGTTCCGGGTTCCATATCCAAATGCTATAATGTTTACTATACCCTCAGGTGGAAGAAGAGCATCTGGATTAAACTGATTATACCCGGGGG
>NW_006408685.1:3355974-3357474 GCF_000296735.1 Chrysochloris asiatica | reverse complement strand
GCTTTAAGTTAATATCAAACATAACTAAATAGTTAGATAATGAGCAGTTCTGACATTCCTCCCAGGTGGCCACCACCTGTTCCTCAAAGAGATCTATTCCCAAGATCTCACGCACTGCTAATACTTTTAAGGCAGTGACATTCAAAGTAGTGTCATTAAAAGAGGCATTACGTACATTGATATCAACAGAAACCATTTTCCCAGAAGGTACAATTACTGGAGTTAAGAGCATGAAGAACAAGTACAGAATGAACAATATGAGACTAGAAGGAATTGTACAGAGGTAGCCATCCAGTGAGTTCACAAAAAGCCTATGAACCCAGGACTTCAGGAGGTCACTTCCTTGGCCTTCAGGGTTCATGGCTCGCAATCCTGAAGAGGGCTCCGGGGTTGGATTTTCATCCATTTTGTCACAGGGCCACAGCTTCTCAGTACTTGCGGATGCTGTCGCCAGCAATGAGTGTTGATTATGAATCCAAACAAAGTGAAATCTTTGATAACTTCAATCTTTTCTCCATTTATCATGCTGTTGCTTAATGGTCCAGTGGTGGGGATTTTTGTTTTCCTATCCTTGAGGTGCAATCCATAAAGAAGTCTTTGATCTTCATCATTAAGTATTTAAAGTCCTCTTTGCCTTCACTAAGCAAGGTTGTTTCATCTGCATACTGCAGGTTCTTAATGATTCTTCCTCAAATCCTGATGCCATGTTCTTCTTCATATAATTCAGGTTATTGGATTATTTGTTCAGCATACAGATTGGATAAGTATGGTTCAAGGACACAACCCTGGTGCACACCTTTCCTGATTGTAAACCTATCTGTATCCTCTTGTTCTGTTCTAATGACTGCCTATAGGTTCCTCATGACCATGATTAAGTTTTCTGGAATACCCATTCTATTCCATTACTATGATTAGCATTTTACAAAATGACTATATATTTATACTATCTCTTTTGTAGATAAACCATCACATGGACAGTACTTTGTGTTTTAGAATATTCCAAATCTAGAAATATTTTATTCAATGATATAATAAGACCAAAATGGATGTCCGAGGAGACTCTAAAACTTAATCTTTAACATAAAATAAAGTGAACAGAAGAAATGCTGTTGTAAATGAAATGAACATATTATTTCAAAGAGTTGTTCAAAGACACAAGGTAACTTATTAAAATGAAATGTATAAGTTGTTGTTGTTGTTGTTGTCGTCAGGTTCCATGGAGTCAGAACCGACTCATAGTGACCCCATGCACAGCAGAACGAAACAGTGTTCGATCCTGGGCCAACCTCATGACCGCTGCCACACTTGAGTCCATCAATGATGCCACCTGGCCGATCTATCTCATTAGGGGTCTTCCTCTTTTTCTCTGACCCTCCACCTTACCCAGCATGACTTCCTTCTCCAGCTACTGTTTCCTCTGGACAATATGTCCAAAGTATGAGAGACGAAGCTTAGCCATCCTGGCCTCCAAGGAGCACTCTGGCTGCACTTCTTCCAAAA